>NC_064648.1:165089570-165404514 GCF_023864345.2 Schistocerca serialis cubense
AAAAAGTGTTCCTTCTTATCTTCTATAAACGCTCTAAACTTCTGTACACGTAGTTTTTTTCCGGCCCTAGTCTAAGGCTTGTTTTAAAAATGGCGAATGGTTTCTGCAACTTAACGGCTTCAGACAAGCTAATGTTTAGTCAATACTGTAACGTGTAGTGTTCTACATTTCTCGTCTATGATCCTGGCATGATACTGTTCGTATTTACTAATTTTCTTTGACGAACAATATTTCGATTTGTAACAGAACAGTTAATTGTATGAGGTACACTGTTAATATTATCCTTTGAAGTGTCAATACTATGAACTGTAGTAGGACTGAGGAAACACTGTATTTTCAGCTATCAAACCTGTCTGGTAATCAACTCTATTTGTTCGAATCACTATATTCTTTAAATTTATTATTTTGCTCTCGTTGCTGGACTTTATCTCTTACTCGATCATCTATCTATCGTTGCACCAGACATGAAACGAGCTGTAATCGTCCATTCATTTCTTTCTTTGTAACTGTCTGATAGCTTCTTGTTCGGTAGGGGGTAACTCCACTTAAATGAGAGGAAGGGGGGACAGTGGGCTTGTGCTCCCTCAGCGGAATAATTATTTATGCCTGCCGTTGTCACTCTTGACCGCTTCAGGCAATCGAACTTGCAGGGTTCTAATTGGTAGTAAACCGACTAATTAAAAAACTAAGGTGGTCGAAAAGGGTTACAACACATAAAGAAGTAAGTTATCATAAGAATATGCGTATATTAGAACCAGGGACTGTAATACTGCGAAGAACGGTGTTTACAAAATTTCTGCTGCAGCCGATAATTTACTGCAGACACTCATAAGAATAATAGTGGCACATAAACGGAAATACGCATTGTTAGCAAGTTACTAAACAGGCAGACTTTTACCCCATCTGTTTCTAGACTCAGCTGCGCTCGGCAGCAAGTCTATAAGTATGACTGAAATTGTTATGGACACCGAGAACAAACGTGTGAGCTGTAGTTGATGTTTCTATTCCACGCGAGTAGCGACAAGATATTAAAGAATGAGCAGCGACAAGAGCTTACAGAGTTGTCGACAACTAGCCGTTTGTCTGGAAGCTAACTTTAAGCCCGACATTGAAGATATCTTCAGGGGAAAGTTGTCACGATAATCCCGAGAGATCGGAGAGGACGTGGCAGTTCGGTCGAGATAGGGATGGGGGGAGAGATGGGGGGGGGGGGAGGGAGGGAAAGTAGAAACTGGTGCGAATCTCTTCTGAGCACGTGGCGATGTTGGAGATGGCTTGCGACATCCAGCAGGCTGCTACAACGGCCCTGTCTGAAAGAGTTGCCCTCGCCACTATTAAAACCGTGGTGCTTTACTGTCGGCTGTTTTACGCATCACTGTCCAGCAGAACTAGATGCTTGCCCACAACAGACCAACGTATCAGGAACTGAGCCCTGATTTGCTGTCGCTGCCATTGTGTAAAATCAACTAAATCGCAAATCCAAGCCTACAGATGTCAAAAATACTTCCTGTGTGACGACTATCTGACCCAGTATGGCAGAACCACCTGGCCTACCCCAATTACAAACAAGACCAGTCCAAGTTGCAAATTTTTATTTTTTATTCATCCGATGATTTGTTTCGGACCGAGACCCATTTTCAAATCACCATAACATAGTCGAAAATGGCATTTCCGAAGATGTCAAAAACGTGCAATGAACATTTACAGTGCATGCAGATAACTCATCGAATGAACAAAACCTCGGAACGGTTTTTCGTTCACTGATTACGAGAAGTTGCTGACCCAAACTACAGCAGCATACTGGAAGTTCGTAAAACCACCCATGTTAACTGGGCCCAAATGTACAATCCTTGCACAACTACATCATCTACACAGCCTCAACTCGAATGATCTAATAAATATAAACGCATTATTCACGACACTAAACTTACATTCCGCATCCCAACAACTACATGCATTGCATCCTCACCATCAAATATATTGAGTTCAGGTCCACAGTGTTCTACACCATCAGTCGAGCTCACCATCATCATCTCAACAGTTTTTTGTGTCGCATCCCTAACATGAAAGACATCCAGATTAGAACCACTGTTTTCCACAACATTCACTCTCTTTCAACTCTCGTCCAACAGATGACGATAACAGCCACAGTCACCTTCCATTTTAACATCCAAGTCACCTATTCCAAAAAGCAATCCAACTTTATCTTCAGCCACACCAAAACATCAGCTTAAAACCTATACCTAACCTTGTTTCGCCACATAAAACATGAAGACAAAGCAGCAGCATAGCATTCCATCCACATGTCTGTTCCCTCAGCTCCAACGAGATCTTCATCACTCACATGTTATCTCAGTGCTACAACTATACTTTAATGAAAATTGTTACAGTCTCGTAACACAGTCCCAGTCACTATACACTCTACAAAGCACAGATAATTTCTACAACATAGAATCAGATGGTACTGCCAATGGGTGCTTGTGAGATATCCTGATACCAGCACCTCATTCTGCAGATCAGAAACCCTGGGATTGGTGATACACATGAACAAAAACACTGCCACATTTTCCATAAACTGAACAATCTATTGAAAAAGGATTCATTCTCCTCTCATCCATAACAACCACACGTTACCAAACAACCTCAACAAGCCAGACTCAGTGCTTCATATCTTATAGATATACTCACTGTATCTAATGACTGCTCGACAATTCGGTACATACAATTTCACACAAATACGACCACCATATCTCTTGGTCTCTGTTTAAAATTCCTGTATATAACACAACAAAACGAATTAAATATAGCATTTACAACACAAGACTATAAAGCCACACATTTTGTGAGCGTGTGGGTTGGTGCTATTCTGTCATTCTGCGCAACAGATTAATCTGAGATGTACCCTTTACCCTTTGGCCCCTGCAAGATGCAATTTCCACCCCCACACTACTACAGAAGTCAGACGGACACTCCTAACGTTCTAAAGAGAAATGCCTGAAAAACTTTCGGCAATAAATACCTTCTGGAGTCGTCCACTGTAAGGAAATGACACAAAAATTCACAAAATGTCTTACGTAACTAGTGGGATACTTGGGTACTGGAGTAATGCTAGTTAGTGTAAGATAAACATGAAAGTAACGAAAATTATTATTTATTTTGCAAAAATTCTGAGAAATCACAATAGCACTTTTAGTTATGAATTGAACACGTTATTTGCGGGTTCTTTTCAGAATGTGAAGTTACCTCTTAAGGATAGGCTTCGCTAATGAAATTTCTATACAAAGTTTAAGATTGTTATTGACTTGGCAGAATGGCTGAGAGCTTCACCTACTAGACTTGAATAATTATCGGTTAGAATGTTGCTAGGTACAGTGGAGGCTGTCACGTGTGATGTGCAGTGAAGGGTACTGTTGTGGAGGAAATGTGGGGGTCGCAAGAGCTGTAGCTGCGATGACTGCTGTCTGCGCCGCTCGCTGCCGACAAATAAGACAACTCTCGTTCTATCTGGATTGACCTTCGCCAATCAAACTCTCCCTACGCCTTGATGAAGTCAAGGACTCCTATTCGCCCCTAGTCTATTGGTGTGCGACAGAGGTTCTCTCCCAGTGAAGTACTGAGGAGAGACTTGTACCTCGCTCTTTGAGTACACGTACGAGCGCGCACGCTCTCGTTACGTGTTCTCGCTCCAAGAGCGACAACAGAACGGCCCCTCTGCACGCCAGACGTGAAGGGGTATATCTTTCGGTCTCTTCCATCACTCCTTCAGCTCAAGGCGTCAGAAATATCGTCTGCCAATCAGCATTGCTCTTCTAAAATGGGAGAATGACCAATCCGGAAATCTGTAGTATCGGTGTTTGGCGTTTGCTGTCTCCCTATGAAAATCTCTGAAACTGCATTCTATGTGTAAAGAATGTGTAGGCTAACCGCTCCCACACAATGTAGCGGAATTTGCTTTTAAGCCGAACACAGGGTCGTCCTTTGACTCGGGCTAACGCTGTCTGCTCTACAGGCGGTCACAGGCCGACGTAGATAGCTTGTGACCGGCCTCCTGGGGTGCAGTTGCCTCTCTCCAGCTAGAAGCTCCTGTGGCCGTCGAGTCTGGAATGTGTGTGTGTACGCCAGCCTCGGGTATTTCAACCACGGTGCGCACTTGCGATTTATTAGTTATCTGCGTATCGTTTACATGAATTCATACAATACTGACTTTATCTTATCGAGTTTGGGCTCGAATGAAGCGCCTTGATGTGCAGAATATGATTGTGAGGGCGGAATATGGAAGCAATGAAGGAGACCACGACGTCTTACAATTTCAGGAAATTCTTATGAAAGGCTGCTCATGACTCCATTACTTTCGACCTCAACAAAAAAAAATAAAATAAAATAAAAAACATCTTATTTCCTACTAGCTCTAGTCAAGTTGTGTGATATCATACTGTATGCAAGTTTATATCCCACGGCTCACCTATGATTTAAGGGTAGTGTCTTTGTATACTAATCAAAACGTCATGGGACCCAGGATCAAACCTCGCTACTGCTTAAATTTAGAATAAAAATCATCAGTAATGATGGATGGGCGGATAGAGCTTCAAGGCACTTTCTTCCCCTGCTCCTAAAACCCTGAAGAGTCAGCAGTGCTCAAAGGCATGAGAATGCAGAAGGTAATCGGAATCACTGGTATCTGTCCACAGGACATGTGGCCTATAATTGAAAAGTGGTATGATGACTGCTCCATCGGCGAAATATTCCGCAATAGTCGCACATTCGGATCTCTGGGAGCAAACTGCCAAGGGCCAGGTGTCCCAATGAATAATGTTCGCTGTATAGTTCCTTGTCTGACACATCACGCTTCTTTTGTCACTGTAAATATTACTCAACAGCATATCTTCATCTGCCTCGATAACTTCACCTCTTGGTGTAACCTCTACTACCTCAAAATCAATTATGTTGAAACCCCAAGGAATTATTACAATAAATACCACCAATCATTTCTCTCTCCCTAACTTCCACCATGGCACACATAAACATGACTGTGTGGTGGTACTCTCTTCAAAGGTAAGCTGGTTCGAATCCAAGTGATGGAAGAAATTTGCATTGCTGGTATTTCCCCAGTAATGGGAGGGGGAATTGAAGCATAAAGTTTCTCATCACCAGACCTCGTGTCAGTGTTCTACATTACATTACCTCTCCTCAGTGTATCATGATACACTGATGACGCTTGTGACACTGTTGAGGGTGACACATGTGGTGTCGACGATACTCGCCTGCAGCAAATCGACAATCGACCGCCGGAGAGATGCTGTACACCTAAGCAGCGTCGTCACCGCCTATGAGAAAGAAGTAGTAAGCCACTCCTCCTGTAGCTTCGAGGCGCCACACACGACAAGTATTTCCAGCTCTGCCACTGCCTGGTACGAGTTCTGCCAGAGTCCAGCCTGACTTCTGTTCTGTCTACAAGGGTATCAACAGTTCCATGACGACTTCAGAGAAGCGACGAATTTCTGCCTTCAGAGTGCAGTGTCGGCGTAACGTCACTCACTCAAGCCTAGGCCAAGCATGCACGTACAGAGAGTCGAGGGCCAACAACGGACACATATTTGGCACAGTTGTAGTAAACGTTCAGTGCTCATCATGTGCAGACTTGCACTGTAATGCCGCTCAGTGTTTTCAGTAGCTCCTGTGTATTTGGACCCCAATTAATACCACACGTGCTCACGCAGCCAAAGCCACGAGGAGCTAAAGATAAGTGTATTGCTTTCCAAACAATAAGGCGTTCTGATCATTGACTGTTTCATTTATCTACTTGTAAATTTATTAAAAGCATGACACAACAACATGTGTGTCAGATGTAGATGTTAAGCTCTTAACGCATCCATTACAGTCACGTACACTCAACAGATAACTCCGAGTCACAGTTCTCTCACAATGCAAGGACGGTGCCCAATTACGTGAAGGAAGATAAGCGCTTGCAGTAAGGCGGTGGACCTGCTGCTCCATTCCTCTCTGCTGACATGGGCAGAGGACTCTCACTTTCTCATATCTTGGAATAATCACGCATCCCCAGCTTACAACAAACTCAAATTAAGAAGACAGGAAACTCGACAATGTGGGGATTCCATCATTCAGCCATCCTCTGTACTTGGGTAAAACCCACTGAACGAGGTGATGCTGTGGTAAGCTGTTGGCTCCAAACTTGATTTTCGACCATATTTAGTTTCTCAGCGATGTCCCTACACAGCTTAAGGTGAATGACACGACGGTTCCTATGGATGGACGCAGCTGTCCTGCTTCCCCGTTCTTCCCAATTCTGGGTTATGCTCTAATAGCTGTTTCACCAACAGGACGTTAACCCCTGATCTTGTTTCTTCCTTCGTCTTTCCAAAAACCTTAATTTCCCCAATGTTACTTTCGCCAATATAGCTTGGATCTCAGCACTCTCAAAAATATACCATTCCTTACAGTCTTAGAACACCTTGGACTCTGTATCATATTTTTGCTGTCTCAGACGCAACCTGTAACAACTGATTAGATTGCCCTCTCTTCTGAGGTTCCTCAAACTTTGTCACAAATTGTAAACGTTCCATAAACGTGGGGAACAAAAGCAATTTTTCTCGCCTATTCTCTGGATTCCTAGGCTTCTGGTGCGCCTATACCAACATGTCATAACCATCCTCCACTTGCCCGCCCCTTCTGTATCCTATTCGAGCGGAACTTCAGCTGGCTGGTTCTTCCTGTTCCAGAATAGTATGTAGACAGCTACTCCTCCAACCAGCTATAATCCTAGCGTCTACACCTCTTCAATATGTAGATGATCCCGCTTCCAGCCTCCTGACCACTGTCATCCCTCCCTCACACCTCTCTCTACCCACATCAACTTGTCAATCATACTTCCCAGCCCACTCCAACACCTTGAATACATACACCCTTTCTGGCCGGCACCTGCATCATACTGTATTACCCTCGTAGTAGTTATTGGGAACTGACTGCCAGTGACGTGCCAGAAGCACGAGCCTTATCTTCACCATAGCACCATCATCAACGTCAATGTACATGTGTTTATGTAGAGACGCTATGGCTTTTATTTTTTTGAAACCTATCATTTAATTCATTCTCCCATAAAAGCTATACTGGCCTAACTTCGATAGGCTGAAGAGCAGCAAAGTGTCCGAAGCTTGCGCACCACACGATAATGTGGTGGGAGTGGAATGAATAACAAAGAAAATGGAGTGTTTACGACAAAGTCGTGCATTCGGCTTTTCACAGACTGTGCCTGTGTATAAGAATCTTTCAGAACTTATTCGTCTTACTGGGTATACATTTGCGCTCAACACGCCAATGAGGTATACATTGGATGACGTGTAGCGTATCAGTATCACTCTCCTTTGATTTGTACTCTGAACAGGAATAGTGCTCGAGGAAAACGACCATCAGGACTTCTCAGAATGCAGTAGGTAAAGTCGTCATCAAGCTGAGGCCTGGTTTGGTCACCACAGTGCTTCGCGAGCCATTGTCCTACTGCAGGTTGTGGTCACTCGCCGTCTTCCTACTTCTGAACTAACTTACCCAGTTAATAATTGTGGGACACAGTTAATTATTGGGTCTCCGAACAATTCTACAGTTCCAACATTTTCGATTTCCATAAATCAATGTCAGAGGTGAAAGAAGAGATAAGTGACAGAAGGAATCTCGGGAGCAATGCCTGAATCCCAAATCTCTGGAGTTGTAATCCCACATTCATCCACTCAGCAGCTGAGGCATATATGTCCCAATTGCATTTATTGCTGCATCATTATCATTACACAAGGTACGAATGAGACAAAGTAATTACATTTTTTGCGTGTTTTTGAATGTATGCAAACAGAGTATTAACAGTAAATCGTTCATTGTGGTAAAGGAACTCCCAAAATCGTCAGTTAATGTATTTTGTTGTGCTTTTTCTCGACAATCTCGTGCTAACGAAACAAACTGGTGACAAATATGCTCCATCACTTTTTTTTACGCTGCGTGATGGGGTCACTAAGTTCACGGAGGAAAGTGAAATATCACAAAGACGAGAATTCAGCCTGCATCCTATTTCTTTGTACAGGACGCCTATGGAGTTATGTCAAAAGAGTATATTCTATATGGAGGTAGTTAGATATAAAAAAAATACGTATCCAACGGATCAGTGTATGGACCATCACACCTTCCTCAGATATCTATGTGTCTCGCTGTCCCCCTTGCTTTATTGCGGATCGTTCTAGTAATTCTGCTTAGAAAGACTTCTTCAACACTTGTGTCAATTTTCCATTAATCTTTCAACGTTGAGCCACATGAGGCTTTATTATTCTTCATATTCAGTTATTTGCGTGGTAAGATCAAAAGTTTGTCATGACGATTTCAAAAGGTTGTTGAGGTGGTAATGTTGGGATTTCGTGGTAACCACTTTAATGTGGCTTTAAATGCTGCAGAACCAAATAATCTGAGAATAAGTTGTTCATTAAGAAACCCACACATCTGAACAACAAAACGAGACTCAACCTCCTTGCTTCTACAACCACACAAGATCCGTGATTGCCTTGTCATGGAGCTGAGATACTGAAAACTTCTGTTGTACAGAGAAATGGAAGTTCCCATTCATGTAAGCTTCAAAAGAATGTGGTCCTAACAGGTATTCTGATCACACAATGGCCCACATAAGGTGAGGTAGGTTCCTTTCCAACTCTTGGTAATATGGGTACTTTCCTTAGACAAGAAAACAATTTTTTCCTGATCAAACAGTGGTATATGGCACATTTATAGGTAAACAACACTCTTGAGCGAGACATGGCAGAAGTCACCACAACAAAGTACGGTAGGTTACAAATCGTTGCTCCACACCATTGTCAGATAATTCAGTAACAAACATGGGCCTAAATCCTTTCGTATTCATATTTTTTCAGTGTGGTCGTGCATTGTTGAAGAAGATGCTTGAAGTTCAACTACTCTTTTGCAAATGATTTTCATTCGAGACTGCTCATCTGATTAAGAGTGGGTGACACACGTTTCCTGTCACTTTTTATTGCTTCCAATACGTGGCCCGTCTTTGAGACAGCCTGAAAATACAGGACATTTATCTCAATCAGGCATGGCTACGTTACGAGGGGGACTGAGGCAAATGGTCTCATCATGCGTTACATAGTTTTTCCTATCTGCGGACGTTCATGAACCCACGAATCCTCCACTAATCCCTCCTTTACAAGATGGATTCGGAACTCAAAGACTGCAGTGCTGAAACAAAAATATAATTCTGATAACGTTGTTTTTTTCCATGCAGGACTATCAATAAAACCTATTTACTTCCTTATTTTTACTATGTCAAGAGCGATACAGGGACTTCTTGGACACCCTGTAGATGAAATAGACGTGCATAGTAACATGATATCTGTCTTTGTTAATACTCTTACTTTGTGTTGACATGCCGCCTTACATAGTTCTGGGTAACTGAACCAGGGTAATGCGGGTAAACGACGCCCAGGCTCGTCATCCAGAGAAGACTTTGGATTCAGCTGCCTGCAGTATACGGGTACCACCTACTTGCTGTCGTTTTCTTGCAGACGAGGAGTGGCAGCTGGAGGACAGAAGCCACGCTACGCTCTCCGTGGACACTGACTGCGTGCAGCTGTTGGTGAACGCCCTGGACCACCCCACGTGTCCGCTGGAAGACCTGCCACTGGAAGCCGTGAAGCAGCGCGAGCGATGCCGCGAGCAGCTGTGGGACGACGTGGTGCAGAGGTCGCCCCACATACCCGTCACCAGCTACCTGGCCTACACGCAGAGGATAAACGTCAACCTCTGTCTGCTGGCCTGGATGGCTGTCAACTCGTACGGCATTTGTCAGGACGTCCCGTTTAGTCTGATACAGTCCGTGCACGATGCTCGCTGCTACTTCGATAGTCCTGATGATCAATCATGTCTGCAGTCGAACGCTACAGAAGCAATCTGCTCTGTTTCCAGAGCTATTCTGTTGCTAAAGTGTCGCGACTTTTCCTCCATTAAGACTTCCCATAATTGTACGTTCACTACGTTGGGATCTCTATGGGTCTATAGTAGGAGTAGTATACTGGATCAAAAGCTAACAGAACAAACACTGAACTACAAAAACAGTTTAACCAACGCCACCTTGAAATACAAGGATTTCAAAATTGACAGCTTGAAGCCTTTAGAAATCTCATTTATACTGATAAATATCATTTTCCGTTTTTCGACTGCCGGAGTATACATGTACCTTCCCCAGTTGCGCAACTTGCCTGGAAAGATACTCTTGTCCTTTCAGATCACGTGCATAACCCAGATCCTGTGTTCTGAGGTCGTGTATCGTATGGCAGGCGTCCCTGACTTACCAACAGCAGTGCTGATAGACAGCGCCCTCACACTTCTCAGCTGTTTCTGGCTGAACTCATTCTGCTACCACATGTATGCTTGTGTTCGCCATCTCAGGCTTCCTGACCAGCTACTACCTGCTGAAGTAAGCCAGTTATTCCGTCGTGAGGTGCTGTGTGTGCTTATACCGTGGAGTATAGTATGTGTGGCAGCTGTTGCTTTGGAAAAGACGAGTAAATATCACCTGATCCACAGTCGTATAGTAGTCCTTGCAGGGATTTCAGTGTCTGTGGGATTCAATTTCGTTTGTCTCGGACTGCTTGGATACATGTACCTACGTAATCGGTGCTCCATGCGGCAACTCGAAATTGTTGATAACAAGAAATTTGCCTCAAAGAAGGAATGTCTTTTTATGTCAGTTAAGGCCATTATAATAAGTGGAACAGGAATTATTATTAGAATTGGGTTCCACCAGGCTCAGGGAATAGCGCAGTTAGTGTACTATATGCATCTAGTTACGATGGTGCAAGGACCAGTGCTCTTCGTCTGTTTCGTTTGCAATGGAACGACGCTCCCCATACTGAAGAACAGGATACTTCTTTGGTGGAACCCAACCAACATCCCTGCAGGTCTAGAGCTGTGTTCGGCAGCCGAGAGGAATCTGGCCAGGAGAAACAATGAACAGTCTCCCTTTTCAGAATCCTCGCTGTAGCCTCCTTCAGTATTTTTCGCAAATAACTGTCTCCACACTACACTGCATTAAACCCAGCAATAAAATGGACTCTACCTGGTATGACAATATTAAATGTCATTAAACCTGATATCGTACAGCCAGTACTTCTCCTTCCTAACGTCTCCTTCATTTATAACTGTGTGCTTCTTTGTGAGTGGTAGCCTCTGTCTACCTATTCTAATGCACTGAGACTACTTACTAAAATTGTTGGGAAATGCTTTGTGCATACAACAGGCTGCGTCAATCACACGGCCTGTTATATACAAGTAAAACGTAGCACGTTGTCGGAGGAATTCCCGTTCGTCAGTGTCATCTACCGTGGCGATGGTGCATTTCTGGACACATGTTCGTATGGCGTCTTTTCTCCGTTTTCCGTCGAGGATCTGTCTTTGCAGTTTGTCGATTTTATTAATGTATAATGTATGATATTAGTATATATCATATTATGTCTGAAACAAAGAAATTTTCCATATGTGTGTGAAAGATGTACTTTTACATGATTTGTAATTCAAGTACCATGACAAGAGACATTCAGATACTTATAAAATCAAAAGAGAGGGGCCAATGAATGAAGTGGTGTGTGCATGAAAGTGTAAATGGGTTTGTTGAGCTTATTAGTGGTTCGATTACGTAGAGTGGCTCAAACAGGTATGGTAATAAAGTAACAGATGACTTGTGTGAAATGTGGCTTGAAGTGAACGCAAACTGTCGAATGACAGAGTTATATGAGATTAGCATTATTGGGTTTGTGAGACAAGACGGTGATTTGTTAAGCTAGAGGTTTGTAAGGGTACTATGGCAGATGTTAAAAGTTAATGTTCCATGTGCCACTCTTGGGCAAGGAAGAACATTACTTAAAGACGTATTTACAGAAACAGTACTGTGGAAGGATAAACTTGTGCCAGTACTGTGAGTCCTGGAAAACATGTGCCATAGTAGCTTCACTAGAAGCACACAGTACGCCGAAATTGTTGTGATTCGTAATCAATAGACGATCTCCCATTTGTTCAAATAAAACCTGAGTGAGCAAAGTAAAGGAGTGTCTGTGTGAATTTAGTATCCAGCCCAACGGAAAATCCTGTGATAAATAGTACTACGTGGAGTGATTTTCGTGAATTTTGCATTTACCAGCCACCCGCAGTGTTAACCGCGATTTCCGTGCTGGACGCAGTGGAACCAGAGGCCGCAGCGCCACGAGGGAGGCAGGTGCCGGGTGCAGCCCGGCTGGCCGCAGGGGGGCGCCGGCAGCTCAACACATTCTGTAAAACCATTTGACGGAGATTTGCAGGCCGTGCGCCTCGATTCTGTCAGCGCAGCGCCAAGCCAACCCTGGCCCGCTCTGCGTGACGTCACGAGAGCGCGCCGCGGCCTTCTCTTTAGGTGGTGGCGGCCAGAGCCGACACGGGGCCCACCCAGACAAGCGTCCTGCACCACCGGGACACGCGTAAAGTCAGCCCGACACAGTGGTCGCCAGCCGAGCCTCGACCCGCTGGAAAGTATCGAACCTCATCGCTCGAAAGCCAGTAGTTAACGGCCCTCGTGCTACCTACTTACCCCCAGGCAACATCCCGAGTTACGACCGCAGTACTGGGAACATTCACAGCCGAGTCCAGGAAATTACTTTCGACTGGCTGTACGAAATACACAGTTCAAACTCAACAGGAGGACGGTCACTCAAAAAACATTACTCCCAGATTTGGATAACAAACTGAGATTATCGCTATCCGAACGCGTTTGGAAACTCGAGAACACTGTGCGTCGCGACACAGAACTCCGCTCCAGAGCGCCCGCGACCCGCCACGTCGGCCACACGGGCGCCGACGGCCAGCTCTCGATTCCCCGAGCTCCGAGCCTCTCCACGAAATCCTTCTACACGTGGACCTTTCAGCCAATCAGGAGCAGCAGAGGACTGCAAGCCCCACAACTGGCCACTCCCTGCTGCTGCTTACAGCCGCTGCTGTCACGTTCTGGTCTTCAAAAAGCCGAACCAGAGAGCAGATATGGGTGGTCAGGGAATCACCTGTTACAACCCTTTCACTCGTGGGGTATCAAGCATTAACATCTGCAACCGATATACCTAGTAAGGGCTTTCCTCTGATATATCTGGAGACAAGCATTCTCGCAGCCGAAACTGCTTGAACTGTTGTTACATGTACGTAGATGTTCGACAGCACACGTGTTACTCAGACGATGTCCCCTGCAAAGTGCATCATGCGTAACTCGCGCCACTGCCGTCAAATGCAGCATTGTCAGAGCGACTCAGACTTGGGATCGGCAGTCTGCACAACCGCCACACTTTGAGACAGGGACGACCAACCCGCATCTGCCGAGGCTAAAGGCACAGGACTCAACGCTGACTGCGAGCGTTCTCAAGCAGGGCGTCCTGTTTCGGATATGCAACAACAGATTACAGCGCACCAGACTGAAGTAGAGAACTCTGTCTCCAGCAGATCTCCAGAAACGTAACGCTACGCCGAAAACCCAGACAAGAAAACCGAAGTAAACAGGCAAAGCCGCCACAAACACGATACTCCAATTACAAATAGTTTACACTCATCCAAATACATCTCACGAAGAACAAGGTTTACAACTGGTTGGATGCAGATGCAATTAAAGCACATCTAATACAACTTATGGCACTTTAGCGAACCCTACAATAAACTATAAACTAAGAAGGTGGCAAAGAAACCGCCAAATCGTTGTAACCTGCACTAAAACAGTTGCCTGGGCCACCAAGTCGTTCACATAAAAAAATCCGAAAAAATTTACCAACATCACAACACACCCATAAGATTTCGAAACCCGAGAGAACAGTTTGAGTTACTTACCGATCTGAAGCAACAGTAACAGAAATCACACCGCACGCCAAACACTAAGCAAAAGAGGAACCACACAGACTCACGCTCGCCTTTGTGATAACCAATTTTGACCGTGATACAACAAACGAAAAAACTGAAGGGGACCTAAAGGTACCGGGAAACTAAATCAAAATTCCCCGCTATTGCTTCCAGTCATGTATAGTTACAAAGAACCAACTAACAAGCTACTTGTTCACCATTTCAGAATGCACTGTGTACATCACAAGGTTGGACTATTTAAACACTACCTCCTCAATAACAGCTACGTCCATATTGCAACACTTTCCAATAAGCTGCGATATAAAGAGAAATGTGAAGAACCGAGTCGAGCGCATCGAATTTTTAATTGCAAAATAGACCCGAAACAAGAAGCACCAAAATACAGGAGCTGCAACACTGATAACGTTAATAGTGATGAGAGTTGCAAAGAAAGACCAAAACAGCCTGTCTCAGCCAACAAAACTGAAAACATTAAGCGCATTGATGAAACTATCACGGTCTTCGTCCAAGAATGACACGAAAACAATCAAACGGAAAACATACTCTGAGTCTTCACTACAGCCCTTCACAACCTGATATTTGTAACAAGGGAAATAATAACAGCAGCTTCTAAAAAGCTCCTACTACGTTCTTTGGCGAACACGGATCCACGTCTATATCGCCATATTGATAGACAAGGAGGCCTATGCCCAACCTAGCCTGAGACACCAGGAAACAAGAATTAACCTTCACATTCAAGCCTAAGAAAGATGTTGCCACTATCTGCATTGTCAACACACTGGGTTTCTGCTGTAAAAACAAAAAAAAAAAACTCCCTAAAGGCATAGTAAGAGAAAAAGAAGTTGGTATTATAGTCGCAGCACATGCCTCATGAGCAGGTAGAGAAATCAATCTAGATAACTGTATCTGTCACGCAAACCAGACCGTAGTAGAAGCTGAGATAGATGCTTCAGAGTCTTTCATATAAAACACCACAACGATGTATCCTGCCGAGGAACCGCCAACTGATCTCGTTAATTATATACCCTCATTGTGCCCAGGTAAAGGAACAGGAGACTCAGTGTTAGATCTGCGATATTTGCTGAAAAATTGAACAAGAAAGATATTAAACTTGTTGTAGCCATTTTGAATCACGCTAGACTCAGAAATGACTCGCCGCCTTTTATCAATCACTATGGCACTTCTATCTTAGGACATATACTACGTACAACATAGCTACCCAGATTCTGAAGCTACACTGAATTTGGCGACTGCATAGCTAACGAATACCTCACATTTATTGTGCTGCGAACCACAAAAACTAGGAAAAAACTTAAAACGATCATAAACTCACGAAATCGGATAGTCGAAAAAATCAGATTGATACGTTTTAACACAAAACCTAACCAATCAACTATTCAAACCACTCCTTAAGACTCCTGACGTACATAAGAAACAAAATTAGACAGTAGGGAAATTCTGTAGACCATACGGCACTAACCAAATGGATATGCTACGATTGGCTTCAACGTTTTCAATGACCTAATAAGAAGAGAAACCCACCAAATGATGCGCGAGGTAATCACAAGAATTAGGTCCCACAATAGCAGTAGTTTTTGGAAAAAAGTTCCAACAGGTCATAGCACACCATTTGCGAACAACCATCCTTAATAGCAGATGAGAATGTCATTGATTACTGACGACCTCAAAAAAGTTCCTCAAAGTGCTACAAAAACATTCACGGTCATCCGTGGTATCCAAAATTCGATGAAACCGACGAGGAAATAATATTCGAAAATCCGAATGCAACCGCTTAACATCCACTACTTTATAAGATTGACGAATATGAAATGGAAAGAAAGCAGCTCAGAGACTGGAGGCACTGGAAGATAACAAAATAAATCACTCCTTTCACAAGACACCTGCCTCAAACACATCAGACGTTTCTTCATCGCGGGCATGAAACTGAAAATAGTCTCTCTAAAATAGAAGCAAGCTAAAATCAAGATTATTTCCCAACCCGAAAGACCAAAAAACAACACCAAATCATAGGTTACCGTGCTCTCAGTGACAGGGAAAGCTTTCGAGACAGACCAAAGTTATTCAAGGAGTAGAGCAACATAATGGCACAAGAACAAGCCGGGTTCAGCGGCAACCACAGCACAGGTGACCCGGTCCCAGGACTGAGCAGCAGAGCGACGCAGGCTGAACGCAACACGGCAGGCGCGACGCCGGCAAGCTTTCTCGTGGACGGCGAACGCGCCTTCCATTGGTTGTGGCATGCTGGACTGCTCTTTGAAACGTTACTTTTGAACTTCGCATGCCAAAGTGTGCAGTTTACTAAAAACGTTGCTGGAAACAGGTAAGTACAAGCGCTGCTTGGTGATCACCGTTGGACAAGTATTATGCCAGCCGCAGAGACGCCACGTGGGACAGTCACGTCTCCACTGCTACACACCAACAACACGGCTGACATCGCTAAAGGTCGGGGATCGAAAGAAGAGCCCTGTACACAGACGACACTGCGTACTGTTGTCACGGCCCGACATGCGGCAGAATTAACGAGCAGGTCAGCCCCTTCACAAACAAGCAGGAATCATCACTAAGCAAGTCGAGTAGATTAAAATACAGTGGATCCACGAAATCTATCCTTCAGCACCAACCTGTGATCTTCAACCACCCCTACTTTAAATAAATATGTATTCCTCACGTCATCTTCAGAGGTACTCTGACAGTCAGTTATAAACAATGAAGAAATACGCCAACTGGAAAATAAGATGTTATAACACAGAGAGATGTTGTCCGCCCCTCAGTGAAGACTGATTTTAAAAATAGCTCTCCATTCTACTGTATAACTTGCAGGCCTCTTCATCTCCAAGTACATACTGCAGCCCACATCCATCCCAATCTCCTTACTGTATTCACCACCCGGTCTTCCTCTACGATTTTTACCCTCCACACTTCATTTCAAAACTAAATTGGTTACCTGCCGACGTCTCGGAACGTGTCCTACCAACCGCCCCTCCATTTGGTCAAGTAGCGCCTCGCATGTTCCCACGTTTCTCGGGAATCCAAACTTATCTTCCCTGAGGTCGGCGTCTACCAGTTTTTTCACTCTTCTGTAAAGAACTTGTGTTAGTATTTTACAACGACGAGTTATTAAACCGATAGTTCAGTAATTTTCACACCTGCCAGCAACTGCTTTCTCTGGAACTGATAACATTACATTCTTCTTAAGGTCTGTGGGTACTTCGCCTGTCTCATACGCCGGGCACAACAGGTGGGAGAGCTCCGCCGTGGCCGGCTCTCCCGAGGCTGCCTGTAATCCTGCCACAAGACTGTTTACTCCCTGGGCCTCGTTTCGACTTAGATATTTCAGAACACTGTCAAATTTGATCTCATACTGTTACATCTCCCACCTCATTTACATCCATGACCACTTCCCTATCTGTAATATTACCTTCAGTAAGATATATATCTGACATAACTACATTAGCAAAAAACAAAACCTATGTGATGTCATGACAGCAGAAATTCTAAATATGATGTAGCTGTGCTATTGACTATACAAAGACTTAGACCACTACACTATTCAGAATGACTCCAGTTTCTTCTATATAACATGGCACTTACCTCTGACTTACACGGTTATGTTACAAATCCCTTCGTATCACACTAGAGATTAGTTCCTAAGCATTACTCTTAAAGACTACTAGTACAATGTAACAGGACACAAAATGCCATAACGATCGACAAACAATCGCAGGTGATGCTTTTTTAAAGGAAGGTTTTAACCCACTCATAAGGCGAATGCCAGGACTCAGCTGTAAGAGTAACATCGTCCTCCAATCCACCAGGATTACACGCAGCGTCCAAACCAAATAAGAGCCTCAGATTAAAGATGAACACTCTCACCACATCATTAAGCACATTTCCGTTCAAAGAGTAACGCGTTTGCTAGGGCACATTGCTGCTTGTACTAAACTTAAATATTTTCATTTTCACCTCTCCCCTGTCAACAGCGACTGTAATTGGGATCAGCTACTCAGAAACAGACATTCTTTAATAAAGTCAGTCTGAAGTAGTCGACGAATGATCTTGACATTAATCACATGTTATTAAGACCTGACTTATCAGGAGCTGCATTAAGTGATCTTATGTATTTCTAAAACATTAAAACTTAATTACGAAACCTTTTAATTTTCTTGATCGCAAAAACACATTGCTTTACCAATCATTACACGTTTTGGTTGCCAATCAACTATTGTTAGATTGTAAAAGAAACAATAAACAGTGAATTGCCTTAGATTTAACCAAATTTAAGGAAGTTACGTAGTATTGCGTAATGATATGCCAATCATGGTCAATCCAATGTGGCTATGAATTCTGTAGGCTTGAACGCCATCATCTAATAGCATATCTTGGAACTGTGTAAGTAATTGGAAAGTACCTATCGGGTGAATGTGAATAGTAAACTGTTTTCAGATATTAAAGAATTAAGCAAATAGAAATAATGAAAACATACCATGCTGACTAATGAACCACATTTTCCATAGACTATTGGTTACACCAACGAAGTTACAGAGTGCAACTCTCAACATATAGTAACAATTGAAACACACTCTTTCGTTAAGAATAAATGCGCTAGCCCAGCTTAAGAAGCGAAAGTAATTTACGGAAGAGACACTCTCTCTAGTTACTTATATCGAAAATGAGTATGAGCAGAAATCAGTAAGTGTAGCTGCCTTTTTGGCCCTATCAGCTGTTCTCGACACTGCTTGGTGAGAAGCACTTCTTTAGAAATTCACAATTGTGTCGTAAATTTAAGGACTTACTTAACAACATGCTAAACAATAGAGCATTTCATATCCATTCTCACAATGACAGATGCAGGGTAATTAAACCAAAATTGTGTCGTAAATTTAAGGACTTACTTAACAACATGCTAAACAATAGAGCATTTCATATCCATTCTCACAATGACAGATGCAGGGTAATTAAACCAAATGATAGTTTACTTCAAATGTCTGTTCTGAGTCCACTACCACTTTGGTCTGTACATGCACAGTTTACCAAAAGTCTTCAAAAAAATTGATTTATCCTGATGACATTTGCTTGGTGGCCCAGAGCCTCAACGTTTATGATGCTGAAACCTCTTTATCCACTGATATGTAAGTCTTAGATGTATACATCAAGAAATAGTGGCTCCACCTAAATCCACAGAAAATAATTGTATCTACATCACATCTATGCAGAAGACAGTCAGAGTGCTCACCAGAAGACAGATTCAGAGACCAGGTCTCGTTGTACTGCATTACACCATAATACATAGGAACAGCGCTAGACAGAACTCTTGACTTACAAGTAGCACCTGAACTCAAAACGAGAAACAACAGTCTTAAAAATTTGGTGATATCTTATGGGGAGCTAATGCTAGTGTTTTGAGATCCATAGCTCTAACCCTATCATAGGTGCTCTGTTGCTGAAGATTACTGTTCGACCAGGATCAATAGTGCTCATACTAAGAAGATAGATGTCCAACTGAATCAGGTATTATGGTATGTATTCAGAGTACAATCGCTCTAAGACTTCCTGTTCTCAGCATCATCCCACCCCCAGCTCTAAGAAACCAGCTCTCCTAAAGGTCTGGAAGAACATTCTGAAGAAATCCTCAGCTGGCCAGTCATCGAGATGCTCCACAGGCAGAACATCAACACTTGAAATCAAGGAAACCCTCATCATGCACAGCAGAAAACCTCGTTGTGTTCTCTTTGATTGTCAACCATTTACGGGAAATTCAGTGGAATCCGTCACCAATAGTCAACAAGCATCTAGTCAAGGACCCATTCATGCAGACAGGATTCGATCTCCCCAGACATCAGTAGAGGATCTTGAAATGGATTAGCAGTGGAGAAGGCTGATGTCCTTATCTCAAGCATGGGGTGAGTGCTCTTTTTACAGACAATTCAATGTCGCTTTCTAAATATTCCAGTTTCAATGGCCTCAGTATTATCATAACAGAAACAGGGTCACATGTTGCAACATGCTTGAGGCAGCTGCACGTCCTGCCCGCTGCTGTGACGTCACATGATCAAATCGTCCTAATTCCAGAGATCTCTTTACCCTCACATGTGCTGATTCGATTATTTACATGCTTAATCGTCAGGATATGTAATTACCCAGGGGCTGTCTTCTGGATCGTGAGGTGTATGTCATAATTTCATCAAATAATTACATATGATTTATCAGTTATGCTTCTCCCATGGTCTTGGTCTCTGTATCCTGAAGTGAACTGGGCCGTGGATACTGAAATAGTACTTACCGACGAGAGTCGCGGCACAGTGTCATTTTCACTATGTCTCCACTGCTTAGAAAGTGTGTTAATTGCCCTGTCGTCGTGCTATATAATTTTTGCATGTTATTCCATTAAGTCTTGGGATTTCGAGGTCATTTATACTGCAGAGAGGTATATAAACCATACAGCTCTATGATATTATCAGTTCGTTTCAGAATGCTACTATTTACCAGTACATACATGTTAGCTTATGGTTCAAAGCATGTAAATGTAGGATTAGCATGAGATCGTGAGTGTGAAGTTATGGTAGAAACTGAGGATGTCCGTCGTAATGTAAAACACAATTTGCAGATATGAGTTAGGGGGAGCATTGTTAGCCAATGAAGCAAACTGAGAGGTTGATGACAACAGACTACGATTCTTTTCAACTTCCTCTTCACATGAATATCTGTAGCAATAAGGCAACCATCATCGACCTGTATAAAAGTGTCGTGAAGTTGTATTGGTTATGCAGTGCACTACGGATTGCAACAGACAAATACGGTGGCAAGTATATGTGAAAGCGTTACTAAACGATGTTGTATGTTATGTAAGTGAATGTTGCATACAAGATGATTTAGAACAATATGTAAACATATGTATGGTTGCAGCACCAAGGGCTGCTACTATAATCCTATAAATATTGAAACTGTAGAGCCTGGTTTACAGACAGAGAACGGAGATACATCGTTGCTCCTGTTGGATTGAACACAATGGAAGCAGAATTTATAGCATAAGAAAACCAATTATTTAAAGAATAATGTAGGGATATAAGATAGAATGAATAATAAAAAATGTGTCAACAATTGTTTTTTTTATTTTGTGCATGTATAAAACGTTAATAAACAAAGTTATTTAAAATGTGTATTTGTCTTTCATTGAAAGAGCACCAGTGCAAAACAAATATTATGCAAGATATTTACAGATATGATAAATACGTTATACTATTCTGCAAACCCTCAATCATACATACAGTAAATATATTCACTCATTCAGTGAATAGAGCCAGTATGGTACAGTGTCAAAAAATTTCGACGATATAAACACACATTTAAAGCTTAAGAAGGGTTCAAGTTACTTGCACATACTTAAAACAGAGATATGAGCAACTGAAGACGGTATTGACTTTGTAAGTGGAGGTCCAATAGTACTACTTTCAGGCTTTCTGTTAGGACAATGCTTAGCATTTGATGCTAAAAGGTTTGCAAATCCTATCTGCCTGTAGATACACGCATCAAAATGTATTACATCACCTCGGTTCCGAGAGATCCAGAACCTGTACAGAAAACTGGAATAGAATCAAGATAAACATAATTTCCGCTCTTTTTATTGGTCATGAAAACCACACATTGCATATTGTTCCACCATACAGCGAGACCTTCAGAGGTGGTGGTCTAGATTGCTATGCACAACGGTATCTCTAATACGCAGTAGCACATCCTCTTGCAATGATGCATGCCTGTATTCATCGTGGCATGCTATCCACAAGTTCATCAAGGCGCTGTTGGTCCAGATTGTCCCACTTCTCAACAGCGATTCGGCGTAGATCCCTCAGAGTGGTTGGTGTGTCACGTCGCACATTAACAGCCCTTTTCAATCTGTCCCAGCCATGTTCGATAGGGCTTATGTCTGGAGAACATGCTGGCCGTGAGATACAGGAGGATTCCAGTTACATTACGTTATAGTCAGGCAGAGGTTCCGAAATCAGGTATTGGATTGTAAGGCATACCCAGGAGAAGTTATAGACTCAGCTCACAATTTAATAGTGGTGAAGAGTAGACTGAAGTTTGAAACATTAGTCAGGAAGCAACGATACGGAAAAAAGTGGAATACGTAAGTACTAAGTAATGGAGAGGCAAGCTTAAATGTCTCCGAAGCTACTGATACTGCAATATAGCGCATTATCCAGTTCAGTAGAATAAGAAGGACACTTCTACAAAAGGGCGATCAGAGAGAAACGGTCCAGTAAACTAAGTTCTAAAATGCATACCTTACGAGCTATGAGCACTTTTTCACGTTCGATACTGTGGAACGAGCACTAAGTAGTTTACCTCTCACTCTTTTTGACGTGTCAGTCCTTTTGTATTTCGTTCTTTGTACCTTAAGAATATGTCTATACTAGTGGAAAAGGCCAGTCACTTGTGTGCTGACAGCAAAATTTAATCATCCTCCACTCGACCGTCATTTCTGCAGTCCTGAGGTGCAGCGATCATGGTTCATTAAGTTACTTTCTCAGTTTGCACACATACCTGCAAATCCATCGCTATCCGCCGGTGGAAATGATGAAAGTAACTGTGACTGTTCACATGTATGAGCTACGTGTGGGCATTATCGAGGCATTTCGAGCCATGGAACAGAGAATAATTTTAGGAACTGGAAAATATATTTTAGAAAATGCTGCTTGTTCCAGATATAGGCACAGAAGCTCAGGACGACTCGCGAGAAATATGCACAGACAGTCCAGTTACGCTGGATTCCCTGAAAAATTACAGCAATCTTAGATAAATAAGGGCATAAATGAGAACTGCGCAAGGGGAAGTGGCACCTCATCTTGTGCAGTCCTGCGAATGAATGAGGACACAAGCTGGCCAAAGAGCGAGCCCAAGAAAGTGCAACAGGAAACTAGAGCGGAAATTTTGCGTCAGTGAGGAAGTGACAGATGCAGCGCGAAAGAGAAGTGAGAAAGAGTGGTGTGAAACCATGAAAGAGACTATGGCAAAAAAAAATTTTTCAGCTGTTCAACATCGCCATTCTCCCATTTACCACTGTCGCCTAGTCTTACAGCTGTGTCGGCTGTGCAGGGGAGATTAAAGGCTCTCTCCAGCTTGCTGAGACAGTTGAGTCTGGTTGGCCTGGAGGAGGGGCGCGCGCCCGGAAACCGAGGCGTCACTCGACGAACTCTCCTCGGGTTATCAGCCGAGTGGCGGCGTCGTCTCGTCCCAACACTCTTTTATACTATGGCTAGCAACTCGCGATCTCGTAAAAGCAGTGGAATTTGGGGTTTCTTCGCCGATTTAGGTGATGGCAAATCAAAGTGCAGCTGTCGTTCTAAGTGTGTTTCATATAAAGGAGGAAATACGTGTAATCTGGCGCGTCATGTTCGAGTGCTGCATCCGACAGTGTCTTTGTCAGTCAGGCGCTTAGCGCCCCCTGCTCCTGCATCTTCCGATATTTCTTGGACAAATGACCCGGACAATCCGGAACCAACACCAGCAATTGTCAGAAGCGAACAGCAGTCGGTGCCAGAAAATAACAGTATCACTTCAGTATCAGACAGCAGGCATCAATAACACAGGACATTACCTACGTATTTTTCGAAACCTCCTTCGAACAAAAGAAATCAGGAGATAGATTTCACACTTCTGGAGATTGTTGTAAAGGATTATTTACCCTTCAACATAGTGGAAAGCAAACATTTCCAAAGTTTTGTAGGCAAACTAAATGGAGCTTACAGAATGCCAGCTCGGAAGACCATTTCCAATACACTACTACAACAACAGTACACCATGATGAAAGAAATTGTAAGAGTCAAAATAAATTCTGCGGTAGCGGTTGTGCTGACAATGGATGGGTGGACCTCAACCACAAATGAGAGTTATTTGTTGGTGACAGCACTCTACGTTAAAGACCCGGAGCTGGCATCTTCCCTCCTAGAGTGCTTTAAATACGACGAAAGGCACACGTCAGGAAAACTCTCCGAAGAACTGCGACATGTCACAAGGGAATGGGGCATTCCAGAAAAAGTCGTGTGTGTTGTTAGCGACAATGCTGCTAATATTGTGGCAGCTATAAGACTCACAGCCTGGAAACACATCCCCTGCTTTGCGCACACACTCAATTTAATTGTTCAGAATGGGCTTCCGCACATTCAACCCATTCTGAATAAAGTAAAAAAAAATTGTTCAATTTTTTAAAAGAATTTCATAGGCCTGCACGAAACTGAAAATGATGCAGGAATTTTAAACATAAAACGTGTTATGCTATAGTTGCCCTCTTTTATGCTACCTTTTTGTATTTTAGATCTGAAGAAGTCTGGCCAATGATCTGAAACTAGTAATCAGTAGAGGAGTTTTAGCGATCTTGAAATACGACTTTTATCCACACATTTTAACATAACAGATCGCCCATCATCCCTTTTGAAAATGGGAAATAATAACCAAAAAAAACTTTAACTTTTGTGCCCAAGGGCATATTTTGCACTGGGTTGACGCCACCTGCGACCGCAATTCTAATTCGGTCTAAATTTATTTTGGCAACCCAGAATGCAAGTTTGATGGCGCATTGTTGAATGTCTAGCTGCTTAGTTTCATTTTCATGGATGATTTATAGACTAACCATTATTATTAGCAGTTTGTCACAGTTGAGCAAACGTGTTTCTTTTGAGGAAGATTTTCTACAATGAGTCATAGAGACGTGAACGAGGCGGAAATTTTCGCTTAACATGTAATAGACGAATAAGTATCAGAGTTAAGGGATTTCGAGTCGAATTATATAGACATTGAAGAGAATAAAAATAAAGAAGATACGGGGAGGGGTGGGGACAATGAAGAAACAATGCACACGGCAACACTCCCAATATGCTACGAGTTCTGGTAGAGTGTATCCAGAAGCAGCTCCAAGAATACGTAAAAGTGGTTCTGCGAACTTGGCCCATAAACCTCAGCGAAGAAGTCCAGCTGGGAAAGAAGTATCTGAATCAATCAAAAAAATTATCACTCCTGAAAACAGAAAAACAACTGACGATACAATTGTGTCATGTGAATGCAAAAAATTGATCTCTTGTTAGCGATCCTGGACTATACGCTGTACAGTAACACATACTACAATATACTGCCCTACTTAACGTAATCTGTTACATCAGTTTGCTTTTAGCATGTAAGATCTACGTACTCACTTTGCATTTGACGATGTATTCGTTGTGACGCCTGATTTGAAACGAACAATCTGCAGAAATCGAATGTTTGAAAATAAGAGATACCTCCCAAAATAAGCAAAAAAAAAAAAAAAAAAAAACTAACATTGGCTCTTACAGCCGATACATTTGTCCGAAAATGGAACAAAAATACGTAATTTTATTCGGTAAGTCGCAAAAAGAGACGTCCTAAGGGACTTTATAAATACAGCGTTCATGTAGGGTTTAGATGGGACCATTAGATTCCTGTGTTATAGCCTAAATAGAGCATTCATGTACGGTTTAGATAGAACCATTAGATTTCGATGTTATAGCCAATAAGTCGTTAAAAGTGATGTCGCTATGAACGGTCTCGACAGAATGTATCCACAGGACGTGTGGCATGTAATTGAAAAAGTGGCGTGCCAACGCGTCTCCTTGAGGCTTTCAGGCTTGCAGCGAAATGGCCACGACGAGAAAAACTGAGGAATTGCAGCCAATATAAGAGGCCCTGCCGACGATGGCCCCAACCACGCGACATTCGCGAGCGGAACAGGAGTAGGCGGCTGACAGTGTGAGGAGAAAAGTTGCTGAGAATAGGTTCTGGGTTCGAACCCCAGTCCAACACAAAGCTTCACGTCACGGCATTTCAAATAAGTTACATGTGAAGAAGCAATATTTAACATCTCTCGTAGTTCGTTAACAAGGACAATAGATGCTGGGTAGGAATCCGCGTCCATTAAAAATGTTTACGTTATGTAATTTATAGTTGATATTTGCTAACTGATACTGTCTAAAATCGAGGCATATCACTCTCTGTATGCCTAGTCAGGAATGACTGTAGGTTTCCGTCAGTCACGAAATCTTTGCTTAGTCTACATGACCTGGGTTTGAATCCATATGCAGAACGAGACGGTTCGTCGTGTCATTTGAAGTCCATAGATATTCTCAACTAGCTGCTCGTGAATAACTTAAATTTTTAATGGCATTTTGCGTTAAATAATAAGTACGGTATGTTACTTTCAAGAAAAAATCATGAATATGACGAACTTACTACGTGCATTACCTATCCGACGTAACAATGAGAGTGGTAACATTTGAGGTATGTCATTTATTGTAATAAATGTGAGCTTACAAGCGTTAAGGACAGTTTATATGTGATAAGGGGTTCCCTGATATTTGTAGTGTCGTGGTATTACTTTACATCTTGAGTTACTGCGATACAGGGCAGTGTTTCCTAGTGATGACTTGTTGGAACCATTTTCAATAGTCAAACGACTGTACTGAGGGGCGATTAGAGGACCTGCTAAACAGCTGCGTTATGCGGGTTGCATGCGAATTAGGCGAAATGCAATTCGATTCGTTCGGATACTTTTGAACATGACTGTACGTACATACGTTGTGTAACAGAAAGGAGTATTATGGGTCCGATACAAGTAGGCTATTCTCACCATTTACGTACGTAATCGTTCATTGCTTACGGAAAGATTCCGGACAGTAACGTACACAGTGTAAGTACTGGCATCAGAGGCGGTACCTTCAGTGTCGGCGCTGTGTGGTCAGGAAGGGGCAAAGTGCCAGCACGTTCTGTGAAAGAAATATTAGGCGCTGCTGTGATTAATAGTAAGGGCACAGAAGTATTTTGTTTGTAAACATTGTCGGGGGTGTTCTTGGAGGCAGATTATCTGTAAAAATATTCCTACGTTATTCAGAGAATTCGTAAATACAATATTGTCAACCGATCTGACTAAAAATTGAACTAACTTTGGGCATTACATAAAACCAACAAGCGGATCGAAACCATGAGTTGAGTCGCTCAGTGACCATACTGTTACAGAGACGGAAGACGACAGACAGAAGGCGAAATACAGAGCTGCCATGAATCATTCACTCGTTTCCAGAATTCTAAATTTTCCGAAATATTACATGTAGAAATATGATTGGTGTATGGATATAACAGCCAACTCAGCGAGTTTAAACTGTGCCGACCACCTCACATTAACAATACAGCGCCTTGCCAAAATGCCGACAAAGCGAGAGAAGAGTTTTCTCGTGTTGTAATATGAGGGATATTTGACCGAACGTGGCAGCTGCAACCGTGTAGGGGGGTGAACGAGATTTCTGTACGCGGTCCACAGAAGTCAACAGCAGGCGCAAGCCGCGAACTCTAAATACCGCAGCAAAGTGTGTGGAACACCGTGCGTCGGCGGTCACACATCGAACCGCGACGTCTGCATTTCTCGCAACTATTAAAAGCAGAAGGTTGCGGCCGGCGCCTTCAGATTTGCGCCACTATGCACGGACCGGTTGATGGACATTTCGTCCCCATGCTCATACTTAGCAACGAAGCAACCTTGCATTTATCTGAAAATGTTTATATCCGCCATGTGAGAGTATGGCGTACTGAGGATCGTCCTAGTTCCTTCACAGAATAACAACGGCCCATTCAAGCTTTGTCTGTGACACTGCACAGAAAACATTAAGAATCGGCGAATCTGGTTCATGCGCCGCAATTTCATGAGGATTTTCAGTAGCCCATACTCACATTGCGGAGATTAAGTTTTTCAGGTAAATTCTAGGTTGTTCCGTCGCTGAAGATCAGCATGGAGGTTCATCCTCCAGTGATCCCTCCGTTGTGGCGGGAATCTGAAGGCGCCGGCCGCAACCCTCTGCTTTTAATAGTTGTACGGGCTGCAGACGGCACGGTTCGAAGTGTAACAGCCGACGCACGGTCTTCCACACACCTTGCTGCGGTATTCAGAGTTCGCGGCTTGTCGCTGCTGTTGACTTCTTTGTACAAAAATCTCACTCACCCTCCTCCACGGCCGAAGCTGCCACATTTGGTCAAATACCCCGCACATTCCAACACACGAAAACTCTTCTCTCGCCTTTTCGGCATTTTCACAAGGCGCTGCATTCGTAAGATCAGGTGTTCGGCACAGTCTAAACTCGCTGAGGCGAAAAATATTTCGGAAATTGTAGAATTCTGGAAACCAGTGAATGATTTATTGGTAGCCCTGTATTTCGCCTCCTGTGTCGTCTTCCATTGCTGTGACGGTATTGTCACTGAGCGACTCAACTCATGATTTCGATCCCATTGTTGTTTTCACGTGAGGCCAAAAGTTCTCTTAATTATTAGTCGGAAAGGTTGACAATGTTGTATTTACAAATTCTTTTAATAATATAGATAATATTTGCACACAAAACCTGCCTCCAAGGATTCTCCTGATAATGTTAGGAATCAAAGTACTTCTGTGCATTTCCAATTAATCACCGCAGCGACTAATATTTCATTCACAGAATGTACTAGCACTTCTGTACTAACTAATCACACATTGTCAAAACTATGTAGTGACTTCAATGCTACTACCTATACTGCGTACATTACCATCTGCCATCTTGCCGTAAGCAATCAACGATGACGTACGTAAATGGTGAGTATATGCCTACTTGCATCCGACTTTTATTACTCCTTTCCAGTACACTATTCATTACGTACGATCATGCAACCCAACGCAATTTCACACCTGACTGACGAACTCATAGACCAAGACACAGGTATCGTTAATAGGTAGCGTGTGTTTGAATTCCGTAATTAAATCTAGAACTTCTTTCTGTGCAGCCTCAAGAATGAAAAATTAATACCCCAATGGCTTTATTCTTCCTGCAAAACAATGATGAGAAATTTATGTATCATAGTGTTTTCTAACACGTATGGTGAGCTGTCAGTGCTGCTATTCATTAACTTTTAATTCACGTCTTGCTGACAATTTACTTACAGAATCAGTGACGAGTGGCTGCTTTCCTTACCTGAAATAGCGATTACAAGATACGAAGTGCCACAGTACCTGACCTAACGTTCTTTAAAGGGCAGATGGACCTGTACTATATCACTGGCTTGTACCGATAATGTACATCATTTTCGTTACCACTCACGAATGATCCTGCGTCCTGTTTATTTTTCATCTAACGCACACTGATTCTGTAGCTGATTTCACTGTTGCCTTTCATCTAGTAATGTAGTGCCCGAACCCAAAGCTCGGACGTCATTTGCATGGGAAAATGTAGTCGATAATTTCACATCTCCAGACAAAAACCGATCGTGAAGGTTTGATATTTTGCGCAGAAACGAATATTCTTTTAAATGGCGGTTAACGCAAGTACTGATCAGCTTTTGAATGCCACCTAACAACTTGTTTTTTAAAATCGGCAACCGGCAATGCTTTTGTGTAAATAAACTTTGCATATCATATTCGTGGTTGACTGCTCTAATTGTAATCTTTATAATTTTACTACAGCCTACTTTCTCATGCTGTTTTCGAGAATGCAGCGATAGATAGCAGGCACTATATAGTGTGTCTCAAACCAACATGAATATTATTCAAAGGACCATTCGTAATTGATACGCGTTGCCACTGCATTGGAAAGCACGTTTCCTCATAACATTAGCAGTAAAAAGTTCAACTCGATTATCCATTATATCATTCAGAAGACACACTAGTTGATACCGATAACTCGCGCCATAAGTGTGCACGATAATATTCTTCAGATCCATTTGTTCCCTTTTAGGCCACTCGGCCAATGGGTTAACAAAAATTTGAAAGCGCACGAAAGACTAGAACTTAATAGTGCGACGCAGCAAAACGGAGCAAACGAAACAAAACCGTGGACGGGACAGCACGGCCTGTATTCGCCTGGGACGTGTCGACTGCCCGCGCCCACGTGTCAACAGGCGTACGAGGCTGGCTGCACCGATGCCTCTTTGTGCGAAGGCTGCGTCCGTCTTGTGCACACGCAAGTTTACACAGGTGTAAAACGTACGTTTACGCTAGCTACGAACTGTGCCCAATGCTGAAAAATACTGAACCTGCCGTTCCAACTGTGTTTCGATCCATGACGACATCAAAACGGACATAAAACACTCATCGAAATCTAACGTGCATAAAATATCTGACACAGCAATAATTATCATTACTGTAACACTCAATTTCTTTGGCTCTGCTAACTGAACCGTACTGCAACCTGTCAACCCAGCCTAGACCTCGGGCTATGCAACACGTCACTTTTCCACCACAACCTATATTAGAAAAAATACGTAATATAGCAGTCATGTAAACATCACCGCGTTCAGTTGTATCCGTAAGTATTGTAACCTCCCCACAAAATTTTTAAATAATGACAATATTATTTAAGATTGTTAATGGACATTGCGCTAAGTGTAACCTCTCCACTGAAATTTTAAAGACAGAAATAATAAATGAATGGGAGCCAAACGTAACCTCCCTAGCAATTAAATTTAATGACAATAAAAAATGAGAATCGCAATCTGACTCAAATATAAGTTCTTCACAAAAAAAAAAAACCAAAGTCCATTCAGTGATAAGAAAATCTCAGTGATAATGATAATTCAATTAAACCGAAATATCGGTCTTTGGCCCTGTGCAAAAATCAGAATTAAATTCTTACCTCATTGTAACTGCTAGTCAAATTTCTGCTCTTATTCTTGCGCACGGCTTGGAGGAACTGCATTGCAAATAATAATATTTTTTTTTTTTTGTAATTTAACTGAAACTTTGGTTTAAGGGAACGAAATCGTTAGTTCAATTAAATAAATTTTTTTTTTGTAAAATTGCTTTTGAAATCAAAATTATTATTGGGGGACTTGTTGGAAATTAATTACAATAAATAAACTTTACATTATCTGATGATTACCTTAATTAACAATATACCTCATTCAGCATCTTGACCAGTGTTGTCGACAGACTACATCACACAACCACACTGGGCTGCTACTACCGACCGAGTGTACTGCATGACGACAACTAGCGAACTGCTGGACGCAACTGAACAGAGCTACTGCTCGCAACGACTACTGACAGAGTACTGCTCGTAACATTCGCGCGGTCAAGCGCATACTAACCACGATAATAGGCTCTCTGGTCAAAGATTTTAACGTCCCTCACCATCGCTGCTACGTTACATACGTGTTTCATAACCCTCCACTGGGGGGGCAAAAATTTGGCAGCGATGGTGAGTCATTTGGACTTGCCATCGCAAGAAATTTTTACAATTTACAGAATATTCAAATTTAGTACATAAATTAAATGTTGTGCACATGCACCGAGTACAAAATATATCAGACAAAGACAGGATGTGAGTACAAAACATAGTAGTAAATCAGAAAACTGTATATACAAATTATTTGACAGAAAACAAAGTGCACACGCACTGAAAAAATTCTTTAGCATATTCAGAACAAATAAACAGACTGGCAAAAAAATCATGATGACAAGTGACATGAGTGCACATGCACTGGAGTTCAGAACATACAATGAGTAAGAAATGACATAAGTGCATACGCAATGAAGTATTGAACATACAGAAATGAGTACAAATCATATTGAAAAATGAGAAACGTGCACAGGCACTGAAGTTCAGTAGAAAACATATTAACACCTAACATAAGTGCACATGCACTGTAGTTCAGAACATATCATCAAAATAAAAAATGTATATATAATATAAAAGACAAGAGTGCACATATACTGTACTTCAGAACAAATCGAAAAAATGTCTTTAGCATTTTCGCAATAAATAAACATAATGGTAAAAAAAAAATCATATCGATAAGTGACATAACTGTACTCGCACTGGAGTTCAGCGAATCGAAAAAATGTATGGCCCATAAACATAAATGATGTTAGCAAAAAATGATTTTCGCTATGTGACAAGAATTAGGATAGGAAAGGGAAGGATTGCATCATGGTTGTAGCACTTTAGATTGCACACAGCTGTTCTGAAAGTCCGTATCTTTCCACAGAAGTACAACACCAAGTGACACAATTTGAAGTTCTTTTCCCATCAGAATTTATCAGTGTAGCCAAGACACTGAACTGTCGTAGTAATGATCCATGTTTTCATTTTGGCAGTACATTAGGTACACCAAACAGTGGGACCATAATAACGTCTTCATCGCTTGCGGTGGTGGACAGCATGTCGTGTCAACACCACGCTCTTACAAGCCACACCAACGTAGAATTAGTGCAAAACCAAAGATAGTGCTCCATGATCACTAGGATAAACAGGACAAATGGATATTGCAGTAATTCAGGGTAGTTATCTCATAAGATAAAGGACATTAAGTCACATAATATTGACAATTACAGTCTTCATTAGTAGTTTGCGGCATTCATAGCCCAGTTATTGAACATTTCTGTACCAAGTATGTAGTATTACAGAAAAATGTTCATTAATTGTTTTACATAGAATCAGTACCCTTCTCTTCCTAGTTACAAAGCATTATTAAATAATCGCATTCTTTTCCAGTTACAAAGTATAGCATAGTTAATTAATCATTTGTCATTTCAATATAGTATTAATCATTAGCCTTCTCCTAATTAAAAAGCATTATTAAACAGTCACATTCTTTTCCAGTTACAAAGTATGGCATAGTTAATTAATCATTTGTCATTCCAATACAGTATTAATCATTAGCCTTCTCCTAATTACAAAGCATTATGAAACAATCGCATTCTTTTCCAGTTACAAAGCGTAATTAATCATTTGTCATTTGAATATAGTAAGAATTATTAGCCTTCTCCTAATTACAAAGCATTATGAAACAATCGCATTCTTTTCCAGTTACAAAGTATGGCATAGTTAATTAATCATTTGTCATTCCAATATAGTATTAATCATTAGCCTTCTCCTAATTACAAAGCATTATTAAACAATCGCATTCTTTTCCAGTTACAAAGTATGGCATAATTAATTAATCATTTTCTAAGTGCCATATTATTCATTGCTGTTCAGCATTACTCAGAACTTTCTCAAACTGGTATCACTATTTGGGACTGGTAATACATTTTTTTGTTAACAATGTATTGCGTTGTGATCGATAATTAATTGCTGAGGCATAACACTATTTGCTTTTGACCTATTGCTGCAAATGAGGATAGGTAACGTTATTCGTCATGAGTCAGCTGTAGCAAGGTTATGTAACAAGGCAGTATATGTGATCACCTTTATAAATGATAAACACAAATGGGTAAAAAATAAAAATGCAAGTACTAGAACAGGTATAATAAGTAACAGGTTTAGTAAGTATCATGAAAAGCTTCTCCTGAAAAAAAATACAAAATGGATTATTGACCTGAAAGAAGAAACGCACACTATGCTGAAAAGTAGTGAACTTCGAATTAACAGGTAGTGAAATGTGTATAAAAATGTGTTCCATAGCTGTCCTTTCCAAAACTTTCCGTCATCCTACTATGCAATATAATACCTGCTGTCAAAACGAACTGCAACAAATACTTAAATAACTACATAGCATAAATACATAACTTCAACATTATCCTCATCTGTAAAGAAAAAACTTCATTATCAATCACTTCATTATCCATATTATCATAACTTCATTATTATCATCACCTGTAAAGAAAAACTTCATTATTCATAATAGCATATTCTTCATCATTATTCATCAGCATTCATTATCATCTGCAAAAAAATCACTTCATTACTTATTACACAACTATTCCTTATCTCTAGCATATTTCATCACTAAAACGAAGATGTGTAGTTCAGTCTGACAGCCTGCATCAATCACCTTGTATTTTGAAAGAAAAAATTAGTTAAGACTGCTATTCTACGATGAGTATAGTATATTCTTGTTAATGCTTGTTAATCCTGATCCATTTACTCTTCCTCATAAAGTTATTGCATCTTCTATCGTTTATTCCGTAGGTGAAATTCCCATTTCTGTTGGATTTATTTCTTACACGCATCATTTCTTTCTGAAATTGATGAACAAAGATTAATGTCTTGCATTTAAATCATATACCCACTAAATAATGACTGGTTTATGGTAACATAATTAACCATACAGCATAACATGACAGAAAACGTAATATGTCAAAGACATTGACAGTGTTCAAAGCCAAAATGTACAGAGAGTATCACAATGCAGCAGCAAAAGAAAAATGTAAAACAGTCACGATGTTGAGATGTCATAAGGCAAATATGTCAAAGTCGACTGGTGTGTGTTATATCTTAATTATTTCACAGTGCATACAAACAAAATTTGAAAACAATCATACATAAAAAAAATGGAAAATGTGCACGGTCTGATGTGTAACGACAAGAAAAACGACCTGCTAACCTTACCTTGCTGGGCACTTGCCAAGAAAAAATACGATAATCATCAGTAATTAGTCATGTGAATATAATTGCATTAGTAAATGGCATCATAGTGTGTTGAATCATAAAGTGGTTTCATTCAATAAACGGTTTAATGTTTGAGATATGGTGATTGCCTTTCGATTTTCTGGTTCTCAAAGTTTCGACGTGTACAACATTGGGGTGAGGGATGCTGCGAATCCGATATGGACCTGCGTATAGAAGTTCAGATTTACTGCACTTACCTTTTAATTTACTGGATAAATAGTGTGTACGCACTAATATTTTCTGTCCAACGTGAAAGTCGCGGCGTGTACAAACCTGTTTTTGCTGTCTTCTCCGGCGCTCTGCGGCACGTTTGATGTTGTTCAGCGCAATGTCAATTATTTCGTGGTGTCTTAGTCGACGACATTTAGGGAAGTTTACTAATTCTTTAATTTTGTTTGGTGGTTCAACGTTTTTCAATATAACAGACGGAGATAGCATAGTGGATTCATTTGGAATGGAATTAATTACATCTTGGAATGAGAGTATGTGTGTGTCCCAATCAATATGTCTTTTGTGGCAGTATATTCGGCACAGCTTACCAATTTCTTTCATTAACCGTTCACAAGGGTTCGAAGAAGCATGGTACTTGGATATATAAATCGGAGAAATGTTTCTAGCTCGTAACATACGTGTCCATGTACCAGAACGAAATTGAGATCCATTGTCAGAAATTACTCGCATCACATGCCCTACATGAAATAGAAAATGTTTTACAAATGCTTTCGAAACAGTTTTAGCAGTAGCTTTGCGTAATGGAGTGAAAGTAACGAATTTTGAAGTGAGCTCAACAGCGACAAAGATGTAGCAAAAACCTCTGTTAGTTCTCGGAATTGGACCAAAAACGTCTACAGCGGCCATATGTCTTAATTTAACAGGTATAATGGGATATAATGGAGGAATATGTGAAGTGGTGTCTGATTTAGCTTTCTGGCAAATTTTACAAGACGCTAAAACTCGTCGTATACGTTTCTCCATGTTAGTAAAATAACAGTTCTGTCTCAGTATAAGAAAACATTTTCGTGCTCCGTAATGTGCGTAACTTAAATGAGTGTACCAGATTAGTTTCTTAACCAGTTCGTCAGAAATGCATAATAACCAATTGTTGCTGTCAGGATGAGAGCGGCGAAACAGAATGTCATTGCGTACAGTGTAATGGTTTCTAATCGTAACATTATTCTTATCTTGCCAAAGGTGTTTAATTTCTTTCCACACGTTGTCTTTATTTTGCTCTTTTGCTATGTCCTGTAATGACGACGAAATAAAATTTTCAAATGCAACTTGCTGACTGTACATGACACTGAAATTTGTTTTGCAGAAGTTGGTTGCTACGTCTTGCTGATTGTTGCCGAGAGAACGCGATAGTGCGTCTGCTATAACATTTTGTGTGCCGGGAATGTGAACTATTGTAAAATTAAATTCCTGTAAATAAAGTTTCCATCTGCTTAATCTGTCGTGAGTAAATTTAGCCGAAAGTAAAAATTGTATCGCTCTGTGGTCTGTGTAAACGGTGGTATGTCTGCCATAAAGAAAATGCTTAAATCTCGTGAAAGCCCATACAACACATAATGTTTCAAGTTCTGTAACAGAATAATTTCGTTCAGCAGGTGACAGAATGCGACTTGCAAATGCGATGTTTTTAATTACTGTAGAGCCATCTTCTTCTATTTCCTGGAAAATATGTACGCCTAAAGCCGTGTTAGAACTGTCGGTGGCAATGGAAAAATTTCTAGTAAGATCTGGGTGCGATAACAGTGGAGCATTCAACAAAGCATGTTTCAGGTTCACAAATTCAGAATGTGCTTGCTTATCCCAAGACCAAATAGTGTTTTTACCCGTTAATTGACATAATCTGGGTGTGTCTAAAGCAGAGTGATGAATAAATTTACGAAAAAAGTTAATTAAGCCCAAAAAACTGCGTAGTTGCTTTTTTGTCGTAGGAACAGTAATATCACGTAGAGCTTGAAGTTTTTCCGGATCTGGTGCAATGCCTTCTGCTGAAATTACGTGTCCAAGAAATTTTATAGAAGTTTTGCCAAAGTGCGATTTACTAAGATTAATTGTAAGTCCTTGTGCACGAAAAGTTTGTAACAGTTGTTCAAGAATCAGATTGTGTTCAGACCAGTTAGCTTCTGCGATAAGAATGTCGTCTACATACGTCGTAATTCTGTCCTTAAGTTCTGTCGGAAGTATTGTGTTCAAACCGCGAATAAAAGCTGCAGAAGAAATATTTAAGCCGAACGGTAATTTGCAAAATTGATAACAGTCGCCAAAACAAAGAAAAGCTGTATATTTTCTGCAATTTGGATGAAGTTGAATTTGCCAAAATCCCGATTTCAAATCTAATGTAGAATAAATAGCAGTACCGTGAAATTTTTGTAGAAGTTCCTCTAGTGTCTGTGGCCGATCTGTTTCATTAATAATAATGTCATTAATGTGACGTGAATCAAGTACAAGGCGAAGTGAGCCATCTTTCTTCTTAACAATATGTAGCGGGTTTATGTACGGACTAACTGCCGGTTCTATAATTCCTTGATCAAGCATATCCTGCAATTCTTTTTTAACCTGTTCTCTGTGGATATATGGAATAGGATAGTGCTTTGCTTTAAATGTGTCGTGCTGTTTCACTTGAAATTCATACATAAAGCCGGACATAGTACCAGGAATGTTGTCAAAAACTGGAGCTTGCTGTAAAAGAATTTCGTGTAATTGCGTTCGTTCGTCGTGTGTAGTTGCACTGCTCTCTTTAACCTTATCAGAAATCATTTGCATTACGTCGTAGTCAGCTTCGTCTGGAGTATTATAGTTGTGTACGTACGTATCTGTGAACAATGTGGGATTACAGTCTATGTTACGTGTTGCAGAAATGACCTCTGTGCGGTTAATTGTTTGTTCTTCCGCAGATAAAGAGTGCTGAAATTCTAAAGCCAATTGTACATTTTCATCCTTCACCATTAAATAAGAATTCTGAAAATCAATAACTGCGTCGTGTTGTACCTGAAAATTCGTACCTAAAATAACGTCTGTTGTCAATAAAGGAACAATCCAAAAATTTGAGTGGAAAGTATGACCTCCAATACAAAATGATAAATGCGTCTGTAATTTGACGTCTACTCCTTTACTCGATACTGCTCCCTTCACTTTTGTTTTGCCTAAAGGTAATTTCGGATAGGTATTCTCTTTGTTACACTCGTTAAAAGTCTCCTCATTTATTACTGATATAGGTGAGCCGGAATCGATTACTGCTGAGAATTTGGATGAAGCAATTTTAATTTCGATAACAGGATGTGAAATGGTTTTCTGAATAACTGGTCTTTCCTGCAAGAGAGTGTCTCTGATATCGTTAAAAGTAATTACATTTTCGTGAACAACATTTTGCGTGTCAAAGGTAGTGCTTGTGTTATTAGAGGATGTGTCCTGTGCAGTATCTAGTCAGATTCTATCTGACGTGTTATTATTATTAGGAGGATTCTGTGGCATTTCTACTATTTGAACTGTTCTATTACTTCTTCCAGACGTGTTACGCTCTGGATGGTACCTACTGTCGGGTTCGTTCATGAGAATAGGTTCTCGTGCATAATTTTGCTGTTGGTATGACCGACTGTTGTTAGATGTACGCTGAAAATTGTCCTCATTATTTTTACGTCTGTCGTAATAGTCATTCCTATACGGTGCATTACGATAGGAATTGAAATACTGCCTTCTTTGTACGTAGTTGTTTCCTTGCTGCCGTACGTTACTATTTCTTGCATCAGGGACTATACGTGCACGCGGCGGAACATTAAAGCCTGGTTGACCTTGTGCTTTCCATTGTTGGTTAGGTATGCTAACCGGCTGGTTTTGATGTTGTTGTTGTGAAATACCTCTATTGTTACTAAAGTGTGGTTCCTGTTGCTGAAAATTTTGACGATATTGATAATTAAAATTTTGGCTGTTATTAGAATTTTGGTAGTTGTCGTTCCTAAAGCGTCTGTTATCTTTCCTATTGAAATTACGTGTCTGATCATAATTGCTGTACTTTTGTTGACCTTGGTTATTATAAGAAAAGTTTTTGTTTACAAAAGAATAATCAGATTGCTGTACTTCCAAGAGCTGTAAAAGATCTCTGAACGCTGAAATATTTTCTTTTTGCTGACCTGTTAGAAGTGACACTCGTAATGACCGTGGTAATTTGGAAATGCATAATTGTATAAGTGCGGATTCACTGTACGGTTCACTCAGGTATTGGTTTTGTTGTACCATGTGCTTAAAAAATTGCGTTACACTGGGAAAATTTGAGTTCTCGTAATTCGGCAAACTAATTAACTGATCTTTAATTCCGCGCTGTGTCGTCTTCGACCAGTACGCAGACAGAAAAGCATTCTGAAACTCTTCTACCGAATAGCACTGTCTCGCGATCGGTCTCATACGAGTTGCCGGTTCGCCTTCCAAAAAGCTGCAAATAAATTCAAGTTTATGCGTTACAGGCCAAGTCGGTGGAAGAGCAAAGCTAAATTGTTGAATCCAATCCAGTGGGTGAATCTGCGTTCTATCGTTTTTAAAAACCTTAAACTTTCTCACTGACAGAAAATGTTTGTAGTCGAAATTATCATCTCTGTGTGATGGAACATGTTCAGGATCGTAAGAGAATCTATTGAACTGTGGTTGATCGGAATCTAAGTCCCGTACTCTCTGTAGATTACCCAAATTATACGCGCTGCGTGAGTCTGACAAATGTTCATAAAGTGGCGTCTGTTATATGTTATTATTAACTGAAATGCTTTTCATCTCTGTTACTTCTTGTTGTAAACTCGATAACTTCCTACGTAACGTGTTGTTAGATGAATCGATCTCATTAATTGTCTGCTGTAAATTTTGAAATTCAGGTGTTTGGTTAAATGAAATCGGTGCAGTATCGTCTGATTTATTATCATTACTACTTTCAATAGCATCAATACGACTGGCTAATTCATCATATCTTTCAGTCAGTATTTTTGCCTGATCATCGGTTTTAGAATCGGACGCATTAATCTGTTTTTGCAACTTACGTGTAGTTTCGCTCAGTTTTTTAACATCATCTTTGATAACCTCGCAATCCTGTGTTAGTTCTAATTGTTCGAATCTGTCAGTCACTGTTTGAATATTTACTGTGTGTGTATCTGTTTATAATTTAAGATTGGAAATTTCATCACGTAATTCTGTGTTCGACTGTTTGATGGAATTAATTTCGTCGGACACTGTAGCAATATTGTTGTCTACGTATGTCTTCGCTTTCGCGACCATTTTACGTTTGTCTTCCTGTCTCTGTGCTGTAATTGTTTCCATGACTTGTCGTTTTACTTTGTTTTGATCCTGAATAAATTTGCGGAAACGTGCATCACTGTTTTGTATGTGAAGATTAAAGCGTTCGTCAATCTGAGTATTCTGTTGTTCGAATTTCGCGTCTATCTTTGCGTCCATTGTGCGCGAAAGTTCTACCGTCATTGCTTTAAACTCGGCCCGTAATTGTGTAGCTTTTTCAGAGCATTGTTTAGCGACTCCGCTAATTTCGTCTCTGAGTGTTTCTGTTGCGGCTGTTTGCATTTTCCTTAATTCTTGCGCAACAGACTTAATTTCTTCGCTATTTTTTTGTGAACAATCCTCAATTTCCACGCGCAACTGTTCCTTAGTGTCGTGGCACTGCGCGGCAACGGCTCTAATTTGTTCACTAAGCTGTTTGGAATTGTCGTCTAATTTTTTATTTAATTGTTTGTTCTGCTCACTAAGTTGTTTGAAATTTTCGTCATTATTGTCAAGTTTTTCATTTAAGCGTTTGTTATCTTCCCTAAGTTGTCTAAAATCTTCACTCTGTTTTTCATTCTGTTGTTTGACATCTGCACTAAGTTGTTGTTTGAGATCTTCATTCTGTTGTTTGGAATTTACAGTAAGGTCGTTCTTAAACTGTAGCATTATTGCCATAAATTGATTCAAATCAAAAGTAGCAGTTGCATTCTCAGTGCTCTGTGATGGAGTACATGCAATTGTCACGTTCTGTGTGACCATTTGGTCATTCCGTAATTTGCAAAAAGATTTGTCAGTCGAATGTACACTGACACTCACTATTTCGGAATTAAATAAATCCGTCGTACTTTGTGTATCCTGTTCATTTTCATTAGACAAATTTGTCTGTACGTTACTTGAATTTTCCGAATCGGGTGTGTTAAGCTGGGCAGCGCTCATTACAATAGAGCGTTCCGCGTCATCAATTGTCGTCAAATTAACAGACGAGACAATTGGGTTCGTTTGTTCATCATTAAGGTAAAAGTCATCACTAGTGGTTGGAATGCATTGATTGTCAGTGAACGCAGGATTGTCATCATTACACTGCGTGTCACAATTACTATCGGTCACGCTGTTTAAGTCGGTAATTTCATTCGTAATACCTCGCGATACACTATTCACAGTCTTTCGCGGCATTTTTACAATAGTCAAAATTTTTCACAAAATAAATAAGCACAATGCAAAAGCAACACACAAATACAACAGAGCAACGAATTGCCGTTGACCTGTAGAAAGAAAGTCACAAGTTAATAAAAGCGTATCGCCAAATCCTAATTATATCTAAGCAAATAAGAGCAGATATCTGACTGTTGTTCAAAAGACTCTCAACGAAATACGATCCTAGCAGGGTCGCCAAGTGTAACCTCCCCACAAAATTTTTAAATAATGACAATATTATTTAAGATTGCTAATGGACATTGTGCTAAGTGTAACCTCTCCACTGAAATTTTAAAGACAGAAATAATAAATGAATGGGAGCCAAACGTAACCTCCCTAGCAATTAAATTTAATGACAATAAAAAATGAGAATCGCAATCTGACTCAAATATAAGTTCTTCACAAAAAAAAACCAAAGTCCATTCAGTGATAAGAAAATCTCAGTGATAATGATAATTCAATTAAACCGAAATATCGGTCTTTGGCCCTGCGCAAAAATCAGAATTAAATTCTTACCTCATTGTAACTGCTAGTCAAATTTTTGCTCTTATTCTTGCGCACGGCTTGGAGGAACTGCATTGCAAATAATATTTTTTTTTTTTTTTTTTTTGTAATTTAACTGAAACTTTGGTTTAAGGGAAGTGGAACGAAATCGTTAGTTCAATTAAATAAATTTTTTTTTTGTAAAATTGCTTTTGAAATCAAAATTATTATTGGGGGACTTGTTGGAAATTAATTACAATAAATAAACTTTACATTATCTGATGATTACCTTAATTAACAATATACCTCATTCAGCATCTTGACCAGTGTTGCCGACAGACTACATCACACAACCGCACTGGGCTGCTACTACCGACCGAGTGTACTGCATGACGACAACTAGCGAACTGCTGGACGCAACTGAACTGAGCTACTGCTCGCAACGACTACTGACAGAGTACTGCTCGTAACATTCGCGCGGTCAAGCGCATACTAACCACGATAATAGGCTCTCTGGTCAAAGATTTTAACGTGCCTCACCATCGCTGCTACGTTACATACGTGTTTCAGTATATACGACGTCACAGAGTACATCATTACGCCACGGGGCAATGTTGACGCCCCCTATTTGTAGCTGCGACCTGCTCCAGTTTAGACAGTCGCCTGTACTGGGAAGACGGGTATTTGCAGAAACTAACGAGTGTTGACGCTTCAAAAAGGTGAAACAAGACGGAAGTCAGACAACTGCAAACTTTTTTTAACTGGCTAACTACTAAATGGTTTATGACCAAATGGGTCAGAAATGCGACAGCGAAATCTTCGCGAATCGCTTTTTTCTTCAGCAGAGCCATAGAAGTACCGGGTGGTCGTAAGTAAAATGTAGCCACTCACCGAGGTCCATTGTGGTCTGTAATTACCGGATGGCAACGAAACTTCGCAGGTATGCTAAGGCGTTAATGCGAAACCAGTTTGCGCCGGAGGAAATCAGTTCCGATTTTAGTTACCAGGTGCGAATCTGTCGTTGTGCAACGTCTCGCCGAAGTCTTCGGTTCTCATACTGAACAAATTGTTCAACTAACAAGATCAACATTCTGCCTTTCTCACTTGTTTGACCCTTCCTGCCCACGTTCCGTTGCCAATCCATTACATATGGAAACATTTCTATACGTCTTTCTTCCGTTGATAGAGCCATTTGGTGGCCAAAATCGGAAATAATTTCTTTCCAGTGTAAATCGGTTCCGCAAGGGGGCTTTAGTATACCAAGTTTCGCTGCCATACAATAGTTGCAGTCCACACTGGACCCCTGTGAGTGGCTCAACTTCAGATTATGAGCACCCAGTGGTACAGTACCGTTACTGCCAGCCCAAGTATCGTGTGAGACACCACACTGTCAAAGATTCTGCTGGTGGACAGAACACGTGAAGAATTAAAAGCACCCAGAAACATTGTACACATTCGTAAGTCACCAGCGATCATAATCCGTTTTTATGGGAAATCGAAGTGTGCCTCAGAGAGCGAATTCCACACATTCTCGATTAAATGGCGGCCTTTTTCTGTAATTGTTCTGGCTGCGGCCACTCTTCATCCGTCAACGTCACATTTCCCGACAATTCAGCCAACTGATCTCGCTACCCACGAGACGTTTTGGACAGGTCTTCATTACGGTGCTTCAATTGCGTTGCATATTTTGTGATAGCCGAGTATAAAAACGGAAACCACCACACACACACACACACACACACACTACAGTGTCACGAAAGTGAGAGCCATTTGGAGCTCAGATTTCGGGTTACGCATTATTCATAAAATTCGCGGAACTTTTATTTAATCATCCCGTCCCTCACGTGTGAAGACAGTCACTCTTATGTGACATCACGCGTCCTGTGCTGCGATTGGATGCGGGAAGCAAACTGGACAGTTGTCGTGCTGATCTACCTGTTTGCGAAGTTAAAGTTAGCAATTTCATAGTTTTGGTACTCAAATTTGCGTTTTATGACGATATGTAGTCTAAATGATACAAGACATTTCAGAAGTCTTCAAGATTTTCAGTACTTTATCATGCTAAAGTGTCGGTAAATCTGACGTCAGTGGCTACCGATAATTCCCAAACAGTGACTTACCATCAGTAAAGGGTAAGGCTTCTGTAGCAGTATCTGCCTAAACGAAATAATATTTGCTATAGGTTTCAGTCAAATATAATTAGCAAATGCCTCCACAAATGTAATTCCGACGTGATTCAGTGCTCTGACGGAAACTAATAACAAATCTACCTCGATTCTTGCAAATATTGCACTGGAAATGGCTGGCTCTGAGCACTATGGGACTTAACATCTGTGGTCATCAGTCCCCTAGAACTTAGAACTACTTAAACCTAACTAACCTAAGGACATCACACACATCCATGCCCGAGGCAGGATTCGAACCTGCGACCATAGCGGTCGCGCGGTTCCAGACTGTAGCGCCTAGAAACGCTCGGCCACCCCAGCCGGCTTGCACTGGAAATGGCACAAATTAAATCTAGATTCTGCCGTCGTTATAGGTCGCACATAAAAATTTACACTGCACTTTAATCGTGTCATTTGAACGTCAGATAAAGAAGTTGGCAAGTGACGGTCGATCACCATCATTCATTCTTTGGTCACGTAAGATACGACTAATGCGCAAGCACGATTGCGACAACTTTTCTGCACAACAAGCCACAGGGCACACGGCGCGTCTCAAAGACCTTGCGTAGCTTCGTCGACGCACGAGTCTCTCTTAGCCAACAAACACTAACACGAGAACAAAGCGCTGCAGAGTTCTATAGAGCAAAAAAATTGTGGTGTGTGATCGCTTCTCTTTTATCAGCAAATCACAAACGAAACATGACGTCACAGAACGACAAAAGAGAATGAGAAAGTTTTATTTCATGAAACGCAAACATTACGATAAATTCTCAAGAATTCGCCAACAACCAAGCAAATCTTCGCCTCAGTCTAACGTAGGTTGGGGAAAACAACAGATCCCTCGTGCATCACAACCTAAATTCCAGAAAATTGTAAAAATACTGAAATAAAGGCAAGTGCTGCGTTTCATCGCCAGAGGCACGTCGGCATGACGCCACGAGTTGAGTGCAGGATTCAGAATGCCTATGCACTAAACAACTTCGGACGTCTGATTAGTTTGCAGACGAGTTAACGTCTGTAATATTTGACGTTAAGCGTGTAAGCGAGAAAAAGTTTTGGAACTCTTTAAAATTATTCTCAACGTGTGTTCGAAGTCGCGAAGTGCTCAAATACTGGGTGAATAATGTTCGCGTATTTCAGCGCCGTGCGTTCCGTTACCTCGCGACACGCCAAATTTACAACTGTGATACTTTTCTTATTGTGTAAAAGCCGTAACGGCAGGTTATACCTTAGAATGAGTACCTTACAACTTTTTAGATGTTCAAATTCGGCCAAATTAAGCGAAATGTTGAAAAATAAACTTCTGTCAGCACTGCAAGGCGCAACAGAGGCAACCTGCTGTCACTCTCGGCTGGCGGTCCAGAATTACAGACAGCCACGGCTGCTGGAGTCTGTGGCAGAAGACGCCGTGTCGCACTAAAACTCACTCAGTCCGAAGTGCTGTTTGGTGGTTTTCGCATACTTGCGTCCTTTACGAACATTGGTTATTTCGTTGCAGTTTCGTAGCCAGGAACGCGTGGTTTTCGTTTTCAACAACTGTGGTACGAGAAATCTGCAGGAATCGACAATGGTATATCGAAACACTGCCCGACTGAATGTGGCGCTATTTTCCGTTCGTTGCACGCTATTCTCGCTCAAGGAATCAGCGATTAAACGACTCTAACAAGGCGATAAATAACGAGTAATAAATTAGTAAACACTCGACGCGCTAATTTAACAAACTATTCGCCATCCCTTTGTTCGTATCGATCCTAATTTTTAAAGTAAGACAATGTATTAAACAAGAGCAGTTCCGTCGTGAGTTTACGCGACAAGCCACACAAAAGCGAGCAGAACGACAGCCGCAGCTTGCAAGTAACCCAGTGGAGGCCGGCTGCCCGCCTCACCTGCCTCTGGTGTTCTCGCCGAGAGGCGGGACTGCGCCGCACGCCGACACACGCCTGGCCGCTCCGCCACAGCTGGGCCGCACAGACAGCCGGGGCGCGCGGCTGCCCCATTTCTCCCTCCCCCCGCCCCGCCGACAAACAACACGATGACGTCATGAGGCTGAGTTGCTAGCTCGGCCCGCGGCATGCGAGGGAACGGCTGCAGCAGAGAGAGCGAGGCGTCTACGTCCGTGTCGGCACTGCCGGACCGACTGCGTCCATCCACGCCACAGTCCGTTCATCTCGTTCCGTGCTATACAGTTGGTATAACAACCCCCCCCCCCTTCCTACATGGGGCTCCCAAAACCGGATTTCGTAAACCGATTTCCCAATACCACTTCTGGTGAACGCAACAATGGAACCAAGACGCTGTATTTTCGTCACGGCACCAGGAGAGGTGTGAACAGAAGATTGTATTCGTACTTACACATTTGCTATTCATGGTCATATGACACATTTGTAGTCGATGCAACCAACGTGGTGGTGTTGGGTCCCTATGGGACTAAACTGCTTACGTCATCGGTCCCTAGGATTGCACACTACTTAATCCAAGTTAAACTAACTTACACTAAGGAGAACACACACTCCCATGCCCTAGGGAGGACTCGAACCTCCGAAGGGCTGAGCCGTGCAGATGCCACCGACGCGATGTCTTCGGACTGTTACTGACAACAGTGAGAGGCAGGCGGCAGATGCAACACAGATTTCGGCGAGCTCGCTTTAGCGCGCCCCATTGTCTGTTGGCTGCCGTGTGTAAAACTAACTCTCGTCCCTTAATACGAGGAGAAGAAAATGTGATTCCTCCAAAACGATGAAAGAAGAGTTCCCTTTCTTGAAGTACACCACGACTATACAACCATACGCTGTGTCGTTCGGTGTTTCTCATTGAACAATGGCGGACGTGTCGATAAAAGACAACTCACAAAGAAAAACAAGCAGCTGTTGCCAGTTTTTGCAAGAATTTCTAGCAGCGTAACTTTCTTTTCAAGTACGAATAAACTACAAACAGAGGAAGACTTTGGCGTATCAGGATCACATGGAGAAACAAACAAGGTGGACTTGTAACAATGTGAGCATGCTTGCTGCTGAGTGATTCAGTATTGATAAGGACCTACAATGCTGGAGCCGCACAATGCTGTACCGGTACTGAAATCTGCAGCACGCCGTCGGCAGGCAGCGTCCTGGTGATGCAGGGGCCGACTTGTGCCGTGCAGCGACTCTGTGTCAACGCCTGGCAGCGAAGGCTGTCTGAGAATTCTAAGCAAGAGCGGAGCCAGCTCTCTACTCTCCTAGGAAACCGCTGATTACAAAATCCCCCCACACTGTCTCGGGACATCATTCGCGCCAATAACGGCCGTTCCCTGCAATTCCGAGCAGGGCTTTATGACGTCAACCAGCCTCAGTTTAAGTTGACCAGTCACGCCTCTGCTGTTCAGCTGAGGGCACTGAACTTGCCGTTTGACTGGCTACGAAAACAACCTGCCTAGACCACGGGCCATCTGGCGCCAGACAGTCGCACCCAGACTTGTGGACACAAGTATTGTCAGAATGAAGAGGAGAATGCAGTCAGTCGGTGCCAGGAATCTCCGTTCCGGACGCGCCGGAATGGTAAACACATAAACTGCGGCGACACTCCGACGTCTCGCAGGTCGTTCCACCAGGGGCTTAAGCCTATTGTACGAACCCCTCAGATTCAGGGAAGTGCAGCCCCCAACCGGAAATGCCATGTGCCACGTCCTCCGATGGTTGCCTCGCACAAGCCACCCAGGGAAGTAACCCAACACGTATAGGAATCAAGTGAACATTATTTTTTGAGCACTCAGTACAAATACTCTCACTACAATAACCTTACTCGGTCTCTTACTACCGTGCAATGACATAGAACACTAATAAAATTGATTAAAATGAGAGGAGACACGCAAAAGAGGACACAGAATCTCTCATTCCCCACCCCCAGTCAATTTAGATTATTTTTGGTTAGTGGATGACTCACTTGACAAATGTAGTGTGTCAATCACTCAGAAAGAATCGCTCCAAACAGTTTCCAAAATGTCACAACGAACTGGCAAATTAAATTGGAAATTCATGATAAAATAAAAGGTGGAATTTTTCTTATGGCTTCGCCAACATCTTACTCACATTGACGAATAAGTCACACGCAACACAGATTCACCCTCAGGGATCCCACTGTCATACATGGGCATACTCACGCAGTCATACAAATGTTGAACACATGCCAGAAGGCTAAGTTCGAAGCTGCAGTAAAATGTTGACCTAATGGACCTGCAAGCTTCTCATTAAAGTAACATTTGAGAATTAGCTACTGGTGCCCAACTCAAACACACACATACTTCTGCATGAAGCCAAAAAGACAAACAATATCTCTATGCTTCACGGTTGAGACGTTTAACCACTCTCACGCCGTTTCCCTGAACAGAAAGGATGATAAATATTTTGCAGTGATCGATTGGCTGATGGTCCATTCACCATTAACCAGAATTGTAACCACAGATATTCCGCTCACATAGACAAACAAAAATACTCTCGTGTAACAGTAGCATATTATTGTATATAACATTTTGTAACTATTGAAATTTGTACACATAGTGACAATTGAGAGGCATGAACATAAGTGAGATAGAGAGATATAGTGTACATAAAAAGACAGAAATTTCGTAAGTGTACCTGTGTGATCGAAGATTATGTAACATAGTGTGCATCACCAAAAAAAAAATTGTTCGAAACTGACATGATGATAGGGAACTAGGATATCTTTAACATGAACATGTACGTAAAAAAAAAGAAGACTGAAAGCTATAAAGCGGAAAAATATACATGTATTTGACATTGAATTTCCAATCTCTAGTGTCTGAAATAAAGTTTGGGGGGCAAAAAAAAAAAAAAATCAATGTTTTCACTAAAAGCACGAATGTTACTGTGTTCACGCAGTTGGCTGAGCAAGAAAAGAAAAGAAAAAGAAAAAGAAAACAGTTGACCGTAACGTCCTTCGCATGCTAACGTCACACAACGAATCACTCAACACACGAATATTGCGACACTCGCCTGTGGAGCGGGATGGTGGTTCCTGGCGTGGAGAAAGCGGCGCCAGCTGGAAGCAGTGCGACTGGTGGTGTGGGCCACCAATCTAATGTTTCTGGGAACCAGGCGCGGCATCCCGAAGTTGCTCCAGTCGTCCTCCACTCTCTGTAGCGGCACTGTCCATCGACAAGAATCTCGTGCGGTGGTACGACAGGCTATTGTTGATGTGCAGCACAGCGCGGTACGGCGGCCAGCACACGTACCGGCTCTGATTGTACTGAGGACCGCAAGAATCGGGACAGAGCCGCAGGACAGGTAGTTGGACGTCCTAAGACAGTAACACTTGGTGTTATCTAGAACGAAAAATTGCAACACGGGATTCTACTCTCAGAGTGACTGCAACACTCGTGGATTCATCTGATGGAGGATGAAACCAGGATAGCAGATCGATCAACGTGGCTGATTGCTCGGAACTGCTCTCTGTAGGAGAGAACATAATCGCGACAAACTGCAGTCCATCAATACCCGGCACAGAACTGCTTTGGGCGTGCAGTCCGGCCTATTATTGTGATTTATGCGAATTCGTGCAGGAACGGTAAACGGCGTCCGTCAGAAGTGCGCCTCAAGAGATCTCTCCGACTCTTCGTGCTGCCGCTGTCAGAGTACGCCCTCGTCGTCTGGCACCTCTCCTGCAGTGGAGTCCCCATTTCTAGTGGAGTCCTCATTTCTAGTGGAGTCCCCATTTCTGCGTCACCGCTGAGCGGTGCCGTGCTGTCTCCTCGGCCAGCCGCCAACGGGGTCGCCCGTCCCGGTGGGATCCCGGGGTTGTGTCCGCCTTCAGCTGACCGGAGGCTGTCGGCCAGGTGGGCCGCCGCCTCGCTCAGCAGGTGGGCGGCACTCGCCTCTGAGCCGTCGCGGAGGGGCGGGGCGGGGCGTGGCTGACAGCCGCCTCGCTCAGGCGTCTCCCAGCCGCTCGGCCTCCATTTACTCCGCACCGACCACCGTGTAGCGTCAGTTCTCGTCCAGCAGTCACTCGCTGTTCGCAGTACCTACACAATACTTAAGACCTTTTATAAAGACTGCCTCCTCAAAACTTTTTACTAAAACAGCATTCAGAATTTGTAAAGATCGTATTTTGTACATTCCATAAAACAAATTAATAGAGGCGAATATTTACATGAATAGAACTGTTACACTAATACAACACAAAATTCTTATACTCTGCTGAGAGACTTTATAATTAATCCTTATTGTAAAGAATAGTGACTTAACCTATGGGCCCATTGTTAATACCAGGGTACGACTCATTGAGATACAGAGAGGCTCAAGTACTCCACCCGTAACTCTAAAATACTGTACGTAATCCCACCTATGACATACCCGTCACTGGAGCATGCTCACAACTCCTGCTGACTCTTCAACTTCACCAATTACGCTATCTACAGGCGCCACTGCACGTCCCTCGCCGTTCTGGATCCCAGAGGCCTCGATGGATCCCTGAAACTGCTCAAGACATGGCGGACGCACACAAATAAACAATGAACACATATTAGACGAGATATAATTAGCTGCAATCGCCTTAGTAATGGAAATTAATAAAAATACTGTATGCAACTTATCGGCTACACCCGTTTACCATACGTACTCCCCCGTCCTGCCCCGCTGAGACAACTCGGTGGATGTTGCTGTCTCTGGCGTGGCCGATCGCTGAGTCGGTCGCTACTCATCTGAGATGGAACTGGATGTACACAAACTTACGGTGGAATTTTACACACACAGAAAAAAAATAAAAAATAATAATAATAACACGGCAGACTTGGCAAGTTACAATGCAAGGACTCTACCTCTGTACACAATTTCTTGTAAATATCATACTTTTAGACTTGTCGTGTGTGCTAGGTCTCACACCGAGACACCAGTTACCGGACTTGTTGAGGAATTCCATACCTTCGGCATTACACCGCTCACACGGTAAATCCCGACGACCGCTGACGCTCAGAGACGTGACGTACCACCGTACGAGAAACTCGCCACACTCCAGAAAAGTTGCGCTTAGCTGCAGCGGCGTGGGCGGGCACAGTGGCCACCTTTGTACATATCCGCCTCCAAACCCCAAGAGTATGGAGCAACGCGCTGTGGCGTGCCCAACACGCCAACGAAGAGGAAAGCCACACTGAAAGTAGGTGCAGCACCGCAGTTGTGTGCCCACGACAGCAGTGACGAATACCGCGCAAACAAACAAGTGGTGCAGCGCTGTGAGGCGTGCCCGGAACACTGTCGGTATGCACCCAGTAGCTCTTCCTCAACAAAGACTCAGTAATTGGTACGGTGTAAAGACAAAACACACGGGAAGGTGCACTCTGTGTTACCAATGACTCGGAAGAGTGGTGGCTCCCGCATGACATGGAAAGTACAGAAAAGTGAGTTAGACCGACCCTTCGTTTTCGGAGTTAACAAAGAATGCGGAAGGTCCACATGTCGCCTCGTAGCCCCTACAAGTTACACATGTACATGTTAAAGAATATAAATAAAAACAAAGTACCACACTTAATGTCTAATACGTACACAACAGAAAGATGTCTATTTTACAAATGTTTCCCTTTTGTTTCACACACAGGCAACACTTTTTTTCTGTACAAAAACTACGTTCTTGCGCTCCTCACATTTCAACATATGTAAACGGCTCTGTCCGAGTATTTGTGCGGATTTTCCACCCCGAGTCCAAACCGCACGGTCCTGGCTTCAAGCTCGCCCTCCATTTCTGTTTCGGTGATTGGAACTCGCGTTAGGACCACGTATTTCGATTCACTCGTCCCGCTCTCCATGTGAATCTCTGCGCCTCCAGCTCGTGTCGTACTGGCGGGTATCGTTTTGTCTCTGCAAGTTACTCTGCCGCCCCAATTTTGTCTCTTATAGTCCTGGCTCCCTCATGTTCCACCACGCTGATGGATGTTGTTATTGCGCGGTGCTCCACGAAAGTCGCCATTGTAATACTTATTTTGCCCTTTCCTTCCATCATGCGCTGCTTCTTTTTAGAAAATTAACTCCAACTCGCGCAGAAGGCTTTTCAATGTTTCGATATTCGCTCCGTACTTTCCTACAAGCGCTAGCTGGTAGTTGCTCCGCAGTTTCGCGAAACAGAACTTGATTATTTCACCATCTCTATGTGGCACATCAAGAAACTGATTCTTTCTAATTAAAGCCTCGAAGAGGCCTGACGCCTGCGGATATGGACACAAAATGATTTCTTGTTTTATTCGGTCTTGCACTTGGCGCGATCAATACTTTCCCAGTAACGCGTCGGTGAATTCTGGGTACATTCGGCATGTACCTGCAACACTACGCATTTTCTCAGCTGCCGTGCCCTCGATGTGCCCGCAGATAAATTCTAATTTTGTTGTCAATGGCCAAGATATTAGTAGCGTGTTAGAAAATTGTGACAGCAAAATTTTTGGGTGAAGTGAGCCTCCATTTTCCCGGAAATTTTGGAATTTGAGGGCCGATAAAATGTGTTTGTAATCATAGTCTGGTACATCTAGCACATTTCTATTGCGTGTAGTATCACACAGTAGTTGTGGCGGCCGGGCTGCAGTTTTGCAGCCGTGCGCTCCCTGGGCTGCAGAGCGCGCTTCGTACTCGACTGCGTCGCGCCGAGCCGGCCGCCGCCTCTGCACGCTGTGTACCAATTTGTACTCGGCGTTCCCGGCGCGCCACATCTTTTTCTACGCTTCCACACCTTTGGGTGGTACCCGCAACGCGTTCTTCAACGCTTTCCATTCTTTGCGTTGTGCTCGCAAGTGCTCCCTTCCACTGGGCTTTCATTGCATCGATTCCTATTGCATTCATGTGTCCAATTCGCCTAGCGATTCTTGCACGGTTATTTGCGGTTTTGGCCAATGTTTTGGCGCCAGCTGCCTCTACCCTTACTAACTCAGCATGTCTCTTCGCTTCGGTGGCCCTTTTCTTGGCTTCGACACTCGTCTTACCGACCTCCGCTATTTCATACCACATAATCGGTACCGTTTAGTTATGCGGCTCTGTTGCAGCTGTCGCGATTTTGTATGTCGCGTGCTGGCGTTCCAGTGACGTGGCGGAATATAGGCGGATGATCGGGACTCATTCAATGACATACGCGTAGCGTACATAAAAAGAGTACAATTTAAGCAGTGCTGGTTGAGCAAGCTCTCCCACCCAGCAACGTTATACCGTGTGCGGAACAACCAAAAGTGCAGGGCAGAAAGACAGTATGAAACGTAAGAATGTGAGTGTCCTAACTAAGGGTCGCACATGCGTATTTTCGGCGCTATAGGAACGTAATTAAAATCTGACATAGGGACGTCTTTACTCAAAATGAAAGGTAATCCACAGAAAATGTACGCGTGAACACAGTCTTTCGACTAATCCGTCTTCAGGTCGAGAAAAAGGAAAACGTAGATCATGGCATACACGTTTATCATACTTAGCCGACGTACGAGACAGTACTTCTTTAGAAATGCAGACAATCACATGTCCATGTTTCATGTAGTAGTAAATGTATAAATGTCGTGACACAAGCGTCTGTTACGTTATTATGGGGCAACATTAAGAGACCCTACACCATCGGTATTAATGAAAAGAGAGACAGTGCGCCGTTGCTCAATTCCCAATGCACGGAAAATGAAACACAACTTTTAATGGCGTCGTTCGCATTGCGCCTATCATCGTGAGTAGAGGCGAAATAATTTTATGGCGTCTGTGATGTGGGAGTGACGACTCAGAGACCGGTTAATAGTGTGATATCAAGTTGTCTCTGTATCTCCATATACACCTGTCACACACTAACCTATGGAGCCAAGTTGCCCTCATTTGTCCTCCTGTCAGAGGCAACCCGTATTCTATTAATTTACCGTTTTCACTGTACTGAAATGTGGTGAATTTTGCCTCTAGTCCTCCATCAAGGTATGTAATACCCGCTGCGGGTTTGCATGTTTGTATTGAGCAATCAAGAAGGACGGTGCGACAGAGACGAGGACAACACGGAACACAATGTTCAGATGACGTAAATTTCGGAAACCGTTTTCCTCTGATCATGTGGTTACATGTTAAACGTTATTCAACTTTGCTACGGCGAACAAACGTCATAACTTTTACACGCATGGTCTGTACAATGCAGCTATCCTTTGACGAAGCTAACTTATTAGTCTTTTTGTAACATGAAGAGGAAAATTTAACAGATGGTGCAGAGTACGGATTCCTGGCAGGCGCCAGTGGAGCCGTGATGTGGTAGAGAAGACTGCATGTGAAGGGATGTTCAAAAGCCTCGTGCACGGTCACTGAACCTTACACAGCTGATTTATTAAGCGATCAGGACTACGCTCATTGTGGAAAGATGTGTGAGATGGGCACTGCTGCAAACATGTTGCACCAAAAAGTATTAGGCGTTTAGGCACGGCGACAAAACCTCTCAAAGACTAAAGACCCATTCAGGCCGCTGTGCACAGAGTTAGGGGCTGTCTTGTCTCCGGCCACTGTTTGCCGTAGCCCTCGCCACTAAGCGAGAGGCTGGCTGTGGCTATAAGCATATATCCAGGATCCATATCGCAATGTTGCGTGATAAGACAGAACTGGTATTGGCGGATCGATTTGCAAATACTGCCCTACGTACTGTGTAGTAGCAGTCCTACTATTAGACGTTCACAGATACGCTCCCCCACGTAAGTATATTACTGAGAAGTCGGAGATTCGAATACTAGAGAACAATTCTATCGTCACAAATGTCCCGCAGATTTGTTTGTCCCATATTGGGCAATGACTTCGAGATAGTATGTAGACGTACAATTCGCGCCGATCTGTGGTACACGCCGGCCAGTGTGGCCGTGCGGGTCTAGGCGCTTCAGTCTGGAACCGCGTGACCGCTACGGTCGCAGGTTCGAATCCTGCCTCGGGCATGGATGTGTGTGATGTCCTTAGGTGAGTTTAAGTAGTTCTAAGTTCTAGGGGACTGATGACCTCAGATGCTAAGTCCCATAGTGCTGAGAGCCATTTGAACCATCTGTGGTACAGCGTTGTTATGTCGACTGTTGAAACACGACGAATGGCACGTTTAATAAGAGGAATTAAAAATGACAACTTTTGTTTTCGTGGTCATTCAAAAAAATTCCGGAATTGTTTTAATATATACCAAGAATGTGAAACAGACTACGGTGGAATTTCGAGATGTAAGACGCTGCAGGAATATTATTAGCATGTTGCCAACAGAGAGCACGTGATCCGTTTGACGAGGCGAACACAAAACCACGAGGAGTATAAGGTCTGCGCTCATAGCCCGGGCAGGTATCCGCCATCGGACAGATATCGGCCATTTGCACGCTTTCATAGAGGTTTAATACCTACACTAGAAGAAAAAGTGTCTTATTAAACGGAAAGAATCACCTCTTCAGAAAATCATGGGTCTTTTTAGAGTACTTAATATATTATTCTAGTGAGAAGCAAAAAGGCCATGCTCACTCGATTTCAGGGCTAGCACATGTGGCAGTGCAGAGCCGTTCGTAATGAATGAGACGAGTGTGTGGATGTTACGACGTCATCTTAGGGTATGAGCAACATACGCCTGCCGTGGCCTTCGGATAATGAAGTGCTGTCCGCCCCCCCCCCCCCCCAAAAAAAAAATAGGCAGAGATATTCACTAACCTCTTGATAGTACGAGATAAAATAATAATAAATCTTTCGCAGTACTAAACGCATCGTCTTAGTGAGAAGACTGTAAGGCCGAGCTCTGTCGAAGGCAGGGGCTGCACGTGTGGCGCTGCAGAGTCGGCCGTAATAAACAGGGCGAGTGTGTCCGTGTTGTGACGTCACGGTTGTGTACCACGTCACGAGGCCTGCCGCGATGGAGACAGAATGTGCGTCCACTTTCCAAAGTACGTGTCTCTACATCTGCGTATTGTGCGTTTCCCGGGCTGCGTGGGCGGCAGTGAATTATCAACACTGCTTACTATGCAAGTGCTTGCAGACCGGCACAAACACACGTGAAACAAAAGTCGTTACAGTCAGACCAGTGGCGGAGCACTGAGGAATGGTTGGACACTCTTCTTTCAAAAGGGAGAATTTTAACCCAACTGACACCACAAGCTGCGCACCAAACCTGATTCAAAATCCTTGCACGGGTTGAAAGCAGGGATGCGTGTCGGTAGTCAGGTATAAAACGCTACGAATGGCGAAGATTTTGAGACGACAGGATGTTAATTTCTAACTCAGTATACGGGCGTCCTCCATCAGTAACGTATTCGGTTCTTCACGCTTCATCTCTCGATACTGTGTCGGTATCTCTACTGGAGTATGCAGAGATCGTAGCCTCTTATTCTGTGTAAATTCGGACACCACGGATGTTATTTCTTAAAGCATAACAACACACGTCACACGTACTCCTGAGGGAACGGCCAGAAAACTATATGCTTCCCACCAGGCCGATATTTGCTCTTCTGTAGAAGCGGCCAGCTAAATGAGCCACAGTCCAACATGAACAGGAATTCTGTCGTTTGTGTGTGTGTGTGTGTGTGTGTGTGTGTGTGTGTGTGTGTGTGTGTGTGTTGGGGCTTATGGGCGCTCAACATCGAGGTCATCAGCGCCCTGACACACATTAAAAGGAACGAATGTGGACAGACCTAATAAAACTGAAAACCACACTCAAAGAAAGCAGGAAAAGAAGGAAAATACTATATAAGAAAGTAAAACCGAAGGAAAGGGAAAACATAGCAACAAGAATGCCACAGGAAATTGTCGTTGGCTGGCCACTGACATAAAATATGGGCGAGCTTGTCACACAGTGAACAAGTTAAAATCCACTCCCTAAAATCTTTGTAAAAACATTTGACATGGCACAGAACTGTAAAACTTTAACCACGTTGGTCCGAGTGTTGCCTAAAAGAGATGGCAGGTCCGCCGGCAAGTCAGCCGCGGCCCGCTGGTCAGAAAATAAAACACAATCCAATAAAACGTGGCGCACAGTGGCCTGGACGCCGCAAGCACCACACATTGGAGGGTCCTCCCGCCGGAGCAGGAAGCCGTGCGTCATAGGGCTGTGGCCTATTCGAAGCCGCGTGAGGAGAACCTCGTCCCGTCGACGGGGCTGAAAGGAAGTACACCACACACGCGTTGTGGGCTCGACTGTACGGAGCTTATTGTCAGCCACTTCCAGCCACTCACCCTCCCACCGACGCATGACTCGTGAGCTCAACAGCGAGGTGAGTGCGTGCAAGGGGATAGCACACTGAGATACTTGTGGATCGAGACACGCCTCCTCGGCTGCGAGATCTGCCCTTTAATTCCCAGCAATGCCGACATGCCCCGGAACCCAGCAGAAAGCTACAACCTTCCCCAGTCGCTGTAGTCGGAGGAGGGCATCCTGCATGGTCTGGACTATTTTGTCTGCCGGAGACAAACGTTGCAATGAGTAAAGGGCACTGAGTGAATCGGAACAGACAAGAAATTTAGGAGAGGAAGAAAGTCTCATCTGCTCCAGAGCCCGCAAGATCGCAGACAATTCTGCATCTTCCGCGGAAGCGGCCAGCTAAATGAGGCGCAGTGCAGCAAGAACAGGAATTCCTCGAATTGTTGCAGTTTTGTCGTTTGTTAAAATAAAGAGTTGTCAGGACAGTGTTTGGAAAGTTTGCTGTCGTTCCACCTGGCCAAACGTAACAAGGATAGTTATCGCATTAACACTGCGAATCTTGGGAAAATTAGGTTAACTGAAACACAACAAGAGGAGATGTTTAAGTCAGTGTTTGATTGCAGGCACTGATAATGTAATTGTCTAGTCCACTGGGTTTCGAACATCAGTACAGCAGGGGTAGAGGCAGGCGCCGTGCAGATGTGTATCTGTATGGTCGAACGTATGAAACGTGGTGTGTGTCCACAGCTTCACACTCGCCAGCGAGGAGTGGACGGCGCAGTCGAGCACCGTAAAATGAAGCTTTCACTGTCTTCGATCTCGCGATCGGCGCTGATCAGCGGCAAGACACAACAATATCGCTGACGCAAGCTTTTTCCTGTTTACCGCCTCTTCGGTGGATTGACTGTTGACTTGAATGCGCTGTGTCTCCTCTCATGTGCAGTGTGTGAAGGCCCTCAGCGGATCGTTTTCCACCTGTTACCATTTAACGAATGCAGTTTGTGGGAACAGAAGGTGAACAGCTGGACACATTGCGACGAAGTAACACAGATTCTCACACTGGGTTTAAATTTCACACTGATAAAAAACAAACGATGCTGTCAACTGTTTACAAGCCAGTGGCTGGTAACATATCCGATAATTCTACGTACATGATTAAGAGTTCGCCTTGACTCTAGAGGAATTCTTCTAGGCATTACGCGTCTTCAAAATCATGGAGTGTAGACACGTCCCACCCCTTTCCGCTACGCCTATTCCGCAAAACGCATATCCAGGTGAGCATAATAAAACGGCATCACATGAGTTAACTGGCTTGGATAAAAACGTTTCGACGGTATTTTTAGACGATTTCTATGCGTGTTTTCCGGAAGTATTTCTCACACAATCGCCTCCTTCTCAGTAGTGTAGGGTAACATCAACTGGAGGGAGCTGTGGCAAGAAGGCCAGGCCATCCATGAATGTGCGGAGTCCGAAACAACACAGTCCGGATGCTTACAATGGTACAACTGGCCAGCGACCAGGAGAGCGATTCACACGTGGGAAAGGACACGTGTCTCTCGCAACTGGAGGGATACGCGAGGTTCTGCTGTGGGTAGAAATTGAAAATTAAATCGGTGCATCAACTACGGATTCACTCACGATGAACATTTTTTTCCCGTTTTCATTTACTTCAGAAACCGTCAAATCTCGCGGGAGAGCTGAAACCGCCAACGTCCCGCGATGCTGACAGTAACAGCAACAGTCGCTCGGGCGGCGCCAAAGCTCTCTCAGTTGCAGGAGGCGGAAGATTAACGAAAAAATAAATGCAGCTTGAACATTACCACTATGTGCATTTGTGATTAACGTCGAAATGTGGTTCAAAAATGGTTCAAATGGCTCTGAGCACTATGGGATTTAACATCTGTGGTCACCAGTCCCCTAGAACTTTGAACTACTTAAACCTAACTAGCCTAAGGACATGACACACATCCATGCCCGAGGCAGGATTCGAACCTGCGACCGTAGCGGTCGCGCGGTTCCAGACTGAAGCGTCTAGAACCGCACGGCCACACCGGCCGGCCGTCGAAATGTGCTCGTAATCAGTACAGTTAAGTTATGCGCATCTGATGCTGGTTTCGTGATTTTATGTGTCGCGTGGTTGCGTCCCAGTGACGTGGCGGAATATAGGCGGACGATGGACGTTGGAGTCGCTCAATGACATATGTGTAGCGTATGTGAAAAAGTGAATAATTGAAGCGGTGCTGGCTGAGCGACGTTTGCCTTCCAGCAACGTTATACGGGGTGAAAGAAAACAATTTGACCAAACGTGCAGGGTGGAGTGACAGTGGGAAACATAGAAATTTGAGTAACGAAACTAAGGGTCGCAAATGCGTATTTTCGGCGCTACAGGAACGTAATAAAAATCTGATATAGGGACGTCTTCACTCAAAATGAATGGTAATTGACAGAAAATCTACCAGGAACACAGGCTTTCGACTAACCAGTCTTCAGGATGAGGACAAGAAAAAGTTAAAACACCACATATACGTTTATCATACTTAGCCGACCTACCAGACAGTACTTCTTTAGAAATGAAGACAGTAATATGTCCATGTTTAATGTTTCAAGATGTCTGAGAAAGGTCAAAGTAAATGAGAAATGAGCCACTACTTAATTAACGTAAGTATGTCGTAGCAAATAACGATAGTCGACTTCTCACGAGTCCATAGAACGCGATGGAAACGGCAAAATGACGGAATGCGTTGGTAGCGGTATACAAATTTAAAATTTAGTAGACGCTAAGTACGTGAAAGAAAATGCGATACGTTTAACCAAGGTGCTACTATGTAAGATGTAAAATACGGTTCTTGATTACAAAAAGTCCTCGACCGAAGTAGTGAATGTATAAATGTCGTGACAAAAGCGTCGGTCACAGTATTATGGGGCAACGTATTATGAGCCCCTACAGCATCGGTATTAATGAAACGAGAGACAATGCACGACTGGGCAGTTCCCAATGCACTGACAATGAAACACAACTCTTATTGGCGCGGTTGCGTTGCTCCTATCATCGTGACTAGAGACGAAATAATTTCATAGCGTGTGTAATGTGAAAGTGAAGACTCAGAGACCGATGAATAGTGTGACATCAACTACTCTCTGTACCTCGATGTATACCTGCGACACAGTAACCTATGGAACCCAGCTGCCCTCATTTGTTGTATTTCTGTGCGGTTTTGACTGTACTGAAATTTGGCTGAAGTCCTCTATGAAGGTATCTAATACCTGCTGCAAGCTTCCGTGTTTGTATTGAACAGTCAAAATGAACAGTACGGCAAATGCGGATCTCAACATTCAGATGAAATTTTGGAAACCGTTTTTCACTAATCATGTACTTACATGTTAAACATTAATCGTCTTTGCTAGGGTCAACAAACGTCGACGTCCCGAGCTTCATAATTTTTACACGCATGGTTTCTGCAATCCAGTCTCTGTGTAATATGAACAGGAGACATCAACAAATAGTGCAGAGTACGGATTACTGACAGACGCCAGTGGAGTCATGATGTGGTGGAAGGCGAGGAAGGGAACGTGGGCAGATGGATGTTCAAAAGCCTCGTGCTCGGGCAGTGAAGCGTTCATAGCTGACTTATTAAGCGATCAAGATTACGCTCGTTGTGGAAAGAAGTGCGAGATGGGCACTGCTGCAAACACATTTCACCAAAAAGCTTTCGGCGTTTAGGCACGGCGACAATACTGCTCAAAGAGTAAAAACACACTCACACCGCTGTGCACAGAGTCAGGGGGTGTCTTGTCACCGGCCACTGTTTGCCGTGGCCCTTGGCCCTAAGCGAGAGGCAGGCTGTGGTCATAAGCACATTTCCAGGATCGATATCACAGAGTTTGCGTAATATGACAGAACAACTATTGGCAGATCGGTTTGCTAAGACGGCCCTATGTACTGCGCAGTAGCAGTCCTAATATTTGACAGAATGAGATTTTCATTCTGCAGCGGAATGTGCGCTGATATGAAACTTCCTGGCAGATTAAAACTGTGTGCCCGACCGAGACTCGAACGCGGGCAATGGTGGAAGGGTTTTGCACCTGAAAAGATTAGGCGTTTAGGGATGGCCAGAAAACTTGTGATAGAGTGATAGGGTAATCGGTCAGTGTTGCGTGATGGAGCCTATGCCCCTAAGCGAGAGGTTGGCTGTGGTTATAAGGACGTTTGCAGCATCGATATTGTAGTGTTTCCGTGATAAGACAGAACTGCTATTGGAAGATGGATTTGCAATGACGGCCCTATGTGGAATGTATTAACAGTCCTACTATTTTACTGTCAAAGAGACGATTTGAAGACCTCACGCATGTCCCTAAATATGTATATTACCAACAAATCAGAGAGTCAAACAGTAGATAATAATTGTATGATAACAAATTTCTCGCAGATGTGCTTGTCCCACACTGGGGAATGATTTAGAAAGAGTACATAGATATACAAATCGCACTGACTTGTGGGACAACTCTGCGAAGCGACACGAGGGACAGCTCATTCAATAAGAGGAAATCAAAATGATAACTTTTGTTTCACGTGATAATAAAAAAAATTGTCAGAGTGTTTTAATAAATGGCAGGAATATGAAGGACACTACGGCAGAATTTCGAGGTCGGCCAAAGGTACGGAAAATAGTGCGAGTCCAAAGTTTTACACTGGCCAACGAGCGGCAAATAACGCATTCAGGCACCGTGAATGAAGCTTTGGTGGCGTTCGATCACGCGACCAGCTCTGCCCAGCAAAAGGACAAAAGAATATGGATGACACAAAGTTTTTATTCTAATTTTCTACCGCCGTTTGTCTGGAACGTGATCTTTGTTCTCATAGACGCAGTGTGTGAAGGTTGTAACCTCCCCACCGTAATTTAAAAGAAAGAAAAGACAATACTTAATAGAAATGGGAGCCAAGTGTAACCTCCCCACAAAAATTTTAAAAGAAATGACAATATTATTTAGGAATGCTAATGGACATTGCTCTAAGCGTAACCTGCCCACAATGAAATGTACTGACAATGGCAACAAAAATGTGAAATTCGCAATCTGACTCAAATATAAATTCCTCACAAAAAATTAAAGTCCATTCAGTGATAAGAAAATTCAATTAAACCGAAATATCGGTCTTTGGCCCTGTGTAAAACAATCAGAATTAAAGTCTTACCTCAGTATAACTGGATGTCAAATTTCTGCTCTTTTTCGTGCGCACGGCTTGGAGGATCTGCATTGCAAATAATAATATTCCCTTTTTTTGTGATTTTACTGAAGGTTTTTCTTTAAAAAAAATGTGGAGTGAAATGGGAAGTGCAACGAAATCTTTAGTTCAATAAAAAATAAAATTTTTTGAAAAAATGCTTTTGAAATAAAAATTATTATTGGGGCATTTGTTGGAAATTAATTACAATAAATAAACTTTACATTATCTAATGATTATATTAATTAACAGTATACCTCATTCAGCATCTTGACCAGTGTTGCCGACCGCCTACATCACACAACCGCACTGGGCTGCTACTACTGACCGACCGCTCTGCATGACGACTATTAGCGTACTGCACTACATGACGACTAGTAGTGAACTGCACTGCACGACTACTACTGACCGACTGCTCGTAACTAAATCGAGCTTCAGACTGCCACGACTACAGACAGAGTACTGCTCTGCATAGCGACAACTAGCGAACAGCTCGCAACACTCGCGCAGTCAAGCGCAGACTAACTGGTCAGAGACGCTGCAATGCCTCGCCATCGCTGCTGCGTTACATACGTGTTTCATAACCCTCCACTGGGGGGGCAAAAATTTGGCAGCGATGGTGAGTCATTTGGACTTGCCAATCGCGGCAATTTTTTTTTTTTTCTAATTAATAAACTTCTACAATTTACAGAATATTTAGATGTAGTACATAAATTAAATGTTGTGCACACGCACTAAGTACAAAATATATCAGACAAAATGTGAGTACAAAACATAGTAGCACATCAGAAAAATGTATATAAAAATTATTTGACAGAAAACAAAGTGCACAGGCACTGAAAAAATTCATTGGCATATTCAGAACAAATGAACAGACTGGCAAAAAATATTATGTTGACAAGTGACATGAGTGCACATGCACTGCAGTTGAGAACATATCAGTAAATGATGAAATGTATATACAATTAGTAACAAATGACATAAGTGCATACGCATTGAAGTATTGAATATACAGTATAGTACAAATCATATTGAGGAATGAGAAAAGTGCACAGGCACTGAAGTTCAGTAGAAAACATATTAACACCTATCATAAGTGCACATGCACTGTAGTTCAGAACATATCTTTAAAAATAAAAAATGTATACACAATATAAAAGACAAGAGTGCACATACTGTACTTGAGAACAAATCGAAAAAATAAATGTCTTTAGCATTTTGACGATAAATAAACATAATGGCAAAAAAAAAATCATGTCCAAAGTGCACACGCACTGAAAAAATGTCTTTAGCATTTTCACAACAAATAAACATAATGGCAAAACATCATGTCGACCAGTGACATAAGTGTACTCGCACTGGAGTTCAGCGAATCGAAAAATGTATAACCCACGAACATAAATGATGTTACCAAAAAATGATTTTCACTATGTGACAAGAATTAGGATAGGAAAGGGAAGGATTGCATCATGGTTGTAGCACTTTAGATTGCACACAGCTGTTCTGAAAGTCCATATCTTTCCACAGAAGTACAACACCAAGTGACACAACTTGAAGTTCTTTTCCCATCAGAATTTATCAGTGTAGCCAAGACACTGAACTGTCGTAGTAATGTTCCATGTTTTCATTTTGGCAGTACATTAGGTACACCAAACAGTGGGATCATAATAATGTCTTCATCGCTCACGGTGGTGCACAGCATGTCGTGTCAACACCACGCTCTTACAAGGCACACCCATGTAGAATTAGTGCAAAACCAAAGATAGTGCTCCATGATCACTGGGATAAACAGGACAAAATGGACATTGCAGTAATTCAGGGTAGTTAGCTCATGAGGTGAAGGACATCAAGTCACATAATATTGACAATTACAGACTTAATTAGTAGTTTGTGGCATTCATAGCCCAGTTATTGAACATTTCTGTACCAAGTATGTAGTATTACAGAAAAATGTTCATTAATTGTTTTACATAGAATCAGTAGCCTTCTTTTCCTAGTTACAAAGCATCATGAAATAATCGCATTCTTTTCCAGTTACAAAATATAGCATAATTAATTAATCATTTGTCTTCCAATAGTAATAATCATTAGCTTTTTCCTAACCACAAAGCATTATGAAACAATAGCATAGTTAATTAATTATGCCAGTTAATTAATCATTTGTCATTTCAATAGTAAGAATCATTAGCCTTCTCCTAATTACAAAGCATTATTAAACAGTGGCATAGTTAATTAATTATGTGTCATTCCAATCTATTAAGAATCATTAGCTGGCATCATGGGTAATCGTATTACAATAAACAGTGGCGGTCCTTGGCCAGTTACAAAGTATATTTAGTATGACAGAATAATGTTCATCAGATGTCTTAGTTGAAAAGGAGAGTCAATTATTGGCCTAGCATTAACATAATACATTGAGTGATACAAATTATTGGCACTCATTGGCCATTAACCAAAACATGAAAACTCAACATGAAAAAAAAAGTCTAATTAATGGCATAATTAATAACAATTCTTCAAGTGACATTAATTATTGGCACTCAGTGGCCAGCAAGTATTGAATAGAATCATCATTCAGTATTATTCAGATCATTACGAAGTCATTATTAAAAATCAGTTAATTACAGTCATAGCATTAATAATCATGGGCATTATAAGTAGTCTCATTACAATAAACAGTGGCAGTTATTAGCTAGTGACAAAGCATTATTTAAATATATACTTTTTTTGTCTCATTAAGAGGTCATTACTCAAGTGACATACTATTCAGAGTTGATCAGTGTTATTCAGAATTTTCTCAAACTGGTATCTCTACTTGGGACTGGTAATACATTTTTTTTTTTTTTTTTTTTTTTGTTAGCAATGCATCGCGTTGGGATCGATAATTAATTGCTGAGGCATAACACTATTTGCTTTTGACCTATTGCTGCAAATGAGGATAGGTAACGTCATTCGTCATGAGTCAACTGTAGCAAGATTATGGAACAAGGCATTATATGTGATCACATTTATAAATGATAAACACAAATGGGTAAAAAATAAAAATGCAAGTACTAGAACAGGTATAATAACTAACAGGTTTAGTATCATGAAAAGCTTCTCCTGGAAAAAATACAAAAACGGATTATTGACCTGAAAGAAGAAACGCACACTATGCTGAAAAGTAGTGAACTTCGAATTAACAGGCAGTGAAATGTGTATAAAAATGTGTTCCATAGCTGTCCTTTCCAAAACTTTCTGTCATCCTACTATGCAATGTAACACCTGCTGTCAAAGCAAACTGCAACAAATACTTAAATAACTACGTAGCATAAATACATAACTTCAACATTATCCTCATCTGTAAAGAAAAAACTTCATTATCCATCACTTCATTATCCACATTACCATAACTTCATTATCATCATCACCTGTCATCTGCAAAAAATCACTTCATTACTCATTATACAACTATTCCTTATCTCTAGCATATTTCATCACTAAAACTAAGATGTGTAGTTCTCTCTGACAGCCTGCATCAATCACCTTGTATTCTGAAAGAAAAAAATTAGTTAAGACTGCTATTCTATGATGAGTATAGTATATTCTTGTTAATGTTTGTTAATCCTGATCCATTTACTCTTCCCCATAAAGTTATTGCATCTTCTTTCGTTTATTCCGTAGGTGAAATTCCATTTCTGTTGAATTTATTTCTTACACGCATCATTTCTTTCTGAAATTGATGAACAAAGATTAATGTCTTGCATTTAAATCATATACCCACTAAATAATGACTGGTTTATGGTGACACAATTAAGCATACAGCATAACATGACAGAAAACGTAATATGTCAAAGACATTGACAGTGTTCAGATGCAAAATTGTACACAGAATATCACAATGCAGCAGCAAAAAATGTAAAACAGTCACGATCTTGAGATGTCATAGGGCAAAAAAAAAAAATGTCAAAGTCGACTGGTGTGTGTTATATCTTAACTATTTCACAGTGCATATAAACAAAACTGGAATACAATCGTACATAAAAAGACAAATGTGACGTTCGTTGTGTTCAGCTTGTATGTAGTGTAATTAATCAAGGCGAGAATTAAAGACTTTAATAAAAAAATGTAATGAAATTATCATGTCATTAGCTAATATTGCATAATTAGTCATAAAATACGTAAGTTCGTCTGGAAAAGTATGCACGGTCTGATGTGTAACGACAAGAAAAGCGACCTGCTAACCTTACCTTGTCGGGCACTTGCCAAGAAAAAATACGATAATCATTAGTAATTAGTCAGGTGAAGTAATTGCATTAGTAAATGGCATCATAGTGTGTTGAATCATACAGTGGTTTTACTCAATAAACGGTTTAATGTTTGAGATATGGTGATTGCCTTTCGATTTTCTGGTTCTCAAAGTTTCGACGTGTACAACATTGGGGTGAGGGATGCTGCGAATCCGATATGGACCTGCGTATAGAAGTTCAAATTTACTGTACTTACCTTTTAATTTACTGGATAAATAGTGTGTACGTATTAATATCTTCTGTCCAAGGTGAAAGTCGCGGCGTGTACAAACCTGTTTTTGCTGTCTTCTCCGGCGCTCTGCGGCACGTTTGATGTTGTTCAGCGCAATGTCAATTATTTCGTGGTGTCTTAGACGCCGACATTTGGGGAATTTTACTAATTCTTTAATTTTGTTTGGTGGTTCAACGTTTTTCAGTATAACAGACGGAGATAGCATAGTGGATTCATTTGGAATGGAATTAATTACATCTTGGAATGAGAGTATGTGTGTATCCCAATCAATATGTCTTTTGTGGCAGTATATTCGGCACAGCTTACCAATTTCTTTCATTAATCTTTCACAAGGGTTCGAAGAAGCGTGGTACTTGGATATATAGATCGGAGAAATGTTTCTGACTCGTAACATGCGTGTCCATACGCTACTACGAAATTGAGATCCATTGTCAGAAATTACTTTCATTACATGCCCTACATGAAATAGAAAATGTTTTACAAATGCTTTCGAAACAGTTTTAGCAGTAGCTTTGCGTAATGGAGTGAAAGTAACAAATTTTGAAGTGAGCTCAACAGCGACAAATATGTAGCAAAAACCTCTGTTAGTTCTCGGAATCGGACCAAAAATATCTACAGCGGCCATATGTCTTAATTTAACAGGTATAATGGGATATAATGGAGGAATATGTGAAGTGGTGTCTGATTTAGCTTTCTGGCAAATTTTACAAGACGCTAAAACTCGTCGTATACGTTTCTCCATGTTGGTAAAATAACAGTTCTGTCTCAGTATAAGAAAACATTTTCGTGCTCCGTAATGTGCGTAACTTAAATGAGTGTACCAAATTAATTTGTTAACCAGTTCGTCAGGAATGCATAATAACCAATTGTTGCTGTCAGGATGAGAGCGGCGAAACAGAATGTCATTGCGTACAGTGTAATGGTTTCTAATCGTAACATTATTCCTATCTTGCCAAAGGTGTTTAATTTCTTTCCACACGTTGTCTTTATTTTGTTCTTGTGCTATGTCCTGTAATGACGATGAAATAAAATTTTCAAATGCTACTTGCTGAATGTACATGACACTGAAATTTGTTTCGCAGAAGTTGGTTGCTACGTCTTGCTGATTGTCGCTGAGAGAACGCGATAGTGCGTCTGCTATAACATTTTGTGAACCGGGAATGTGAACTATTGTAAAATTAAATTCTTGTAAATATAGTTTCCATCTACTTAACCTGTCGTGAGTAAATTTAGCTGAAAGCAAAAATTGTATTGCTCTGTGGTCTGTGTAAACGGTGGTATGTCTGCCATAAAGAAAATGCCGAAATCTCGTAAAAGCCCATACAACACATAATGTTTCCAATTCTGTAACGGAGTAATTTCGTTCAGCGGGTGACAAAATGCGACTTGCAAATGCAATGTTTTTAATTACTGTAGAACCATCTTCTTCAATTTCCTGGAAAATATGTACGCCTAAAGCGGTGTTGGAACTGTCGGTAGCAATGGAAAAATTTCTGGTAAGATCTGGGTGCGATAAAAGTGGAGCATTCAACAGAGCATTTTTCAGGTTCATGAATTCAGAATGTGCTTGCTTATCCCAAGACCAAATAGTGTTTTTACCTGTTAATTGGCATAATCTGGGTGTATCTAAAGCAGAGTGATGAATAAATTTGCGAAAAAAGTTAATTAAGCCTAAAAAACTGCGTAATTGCTTCTTCGTCGTAGGAACGGTAATGTCACGTAGAGCTTGAAGTTTTTCCGGATCAGGTGCAATGCCTTCTGCTGAAATCACGTGTCCAAGAAATTTTATGGAAGTTTTGCCAAAGTGCGATTTACTAAGATTAACTGTAAGTCCTTGTGCATGAAAAGTTTGTAACAGTTGTTCAAGAATCAGATTGTGTTCAGACCAGTTAGCTTCTGCAATAAGAATATCGTCTACGTACGTCGTAATTCTGTCTTTAAGTTCTGTCGGAAGTATTGTGTTCAAACCGCGAATAAAAGCTGCAGAAGAAATAGTTAAGCCGAACGGTAATTTGCAAAATTGATAACAGTCGCCGAAACAGAGAAAAGCTGTGTATTTTCTGCAGTTCGGATGAAGTTGAATTTGCCAAAATCCCGATTTCAAATCTAATGTCGAATAAATAGCAGTACAATGAAATTTCTGTAGAAGTTGCTCTAGTGTCTGTGGTCGATCTGTTTCATTAATAATAATGTCATTAATGTGACGTGAATCAAGTACAAGGCGAAGTGAGCCATCTTTTTTCTTAACAATATGTAGCGGGTTTATGTACGGACTAACTGCTGGTTCTATAATTCCTTGGTCGAGCATATCCTGCAATTCTTTTTTAACTTGTTCTCTATGAATATACGGAATAGGATAATGCTTAGCTTTAAATGTATCGTGCTGCTTGACTTGAAATTCATACATAAAACCGGACATAGTACCAGGAATGTTGTCAAAAACTGGAGCTTGCTGTAAAAGAATTTTGTGTAATTGCGTTCGTTCGTCGTCTGTAGTTGCACTGCTTTATCTAACTTTATCGGAAATCATTTGTATTACGTCGTAGTCCATTTCGTCTGGAGTATTATAGTTGTGCACGTACGTATCCGTGAACAATGTGGGATTACAGTCTATGTCACGTGTTGCGGAAATGACCTCTGTGCGGTTGATTGTTTGTTCTTCCGCAGATAATGAGTGCTGAAATTCTAAAGCAAGTTGTACATTTTCATCCTTTAACATTAAATAAGAATTCTGAAAATCAATGACTGCGTCGTGTTGTAGCAGAAAATTCGTACCTAAAATAACGTCTATTGTCAATAAAGGAACAATCCAAAAATTAGAATGAAAACTATGACCTCCAATACAAAATGATAAATGCGTCTGTAATTTAACGTCTACTCCTTTACTCGATACTGCTCCTTTCACTTTTGTTTTGCCTAAAGGTAATGTCGGATAGGTATTCTCTTTGTTACACTCGTTAAAAGTTTCTTCATTTATTACTGATATAGGTGAGCCGGAATCGATTACTGCTGAGAATTTCGAAGAACCAATTTTAATTTCAATAACAGGATGTGAAATGGTTTTCTGAATAACTGGTCTTTCCTGCAAGAGTGTGTCTCTGATATCGTCAAAAGTAATTACATTTTCGTGAACAACATTTTGCGTGTCCAAAGTAGTGCTTGTATTATTGGAAGATGCGTCCTGTGCAGTATCTAGTCAGATTCTATCTGACGTGTTATTATTATCAGGAGGGTTCTGTGGCATTTCTACAATTTGAACTGTCCTATTACTTCTTCCAGACGTGTTACGCTCTGGATGGTACCTACTGTCGGGTTCATTCATGAGAATATGTTCTTGCGTATGATTTTGCTGTTGGTGAGACCGACTGTTATTATATGTACGCTGGTAATTGTGCTCATCGTTTTTACGTCTGTCGTAATAGTCATTCCTATGCGGTGTATTGCGATGGGAATTGAAATACTGTCTTCTTTGTACATAGTTGTTCCTCTGCTCCCGTGCGTTACTATTTGTTGGACCAGGGACTATACGTCCACGCGGCGAAACATTAAACCTGGTTGACCTTGTGTATTCCATTGTTGGTTAGGTATGCTAACCGGCTGGTTTTGATGTTGTTGTTGTGAAACACCTCTATTGTTACTAAAGTGTTGTTCCTGTTGCTGAAAATTTTGACGGTATTGATAATTAGAATTTTGCCTGTTTTAAAGTTTTGGTAGTTGTCGTTCCTAAAGCGTCTGTTATCTTTCCGATTGAAATTACGTCCCTGATCATAATTGTAGTACTGTTGTTGACCTTGGTTGTTACACGAAAAGTTTTTGTTTACAAAAGAATAATCGGATTGCTGTACTTCCAAGAGCTGTAAAAGATCTCTGAACGCTGAAATATTTTCTTTTTGCTGACCCGTTAGAAGTGACACTCGTAATGACCGTGGTAATTTGGAAATGCATAATTGTATAAGTGCGGATTCACTGTACGGTTCACTCAGGTATTGGTTTTGTTGTACCATGTGCTCAAAAAATTGCGTGACACTGGGAAAATTTGTGTTCTCGTAATTTGGCAAACTAATTAACTGATCTTTAATTCCGCGCTGTGTCGTCTTCGACCAATACGCTGACAGAAAAGCATTCTGAAATTCCTCTACTGAGTAGCATTGCCTCGCGATCGGTCTCATACGAGTTGCCGGTTCGCCTTCTAAAAAACTGCAAATAAATTCAAGTTTGTGTGTTACAGGCCAATTCGGTGGAAGAGCAAAGCTAAATTGCTGAATCCAATCCAGTGGGTGAATCTGCGTTCTATCGTTTTTAAAAACTTTAAACTTTCTCACTGACAGAAAATGTTTGTAGTCGAAATTATCATCTCTATGTGATGGAACATGTTCAGGATCGTAAGAGTATCTATTGAACTTTGGTTGATCGGAATCTAAGTCCCGTACTCTCTGTAGATTACCCAAATTATACGCGCTGCGTGTATCTGACAAATGTTCATACAGTGGCGTCTGTTGTATGTTATTAACTGAAGTGTTTTTCATTTCTGTTACTTCTTGTTGTAAACTTGACAATTTTCTACGCAACGTGTTATTAGATGAATCGATCTCATTAATTGTCTGCTGTAAATTTTGAAATTCAGGTGTTTGGTTAAATGAAACCGGTGCAGTATCGTCTGATTTATTGCCATTAGCATTTTCGATAACATCAATACGACTGGCCAATTCATCATATTTTTCAGTCAGTATTTTTGCCTGATCATCGGTTTTAGTGTCAGTGGCATTAATCTGTTTTTGAAATTTACGCGTAGTTTCATTCAGTTTTTTAACGTCAGTTTTGACGACATCTGAATCATGTGCTAGTTCTAATTGTTCTAGTCTGTCGGTCACTGTTTGAAAATCGGTTGTGTATGTATCTGTTTTTGATTTAATATCAGAAATTTCATCCCGTAATTCCGCGTTCAATTGTTCTATGGTATTAATTTTGTCGGACACTGTAGTAATATTATTGTCTACATACGTCTTCGCCTTCGCGAACATTTTACGTTTGTCCTCTTGTCTTTGTGCAGTGATTGTTTCCATGACTTGTCGTTTTACTTTGTTTTGATCTTGAATAAATTTGCGGAAACGCGTATCACTGTTTTGTATGTGCTGATTAAAGCGCTCGTTAATCTGAGTGTTGTGTTGGTCGAATTTCGCGTCGATCTTTTCATCCATTGTGCGCGAAAGTTCTACCGTCATTGCTTTAAACTCGTCCCGTAATTGTGTAGCTTTTTCAGAGCATTGTTTAGCGACTCCGCTAATTTCGTCTCTGAGTGTTTCTGTTGCGGCTGTTTGCATTTCCCTTAATTCTTGCGCAACAGACTTAATTTCTTCGCTATTTTTTTGTGAACAAGCCTCAATTTCCGTGCGCAGCTGTTCCTTAGTGTCATGACACTGCGCGGCAACGGCTCTAATTTGTTCACTAAGCTGTCTGGAATTGTCGTCTAATTTTTCATTAAACCGTTTGTTCTGCTCACTAAGTTGTCTAAAATCTTCACTCTGTTGTCTTGCCTGTTCACTAAGTTGTTGTTTGAGATCTTTACTACTGTTGTCTTGTTTTTCAAGAATTTGTAGCAACAATGCCTTAAGTGGATCCGACAAAAAATTAGCATTTCTATTCTCCGTGCTGTCTAATGGTGGATCTGGAATTGTTTCGCTTTCTGTAACCATTTGGTTATTTTGAGATTCACAAAAAGGTTTGTCAGTCGAATGTCCACTGTCGGTCATTATTTCGGAATTAAATAGATCCGTCGTACTTTGAGTATCCTGTTCATTTTCATTAGACAAATTTGTCTGTACGTTAATTAAGTTTTCCGAATCGGGTGTGTTAAGCTGGACAGCGCTCATTACAATAGAGCGTTCTGCGTCATCAATTGTCGTCAAATTAACAGACGAGATAATTGACTTCGTTTGTTCATTATCAAGGTAAAAGTCATCACTAGTGGTTGGAATGCATTGATTGTCAGTGAACGCAGGATTGTCATCATTACATTGCGTGTCACAATTACTATCAGTCACGTTGTTTAAGTCGGTAAATTCATTCACAATACCTCGCGATACACTATTCATAGTCTTACGCGGCATTTTTACAACAGTCAATTATTCACAAAACAAATAATCACAAATGCAAAAACAACACACAAATACAACAGAGCAACGAATTGCCGTTGACCTGTAGAAAAAAAAGTCACAAGTTAATAAAAGCGTTGCGCCAAATCCTAATTATATCTAAGCAAATAAGAGCAGATATCTGACTGTTGCTCAAAAGATTCTCAACGAAATACGATCCTGGACTGGGTGTCGCCAAGTGTAACCTCCCCACCGTAATTTAAAAGAAAGAAAAGACAATACTTAATAGAAATGGGAGCCAAGTGTAACCTCCCCACAAAAATTTTAAAAGAAATGACAATATTATTTAGGAATGCTAATGGACATTGCTCTAAGCGTAACCTGCCCACAATGAAATGTACTGACAATGGCAACAAAAATGTGAAATTCGCAATCTGACTCAAATATAAATTCCTCACAAAAAATTAAAGTCCATTCAGTGATAAGAAAATTCAATTAAACCGAAATATCGGTCTTTGGCCCTGTGTAAAACAATCAGAATTAAAGTCTTACCTCAGTATAACTGGATGTCAAATTTCTGCTCTTTTTCGTGCGCACGGCTTGGAGGATCTGCATTGCAAATAATAATATTCCCTTTTTTTGTGATTTTACTGAAGGTTTTTCTTTAAAAAAAATGTGGAGTGAAATGGGAAGTGCAACGAAATCTTTAGTTCAATAAAAAATAAAATTTTTTGAAAAAATGCTTTTGAAATAAAAATTATTATTGGGGCATTTGTTGGAAATTAATTACAATAAATAAACTTTACATTATCTAATGATTATATTAATTAACAGTATACCTCATTCAGCATCTTGACCAGTGTTGCCGACCGCCTACATCACACAACCGCACTGGGCTGCTACTACTGACCGACCGCTCTGCATGACGACTATTAGCGTACTGCACTACATGACGACTAGTAGTGAACTGCACTGCACGACTACTACTGACCGACTGCTCGTAACTAAATCGAGCTTCAGACTGCCACGACTACAGACAGAGTACTGCTCTGCATAGCGACAACTAGCGAACAGCTCGCAACACTCGCGCGGTCAAGCGCAGACTAACTGGTCAGAGACGCTGCAATGCCTCGCCATCGCTGCTGCGTTACATACGTGTTTCAAGGTCCTGGATAGATCTTTTTCTTCAGTTGCCAGTTACTGGTGGAACATGTATAAGCAGAGAAGCAACTGCTGGACACATTGCCCCAAGGAAGGAAACAGTTTCTCACACGGCGTTTAAATTCCGCATCGGCACAAAACAGATGATACTGTCGACTGTTTTTATTACATTTTCACAATCGATGCCTGTTGACAAAATACACGTTGATAATACATATGTGATTAAGATTTCGCCTTGACTCAAGACGAATCTTTCTAGCCGTTAAAAGTCTTCATAATCTTGGAGCGTAAAAATACGTTACACCTCTTACCACGCATCGCGTGTCATCCAGGTCAGCACAATAAAGCAGAATCAAATGCGTTACCTGGCACGGATAAATATGTTTTGACGGTTTTTTTGACGATTTCCATCCGTGTTTTCTTGAAGTTTTTCTCACAAAACCTCCTCCCCCTCCTCCTCAGAAGTTTGGGATACCATCAGCTGGAGGCAGCTGTGACAGAAGGCCACCCATGAATGTGCGGACTGCGAAATAGCAGTGTCCGGATGCATTAAAACAGTGCAACTGGCCAGCGACTAGGAGTGTGATTATGACATGTGGGAATGGTTACGCATCTCGTGAATGGCAGGCGACGCGACGTTCTTCTTAGGGCATATTCGAAAAACTTTTCCCGCTTTCCTTTAGGCCAGGAAACCGCCGTCACTCGCGAGGGAGTGGACCTGCCGACATTTCGGAGCGCCAGCAGCGACAGTCAGCAGCTGAGGCAGTGGCAAAGCTCTGCCGGCCGAAGGGACGGAGAACTGGCGGAAAAATGTCGGCTTAACTGTGTATAGAAGAGTGGCAGGGGTAAAATACCGAGAGCGAAAGGCTATTTGCAATTTGTACAGAAACCAGATGGCAGTTATAACAGTCGAGGGGCCTGAAAGGGAAGCAGTGGATGTGAAGGGAGTGAGACAGGGTTGTAGCCTCTCCCCCATGATATTCAATCTGTATATTGAGCAAGCAGTGAAGGAAACAAAAGAAAAATACAGATTCCTAGTAGTATGGACTTTTCGGACACGTCGAGGAGCGGACACCAAATTTCGTACGAGAACCTTGAAATGATAAATTTCTTCTCTTTTGACATCGAGGCAACTTTCATACTGAGCTGATACGTGGCTGGAATGTGTAAGAAATCACAGTACTACTTCGCAGAGGAAGAAGCAAACTACAACGAAAACTCTTTGGCAACAAAGGGTGTGCGATTCGATTGTCGATGCAGAAAACAAGCGAGGGAAATTTGTGTGTTTGGAACTTGTAATCCCCGTTTTCCTGGCGATCGTTTAGATGTACGCCATTTATATGTTTTGATAGTATATTAAAGCAGTAGCAGTACACCATTAAGATGCTAAAACTTCATAATAGGACAAATCTTTCGCAATACTAAACGCATCGTCTTAGTGAGAAGACTGTAAGGCCGAGCTCTGTGGAAGGCAGGGGCTGCGCGTGTGGCGCTGCAGAGTCGGCCGAGATAAACAGGGCGAGTGTGTCCGTGTTGTGACGTCACGGTTGTGTACCACGTAACGACGCCTGCCGCGATGGGTACAGAATGTGCGTCCACTTTCCAAAGTACGTGTCTCTACATCTGCGTATTGTGCGTTTCCCGGGCTGGGTGGACGGCAGTGAATTATCAGCACTGCTTAATATACAAGTGCTTGCAGTCCGTCTCAAACACACGTGAAACAAAAGTCGTTACAGTCTGCCCGGTGGCGGAGCACTGAGGAATGTTTGGACACTCTCTTTAAAAAGGGAGAATTTTAACCCAACTGACTCCACAAGCTACGCACCAAACCTGATTCAAAATCCTTGCACGGGTTGAAAGCAGGGATGCGTGTAGGTCGTCAGGTCTCAAACGCTACGAATGGCGAAGATTCTGAGACGACAGGATGTTAATCTCTAACTCGGTATGTTAATGTCTTCCATGAGTGACGTATTCGGTACATCACGTTTCATATCTGGATACTGTGTCGGTATCTGTACTGTATTATGCAGGGATCATAGCCTCGTATTCTGTGTAAATCCGGACATCACGGATGTCAGTTCTTAAAGCATAACAACACACCTCACACGTACTCCCGATGAAACGGCCAGAAAACTATATGCTCCCCGCCAAACCGATTCTGTGGAAGCGGCCAGCTAAATGAGCCACATTCCAACAAGAACAGGAATTCGTCGTATTATTGTATTCTGTCGTTTGTGAAAATAAAGAATTGTCAGGGCAGTGTTTGGAACGTTTGATGTCTTTTCATGTGGCCAACTGCAATAAGGACAGTTATCGGATTAACACTGCGTATCTTGGGGAAATTAACTTCATTACTATGTGTCTGACACTAATACAACAAGGAGATCAGTTGATGAAATCAGTCCTTGATTACCTATAAATACTGCAGAATGAAATTTTTATAAATACTGCAACTGCCTTGGTTTCGAACCTCAACACAGCAAGGATAGATGCACGTGCCTCAATATGTGTATCTCTATGGCCTAAGGTACGAAACGTGGTGTGTGTCCGCATGCGCCAAAGAGCTGCGATAACGCAGTCAGGCACCGTAAAATAAAGCTTTGGTGGCTTTCGTTCTCGCGATCATTGCTCTCCGGCGACATGACAGAAGATTTTTTGTTTTTTGTTTTTATCGCCTTTCCAGTAAATTAACTGTTTCTCGCGATCATTGCTCTCCGGCGACATGACAGAGTAATATCGCGGACAGAAGATTTTTTGTTTTTATCGCCTTTCCAGTAAATTAGTTGTGACCTTCACTGCGGTTCTCGTCTTCACATATGCAGTGTGTAAAAGCCGACGACAGATCTTTTTTCTTATCCGTTACCAGATACGAACGCAATCTGTAGAAACGGAAGGACAACAGCTGTACACATTGTACGAAGTAAAACACGTTCTGACACCGCGATTATATTCCGCGTCGATACGAAACACACGACGCTGTCAACTTCTTTATTATGTCTTGACAATCGATGGGTGGTGACTACATATCTGCTAATCCTATGTACGTGTTTAAGGTTTCGCCTTGACTCGAGAGGAACTTTTCTAGCCATCAAACGTCTTCAAAACCGTGGAGCTCCATCCCTTACCGCTACGCATACTCCGCACAACGCACGTCATGCAAGTGAGCATAATAAAAGTATCACATGCGATAATTGGCTTGGATAAAAACGTTTCGACGGTATTTTTTGACGATTAGTATACGTGTTTTCCGGAAGATTTACTCACAGAATCTCCTCCTACTCAGGAGTGTAGGGTAAGATCGGCTGAGACAGAAGGTTATCCATGTAGGTGCGGAGTGCGAAACAGCACACTTCGAATGCATTACAATGGTACAACTACCAGCGACTAGGAGTGTGATTCACGTGTGGGAATGGACACGCATCTCGCAATTGGCGGGCAACGCAAGATTCTGCTGTTCCTAAATATTAAAAATTAAGTCGCTGTGGCAATTAGGGATTCTCTATCGTTTCGATGACGAACACTTGGATATATATTTTCCTCCCGTTTTCGTTTATCTCAGAAAACCGCCACTACTCGCGGGAGAGCTAAAATTTACACCGATCCTCGTGGTAGCAGCAACAATCAGTCACTGAGGCAGCGACAAAGCTCTCTCGGCTGCAGGAGACGGAAGACTAGCAGAGAAAGAAATTCAGCTTCTACATTACTACTGTCTGCATTTGTGATTAACTTTTAGATTTGCTCACACTCTGTACAGTGTAGTTATGAGTATCTGATGCTGGTTTCACGGTTTGTGTGTCGCGTGCTAGCGTTCCAGTGACGTAGCAAAATATAGGTGGGCGATCGGCGTGGGAGTCATTGAATGACACATGTGCAGTGTACGTAAAAAATTAAAAATTTAAGCAGTGCTGATTCAGCGAAGTTTGCCATCCCGCATCGTTGTACAGGGTACATAGAAAATATATGATGAAAAGCGTAGCCCGGAAAGGCTGCATGAAACACAGAAATTTGAGAATAGCATTGCACATTTTCGGCGCTACCGGAACGTAATTAAAATCTCACACACGAGCATCTTGGCACCAAATGATGGTTAATTTAGCGAAAATGCATAGCCATGAAATGATCGATAAAAATAAATGATTGATTGCAGCGGATACAAGAAGACTTGGTTGCCAAGTGACGTCACACGTCAGTGTGGTCTGCTGCCGTCTCTAAACGCCCCTCAGCCGCTGTCGTCACCATTAAGACGTCACGGAAGACTCAGCTGTCACGACAGCCCTGTGATGGCAGACATCTATAGCCAAGTCTTTCTATTTTTTTGCTTGTTTATAGTTGTTGCCGAGCAAACTGCCGCATTCATTCACGCAATGTAGTAGGCCTACGTAATACAGTTTGGAAGGTCACATATGAATTACATGTAGAGGTAATGGCAAAATCATTCATGTGTGGCAACAGGAAATGCTCTGGCTGGAGGTATTGTTTCCCGGGTGATAGCGTGCTAGACACAAGACTACTATTTCATGTGAGCGTTACGTAAGGAAGATACAACAGTAGGAATAGTAACAGTCAACTTCGTCATGAATTACAGGCTTAATTATGTGAAGCTCATTAGAAATAGTCTGATTCAGTTGTGTGTAAAATGAAATGTGGCAAGGACGATAACTTTTAGTGAGTTAGTCCGTTGCGAGCGTAACTTTAAACTTTTTTTAATAGATAAAACTCTTTATCTTTTAAAATTGTCGTCGCATTAAACTTAAAAAAAGTGCTGTCTGACTGCTAGCTGCCGCGTTCGTTACTTCTTTCTGTTTTCATTTCTTTAATAGAATCCCAGTTACTCCAGAGAAAGTCAGAATCTAACTGCCATCTTTCCGTGGCGCCTACAGCAACAATCGACCGCTGATGCACGAACAGAGCTCTGTGGTCTGCGAGAGATGGAGAATTAACGGAGAGATAAACTCGCCTTCTAAATTACTACGATCTGCATTTGCAGAATGTGTATACGTAAACAGAATATTTGAAGAACAGGATAAATTTAAAGCATCACACGTGTATCGGACTTGGCTGACGCACCATGTTTCGTTTTTCAATATCTCATAAAAGAGCCACAATGAATGACGGATAAGCAGCCACTTAATTAACATAATTATCTGTAGCAAATGTTCAAACCGACCACCGTTGTCATGCTGACATAGCGCCTTAAATATTCACGTGCGGCCTCTGGCTTCCATATTGAGATTCTTTCATTTGATGCCGTCCTTGTGCCCTACACTTTTGGTCAAATTGTGTTTCCGCACCCTGCATATGCCAGACGAGGCGTGACAGAGGGTTGGTCGAATTCTCTAGAGTCCAGTATACTTAATCTTTGATGGAAAGTGTGGAAAACGGCAAAATGACGGAATGCATTGGTAGCAATTTGTAACTTTAAAATTCAGTGGATGGTAAGTATGATACGTTTAACAAAGGCGCTAAGGAAATAGATGTGAAATACGTTTCTTGATTACAAAATGTCCTCAGGTAAAGTAGTAAGTGTACAAGTGTCGTGACAAGCGTATCAGTCGCGCTGTTATGGGGCAACACGTGAGACCGCACAGAGTCAATATTAATGAAAGTAAAGATTATGCACCGTCGGTCAACTGCCTAAGCATTGAAAACGAAGCAAAATTTTTAACTGCGTTGGTCACATTGTTACCATCAACGTGAGTAATGGCGGTACTCTTTTTTATCGTCTGTGATTCGGTATTGATGACTCAGAGGCTGTTGAATACGGCGATATTAACTTCTCTTTGTATTTCAATAAACATCTGAAACATGTGGACAACAATCTATGAAACCACGTAGACCTCGACCAGAATTTAATATTTTCTGTGATTTAACACCTAGCCTGGTTACTGAGCAGCTAAGGTGGACGGTACGACAGTTATGACGTTTACACGGGACACAACATTCACAAGACGAAACTTTGGGCAACAGCTTTTCTCTAGTCATGTTTGCATATGAAACGTTAGTCCGAAGAAGCCTCTATTTTGCGAGCTTCATAACATTTACGCTCACAGCCTCTGCAATGCAACTATCCTCGGTACAGCGAACTTTTCGGTGTTTCCCTAATATCGAGAGGAGACATTAACAAATGGTGCAGGGTACGGACTTGTTACGGACGCCAGTGAAAACATGGGGAGCAGGAGGAGGTTGCACATAAATGGATGTTCAAAAGTATCCACGTCCGTTAAAGCGTTGGAAGGTGCTGTATTGAGCGACAAAAGTTACTTTTACTGGTGCACGGTTGTGAACTAAGTGTAGATACAGGTTGCGCACTTATTTCTTTTACGGCTTTGTGGTACCCACTATTCAAACACGATAGAGAATGGACGGCATACTTGACAACAGGTTGCAAAAAGGATAACTTTACGTGTTTCCACATTGTCAAGAAGACGAGTACTGGCCTGTTTTTATACACGACCGGAATGTACAGGAGACCACAGCACCACTTCCGGAAAGAAGACGTCACAGCGATGTAAACATGTCGTCTACTCGGCTCGCGCGATCCTTTTGCACAATCACCAGACAGAGAGATTAATTATTATATTACTTGGCAGCTGCAGCTAGCAGAGTTGAAACCAGTCGGAAAGATGTCCGCCGTTTACGTTTTCAAGGTGTATCAAGCGTATAGTAGAGCAAAAATGAGACACATTGAAATGGAAAAAAAATTGTTTCTTCAGTACTTTAGTAATAAGAATGTGAGGCCAGGGTCACTAGATTACAGGCGTGGCGTGTTTGCCAGTGCAGGATCGTCGGTAATGAATGAGTCGCGAGTGTCGATGTTGCGACGTCTCCACAGTGTATCAGCAAGAGGCGCCCTCCACAGACCTGAACATGTGTAACACAACTGAAGCGAAGGGAACAGTCAATTCTGGGAAGCGCGCCATATTTCTAACACTTTCCCTCGTTTGCCACTTGCCTCAGCTAAGTGTAATACTTTGCCTAGCGTTTTACGGAAAAATTATTTATAGTACTGTTACCAACAAAAAATATAGGAATACAGACTTTTGTATAAGAAAAGGGCTTCACATTTTTCTGTCGTCAGAGATGGCGCAAAAATCAGATTTCCCAAAAAAAAATTCAATTTGTGCAGCGGCTATTCTACGGGGCAGTTGGTGGAATCATTTGCGTCCGGACGTGGGGGAGCAGCGTCGCAGACGTCGACACCTCGTCTGGCAGCACGACGACAGGAGATGAATCTTTCTAAAGTAATCCTGAGCAGATACAAAAGTTTAGCTCGACAAGAGCACGGACAGCCTCTGACGCAAGAATGGCGTCGCGAGCCACTCCGTTCCTCGTTGTAACGTAATTTTAGGCTCACGCCTGTTTTCGCAACAGTTTATTGTAAACACTGCGTCATTTAAATTGTCCGTTTATCTGATTCTGACGAATTACAGGGCGGTGAACTGGAAGGAACTGCGATTACGATGAGAAGTTGAAGGTTTTTCTTAGCTGTAGATTAATCGGAAGAACGTAACATTTCTTATCGTATCTTCTGTGGATTAGGGGAGACCACACTATGCTGTTTCAGTCTATTCACCTATGCAATGAAATAAAAAAAATTAAACACATTTACCCCTAGTTCGCAAATGCCTTCATCGCCTCGCTAGTATGGACGACCTCGAGATTCAGCCGTTGACAAAAGTTTGCTACCGACGCTTCCTCCTTTCCCAAACAGAGCAGGGCACACAGCGAGAGGTGAATAACGTACACAGAAATGAATGACTTCGTTAAATATACTGATATCAGCTGTCTTTTTTTCTCCTTTCTGCTCTCACTATAAAGCTACGGCACAAGAGTAACACACACTGTGTGACGTGGTGGTTGTACGTGCAGGAACGGTAAAGTATAATCTGCCGGAACCAAGAGGTGCTATCAGTTCCTTCTGAACAGAAGACAAAGTAGCTTCAAATGTTACCAATACTGACTTATCTGAAACCAGCAAAATACTTTCTCCAGAACCACATCTTCACTGGCTCCAAAACTTTAATAGCAACTGCAAGTTTCGATGTTTACGTCGAGGCATCGGTCTGAAAGAAACAGAAGTGCCGTGGTATGCATTATTCGTGCAAATCTCCTGAGTACAACAGACGCTTTGTTACGCCAAAGTCAGTGTATCAATGACAAATTAAAACTTCTAGTAGTAGACAGTGGTTCTAGTACGGCAACTGTGTTTCCCGTAATTGGGTCACAGTTTTCAAAGATTACGTACATGTATGACTGGCGCCAGTTTCTACTACAGTCTTCTAGTAAGGACCATTTAAACACGACGGAGAGTGCACAACGCGTTTTGTAGAAGCAGATATTAATGAGTAATTTTCTCTGTGTCGTCATCAAGGCAACTCTGATATTGATTTGATACGTGGCAGGAATGTGTGAGATGTCGCAGAACTACTTTGCGGAGGAAGATGCATCTACAACGTTAACACGGAGGAATCTTTTGGAACACTGAACGTATCATGTTGGTGAACAGAGGATGAGCTAGGGGCTGCATATGTGGGTTGTGACAATCTCCCGTAATAAACAGGGCGGGAGTGTAGATGTTACAACGTCACGGTTGTGTATCATGGAACGCCATGTATATGGAACATATGTAAATTTTCCACAGTATGTCTACACATCTGCATATGCGTTTCTAGGGCTGGGCTGACAGCGGTGAGTTCCCGCGCTTGCCGACCATCACAAAGACACGTGAAACAAAAGTCGTTACAGTTTGCCCACTGACCGATCACTGAGGAATGTTTGGACACTCTTTCAAAAGGGAGAATTTCAACCCAAATGACAACAGCACACGCTACGCGGCAAACATTTCCCAAAATCCTTGGGTTGGATGAAAGCAGGGATGTTGGCTGTGTCGGTCGTCATTTCTGAAACTCTACGGAGTTTTCGACACGACAGAACGTTAACCTCTAACCCACTATTATGAATTTACTCTACAAGCAACGTTTTCTTCTTATCTCGATATTGGTTCGTCATTTGTACTAGATAAAGCACAAGTCGTAGGTTTTTATTCCGTGTAAAAATAGGACGTTACGGATGTCACTTCTTAAAGCATAATGCCACACATGAGACGTAGTCGTGAGGAAATGGCCAGAAAACTATATGATTCCCGCCAACCGATTCTGTGGAAGATGCCAGCTGAATGAGCCACAGTCCAACAAGAAGAGAAATTGGTCGCATTCCTGTAATTCTGCCATTTGCGAAAATAAAGAGTTGGCAGGACAGTGTTTGAAACGTTTGCTGTCGTTCCACATGGCCAAACGTAACAAGGACAGTTATCGCATTAACGTCGCGAATCTTGCAGAAAGTAGATTAATTGAATTACCAAATGAGTGGTCCTAATGCAACAAGATCAGTTGTTGAAGTCAGTACTTGATTGCAGTTGTAGATAGTGCAACCGTCTAATCCATTTGGTTTCGAACCACAACACGGGAAGGATAGATGCAGGCGCCGTGTATACGTGTATCTCTACGGTCGAACACATGAAGCCCGGTGTGTGTTCACAGATTCACATACGCCAGCGAGGAGCACATAACGAAGTCAGGCATCGTAAACCAAAGTTTTGACGGACTTCATTCTCGCTTTAGGCGCCACCCAGCTACACGAAAGAATAATAACGCTGAGGCAAGCTTTTTCCATTTCTTTGCCTTCTCAGTGAATTAATAGTTGACTTGAATGCAGTCTTCCTCCTATCATGAGCAGTGTGTAAAGGCATTCGAGGAATCCTTTCTTATCTGTTACCATTTAACACATCGATACAAAGAAATGATGCTGTCAACTTTTTAATTACGTCATCATAAGCGATGCCTGGTGACAACACATTCGCTAATTCTACGTACACGACTAAGGTTTCTCCTTGGCTCTAGAGCAATTTTTCTGTCCATTATACGTCTTCAAAACCATGGAGTGTAAATACGTTCCAGCTGTTACCGTTCCACGTATTCCGCACGACGCGTGTGACCCACGTGAGCGTAATAAAACAGCAGCACTGAGTTATTTGGCTTCGCTAAAAACGTTTTGACGGTACTTCTTTACGATTTCCTTACATGTTTACCGGGAGATTTTTTCACTCAATCGCCTCCTTCTCGGGGGTGCAGCGTAACATCAGCTGGAGGCAGCTGTGACAGAAGGCCGTCCATGAATGTGCCGAGTACGAAACAGCACAGTCCGGATGCGTTACAGTGGTACAACTGGCCAGCGACTAGGAGTGTGATTCACATGTGGGGAAGGACACACACCTACGCGAGTTCTTGCTGTGGGTAGACATGCGTCGTGTAGGGATTCACTCTCATTTCGACGATGAACCCTTGCATCTGTATTTTTCTCCCGTTTTCGCTTACTTCACAAAACCGCCAATACTCGCGGGAGAGTTAAAACTGCCAACATTCCGCGGTTCTGGCAGCAACAATCGGTCTCTGACGCAGCGACAAAGCTCTGTCGGTTGCAGGAGACGAAAAATTAACAGAAAATAAATCCAGCTTCTACATCACTACTATATGTATTTGTGACTAACGTCTAAATGTGCTGACAATCAGTACAGAGTAATTATGCAGATCTGATGCTGGTTTCGTGATTTTGTGTGTCGCGTGCACGCCATCCAGCATCGTTATACAGGGTCCGGAGAAACGATTTGACCAAAGGTGTAGGGCGGAAAGACAGTGTGAAACTTAGTAGTTTGAGTACAACAACTCGGGGTCGAAAATTCGTATTTTGGGAGCTACAGGAACGTAATTAAAATCTGACATGTGGACGTCTTTACTCAAAATGAAAGATAATTCACACAAAATGTAAGTGTAATCACAGTCTATGGACTAACCAGTCTCGGGACGATAACAAGAAAAACTCAAAGCATCACATACACCTGTGTAATACTTAGCCGACGTTCTAGACAACATTTCTTTAGAAATAAAGACAATCACATGTCCACCTTTTATATTTCAACATGTCTTCAAGAGGACAAAGTAAAGGAAACGTGATCCAGCACTTACTTAGCGTTAAGTATGTCGGAGCAAATGTTCAGACTGCCCACCGTTTTCATGCTGGCATAGCGCTGTAAATATTCAACAGCCATTTCTAGTTCCTATACTCGGATTGGTTTTTTAAATGCTGTCTTTCTGCCCTACACTTTGGGTCAGACTGTTTTCTCACACACTGTATGTGTGAGACAAGACATGGCAGAATGATGGTCAACTTCTCAGGAGTCCATAGAAAGTGCTGGAAACGGCAAAATGACGGAATGCGCTGGTACCGATATATAACCTTAAAATTTAATAGAAAAAATGCGATACGTATAACCATGTAGCTAGAATGTAAGATGTAAAATATGTTTCTTGATCACTAAAAGTCCTCAACTGAAGTGGTGAATGTACAAATGTCGTGACAAATGCCTCCGTGACGTTACTATGGAGCAACATATGAGCGCCTGCAGCATCGGTATTCATGAAACGAGAGACAGTGCACCGGTGGTGGGTTCCGAAAGTACTGAAAATAAAACACGATTTTTAACTTTGGTCCCATTGCTCCTATCATCGTAAGTAAAGTATTTTTACAGATTTTGTGACGTGGAAGTGATGACACAGACCGATGAATACCGTCATATGAACTCCCCCCCCCACACGTTAACCTATGGAACCAAGTAGCCCTCATTTCTTCTTCTGATCAGAGGCAAACCACATTCAATTTATTTACGTTTTTGACTGTACTCAAACGTGGTGAATTTTGCCTCTAGTCCTCCGTCAAGGTATGTGACACCTGCTGCGATTTTCCATGTTTGTATTCAGCGGTTAAGACAGAGACGACGACTACACGGGAAACAACATTCAGGTGAGGAAAATTTCGGAAACCATTTTTCTCTAATGATGAGGTTGCACGTTAAATATTAATCGGCTTTGATAGGATGAACAAACGTCGATGTCCAGAGCTTCATAATTTTTACACACATCTCTCTGCAATGGAGCTGCCCTTGACGAAGCGAACTTGTCATTTTGTGTAATATGAAGAGGAGACATTAACAAGTAGTGGAGAGTACGGAATCCTGGCAGACGCCAGTGGAGTCGTGATATGGGGGAAGATGAGGAGCACATTGGACGTAAAGGGATGTCCAAAAGCCTCGTGCACGGTGTAGTGGGACGAAATTAAACGTCACCCATCCACCAAGTCAGCCCAGTTTGCAGGTGACTATAAGTTTAATTTAGTTTTTGTTTATGTGTTTTCTTATTATTTGTAATAAATGTGAATTATCTAAAAGTTTGTATTTTTTTTATGTGTTTCATGTACGGAGAGATCGGCGCAACGAACGGGGACAGCATCTTCGTTGCCGCGACCAGAGAGGAAATTGCTGGCCGCTATACGTCGCGGGTCGACAGCCAAGGAGCAACAGAAGATCCTGGAACCGAGTTGTTGCGTCGTGTTTCTAAAAAATTAAAAATGAATTTTTATACTCTTTTTGTACAACAATGACGTCATAATGAGCTTAATATTATTGAGATGTTAGTCACTGTCTGTCAACGCTCAAGTTCACATCTGTATGTGTAGGAAGCTAATAAAATAGTGTATGTTACTAAAGGTGAAACACGTGTCTTGAAGATTTATTTATGAAGAGTTATGTGAACGGATTAATAATATATTTGACAAGATTATTGATTCAGACAGCGTTGGCCGAAACTTTGAATCTAAAAAGTTTATTTAATGTGTGATTCTGATATCGATTAGATCAAGATAACGTGTGTCGATATAATTTTCTGAGGAGAAACAAACGAAATTTAAATTCGAAAAAGTTACGAAAACCAATTGGCCCAAGTGGTGTAATTCTCTGCACACGACTCAACTGATGTTTTACAGTTTCGTTCAAGAACCATTCTATGACAATTTAAAAAGAATATGAATCATTTTTGAAGTGGGTTGTAACTGACGTAGGTGACGAAGTCTGCACATGGTCATACATATATCAAACGGAAATTTAATACGTCGTTACACCGCACCGTGGCGACCTTAGAAACAGGACTTGTGTGCAACTAAGGCACACAGGTACGAAACGAAACATCAAGAGTCCTTCGGAAGTCAACACGAGTTTTCGTGGAGCCTTCACCAGCCAGCGGCGACTTCGTGGGTGTGGGCATCTGACGGAGCCGCAGCCAAGCAGTACGGTCACGCAGTTGTTCCACGAGAAGGCGCGTCTGTTGGGCAGCAGCTGAACGCTGCAAACCCCGACAACCTTTTTTCTCCCTAAACTAATAGGCCCAGTATGTCAGCTGCGGGGCGTTCCTCCGGCTGGTATTAGAGGTGTTGCTGAGGGCTTCGCCTGTCTACGGCGGTGCCGGGCGTGGTTGCAGCCAGCGACGTTTCCGGTGTTCGACTCAGCGTCCGGCCGGTTGCGGAAGCGGGGTCGCAGCATCTCAGCGGCTGCATCGACGGCTGTTACATCTGCAGCCCATAGCAGCACACTGGTCATCGAGAACTACAAATTACAATATTAGTGTCCGGTGAGTTTGTTTCAAGTTGGAAGTGGAGTGTTGTATATAGGAAGTGTGCTTTTATAGGGTTGTTGATTACAAGTCTGCGTGTGTAAATAGTTAATATCTTACAATAATGTCGGGAAGTGAAATGTCAGACGAAGAGCAATCTATGTCCGATAGGAGCATGAGATCCCTTTTTAGGGCGATCGCTAAATTGAAACAATCTAACGAAGAATCTACTGCTAGATTAAAAGAGGAATTAAAACAGGCTAACGAGGAATCTACTGCTAGATTGAAACAGGAACTAAAACAGTCTAACGAAGAATCTATGGCTAGATTAAAACAGTCTAACGAGGAATCTACTGCTAGACTTAAAGAGGAGCTAATAAAATCAACAGACAGGTTGCAGGAATATCTTAATGAAACCAGTCGAGAATTAAGTGATAAAATAGAGTCTTCTAAAGTTGAAATGCAGGAAAAATTAGTAGGACTTAGTAATAAGATTGCTGATAATTGTAAAAGGTTAGAAGAACATATCCAGGAATCGCGCGAGGAAAAAGCTCGCATGCGACACGATATTACTGACTTATCCGAGAGACTAGATAGTGTCAATATCTTAGTTGTAAATGAAATACAGAAAAATAACGATATGTTACGAGATGAATTTTCTATGCAAACAGAAACTGTTCGCAGAGAATTATTGAAATCTATTAAAGAGGTCTCTACCAAACCTGTAGAGATTTCTTCAATAGATAATGTAGAATTAGAGACATTAACTCATCAAGTAGAAAAGGACCATACCGAAATCGAAAACATGAAATTTTTAATTACTGAGATATGCAGTAATCTTGAGACTGCCAAAGATAATAATATTGACGAAGGTACAGAGCGTTCACATCGTGAACACAGTGAAGAATCGATATTAGCTAATCGCGTATCCAATACAGAACTGCGGATACAGGAAATTACTAAACGGGTATCGGAATTAGATAATAACGAGAACATTTCAGGTAGCAGAGGTAATAACATAATCAGAGACAACAGTCGCATCGAATTTGCTAGCACGGACGACAACAATATGAATAAGGCAATCACGGCAAGCCAATCCGATGCAACTCCGTCTCTGCCAGCTAAACAAAATCCGACTATTTCTCTCGCAGAATGTCTGGATGACATAACAACAAATTCAAATGTAGCAAGTCGATTTCCTGTATTCAAACCAGGAGGTGAACTGCACCCTATAATCTTTATAAAAGCTTTTGAAACATCATTATCTCCTAAATGGAGTAATGAAAAACGCATTCAATTTGTAATAGGACATTTAGAAGCAGAAGCTGCGGAATGGGCAGTACTGCATAGAAATGAATTCAGGGATTGGGATGATTTTGTTAAGCAGTTTAAACAAAATTATTGGTCAAGACGAAAACAACAACACTTAACTTTAGAGTTGTTAGCCCCTCCTCCATATTCTAAACGGTGGAGAGGTTATAGGAATTATTTTGAATGGAATTTAAACCGTGCTAAATTAATTGAAAGTCATCTAATACGAGTCCTAAGTAGTGGGTTACCGTATTACATAAAGGAAAGAAAAATGTTATTCTACGAATTATACAAAACCTTAATAATGGGGACGAAACAGTTAACACCCGGGGTGTGTGGTTATATTTTAACGACTTGTTGTATTGGAAAGCACAGAGGGAACACCAGAGATGGAAAATCTGCATTCCGAAAACTGTTGTGGACGAGTTAATTACTTATATTCATGAAGGTTACGGGCATTTTGGAATTCATAAATGTATTAAACATCTAATGAAGTATTATTATTTCAAAAATATGTCACGTATTGTGAGAAGTATTATTAGGGCTTGTGAAACCTGTCAAAAGGTTAAAGTTAATAACAAATCCAAGCGTTATAAATTATATGCTGTAATTCCTTGAGGTTTGTGGGATCTACTATCATTAGATTTTTTCGGCCCTCTGCCTCGGAGTTCAGGAGGATTCACATATGTGTTTGTTGTAATGGAATGTTGGTCCAAACATGTGAAACTGTATACTTTGAAACGAGCGAATACAGCAAGCGTTATACGCTGCCTCACCCGAAATTACTTTGTTAACTGGGGCATTCCTAAACGACTTATGTCTGACAACGGTAGTGCCTTTATTAGTCAAAGATTTCAAGATATGATAAGACAATATGGAATCAAACATATCTTAATTTCGAAATATCACCCTCAAAGTAATTTAGTAGAAAGAGTCATGAAAGAATTAGGACGATTATGTAGAACTTATTGTGCACATAAACATACTCGGTGGGCCAAACTAATGCCTGAATTCGAAAAGATATTAAATGAATTGCCTCACCTAACGACGGGATTATCACCTATAGAAATTTTAGGCAAACGAATTATTGGTGAGCCTTTACTAGCTGCTTTACCTTGGCCACCAGTAAATGAGATCCAACAATGTATCCCAGACGAAAAAGTTTGCGAACAGATTGTAAAAAATGCCGAACGGAGAATTAAAAGTTATAATCAACAGGCTATAGAACCCTCATTTCAGGTAGGAGATCTTGTGTTAGTACGATCTCATCCTAAAAGTTCTAAGATCGGTAAGGAATGTAGAAAATTCTTCTTTATCTTTGAAGGTCCATATGTTGTACATAAGATTGTACATCCCAAAGCATTACTTCTTATGGAACCTTCATCAGGTGTAATTAAAGGATTATATAGTGTTGATCAAATGAAACTCTTCATTCCTAAATAAGTTAATATTTAGTATATGTTACATACGGAAGAGCGTTCATAGTTTATTCATGTGAAGTTTTTCGTGATAGTTACGTGTTATTTTAAATAAATGACAGAAAGCTTAAACATGTGTTCTACAATAATCTACTGGTACTTCAAAAGGAGAAAGATAACCCAAAGGGGGATTTATATGGAAGAAATTTTGCTCTTAGGTCAAAAGGAATGTTGCATATTTTAAATTTACTCGGATAGTAGGAACCAAAGGGGATGGTTAATAGTTTTAGGGACCATGGGCGTCCAGAGCTATATGGCTCACGAGAACATAGCAGAGTGCCTTTAATAGAGGTTTGCAATAGTGTTAATATAGAACACACCAAACGGGGCTCTCTCGCTTGTTTCTCCTAAATAAATGGCCATTACCCAACAAGTTGTCCGAAGGTAAAGAAAGCCGTGCCGAGATTCTAAAGAGAGTTTTGCTTGATTTCTTCTTGACCTCAGGCATAAATAAGGCATTAGGGAAGAGAATGATGTAAAGTAAATAGTACTATTAGTTATTATGAGAAACTTATTAGTAATATACATTCTTGAAAAGAATAACTCTAGTAAATAAATGAAATTGGAACTAATCTATCACAATTTGAACGCTCTGTCCTAATGTACAACGTTAAAGAACGTACTAAATTAGTAGTTATTAGCAACTATTAACTGAAGAGGAGCAATCTCCCTATATTCGGTTACGAATTACCATAAGAGCACAATTAAGAGTAAATGACAAATAGTCACAACGGTATCGTGTTAAAAGGATTAAATCTATCTAATAGCAAGGACTTGAGGTTACGTAAAATGTGAGGAAAATGTATTAACAGTTAAATATTGTATATTGAACAGTTTTAATTCCGGTTAAAACCTGACAAACTGAGCTTGTGGGTGGGGTATGTAGTGGGACGAAATTAAACGTCACCCATCCACCAAGTCAGCCCAGTTTGCAGGTGACTATAAGTTTAATTTAGTTTTTGTTTATGTGTTTTCTTATTATTTGTAATAAATGTGAATTATCTAAAAGTTTGTATTTTTTTTTATGTGTTTCATGTACGGAGAGATCGGCGCAACGAACGGGGACAGCATCTTCGTTGCCGCGACCAGAGAGGAAATTGCTGGCCGCTATACGTCGCGGGTCGACAGCCAAGGAGCAACAGAAGATCCTGGAACCGAGTTGTTGCGTCGTGTTTCTAAAAAATTAAAAATGAATTTTTATACTCTTTTTGTACAACAATGACGTCATAATGAGCTTAATATTATTGAGATGTTAGTCACTGTCTGTCAACGCTCAAGTTCACATCTGTATGTGTAGGAAGCTAATAAAATAGTGTATGTTACTAAAGGTGAAACACGTGTCTTGAAGATTTATTTACGAAGAGTTATGTGAACGGATTAATAATATATTTGACAAGATTATTGATTCAGACAGCGTTGGCCGAAACTTTGAATCTAAAAAGTTTATTTAATGTGTGATTCTGATATCGATTAGATCAAGATAACGTGTGTCGATATAATTTTCTGAGGAGAAACAAACGAAATTTAAATTCGAAAAAGTTACGAAAACCAATTGGCCCAAGTGGTGTAATTCTCTGCACACGACTCAACTGATGTTTTACAGTTTCGTTCAAGAACCATTCTATGACAATTTAAAAAGAATATGAATCATTTTTGAAGTGGGTTGTAACTGACGTAGGTGACGAAGTCTGCACATGGTCATACATATATCAAACGGAAATTTAATACGTCGTTACACCGCAACGGCCACTGAAGCGTACGTAGCTGATTTATTGAACAATCAGGATTACGCTCGCTGCGGAAAGAAGCGCGAGATGGGCACTGCTGCAAACACATTTCACCAAAAAGCGTTTGGCGTTTACGCACGGCGGCAGAACTTCTCAAAGACTGAACACCCATTCAGACCGCTGTGCACAGAGTTAGCGGGTGTCTTGTCTCCGGCCACTGTTTGCCGTAGCCCTCGCCACTAAGCGAGAGGCTGGCTGTGGCTATTAGCACATTTCCAGGATCCATATCGCAGTGTTTGCGTGATAAGACAGAACTGCTATTGGCAGATCGTTTTGCAAATACTGCCCTACGTACTACGTAGTAGCAGTCCTACTATTTGACGGTATATTGATAATTTTTACTTAACGACCGTCTGACAGCAACTGAATAAAACACAATTTTAGTGCCATACGCGTTTCGCCTTTATTTTCTGCAAGACATCATCAGTGGCAGGTTGCGTGGACAATTTCTTACATATTACGCTCCTGTTGCATTTTCGGTGTTCTTCTTCTTATGAATGCGAATTTGCGGTTTTTTTCCACATTCCACAGCACTATGAACTGAACGCTTGTTTCAATGCAATGTTTTGGTTTCTGTTGCCGACTGTCAGACGGTCGATAAGAAAAAATTATCAATATACCGTAATAATACACGCAACTGAGGAAGACAGGACTACAAAAGTTGAGGATGTCTACTATTTGACGTTCACAGAAACGGACTGGGTACCAGATACGCTTACTAATGTAAGTATATTACGGAGAAATCGAAGATTCGAGTACTAGAGAACGATTCTACCATCGCAAATGTCCCGCAAACGTGTTTGTCCCATATTGGGCAATGAATGACTTCGAGAGAGTATCTAGGCATGCAAATCGCACCGATGTGTGGTACAGCTTTGCGACGCCGTCTGTTGAAACACGACAAATGGCACGTTTAACAAGAGGGTATAAATAATGACAACTTTTATTTTCGTGGTTTTTCAAAAAACATTGCGGAATTGTTTTAATACAGTATATACCAAGAATGTGAAACAGACTCCGTTAGAATTTTGGAACCATAAGGAATATAAGGTTTGCGCTTGTAGCCCGGTGACTTAAAAACGATCGGCCAGATATCCGCCATTTGCACGCTTTCAAAGAGGGTTAACACATACACTAGAAAAAAAAAGTGTCGTACTAAACGGAAACAATCAAAATCATGCATCAAGGAATACATGTCAAGCAGTCAGCCCTTACAACATAAGTAAGGCCTGAATAAATACATGTAAGCGGCAGAGCTGCAAACGGTTACGTACACACCACTGAGATGTTTCTAGAGTGTACTAAAGCCAGAGACAAACAAAAAGTATGCTCTTGAAATTCCTTAACTTGTTAAAACGACGGAACTTTTCGAGCGCTAAATGTATTTTCTTAGTGTGACCAATAACAGACCAAGCTGTGTCGGTTCCAGAATACATAATTTCATAGGCAGCTTTCCAGGTAAGCAAATTCGTCTGTGGTTTTACGGTGGTGAGTTTCCTGCTCTGCTAATGGTGCAATTTGCTTGCCCGCGGCCATCAACACGTGTGAAAACAGAGAGGGTATTACGAAACCTGAATATGCTTTGGACGATAATGCGATAAAACAGTTAGCAATAAATGTAAATATTCGCTGTAGTATTTTAGGTAGAATTTACTGCGTTATTTATATTGAGGTAAAAGCAAGGTACATCAGTTCCGTGGAAAGGCAGGTCAGGCCGCAAGAGATGGGATCGTAGAGCAGAAGCTTGCACCGGCACCGCGGCTACCGTCTTTCCTCGAGAGGCAGCAGAGGATTTCCCCGACTTGGTTGCGATTCGAGCATGGGCGGGAAGCAGCGTCGCAGACATCGACGCCTTCTTTGACAGCACGGCTGCAGCCGACTGGTGCAGAGAGAGGCGATGGAGAGATTCGTCCGAATCTTGATTTCTTATTCAAATCTAATGCGCCAAACACGCCGAAAGCATTTGTATCCAGAATGCCGCTGCGAGACACTCCGTTCGCAGTTGTAACGAAATTTTCGGCGCAGTACTGCTTTCGCGACATTTATAAAGTTCACCTCTTTGTAATTGTTCGTTTATGTACTGCTGAAGAAACGAAAACCTCCGAACTAATTACGATGATGAGTCTACGAAACATTTAGCTTTGGAAAGAGAACGATTATGGAAATTATTGTCGATTATATCAGTTAGTATCATTTCCTGGTGACGAATACGAGTTTTAGCCGCTGTTTCAGAGCAATAAATCATTGTCTCTCCACGTGAACAAATCGGTGCTCGGCACTCACATTATGTATGTGAATGCCAACAAGATAAGTAAGAAGGAAGAAGACGTTGAATCTTTATAGCTCGTCCATTACTATTGCGAAAATATTGAAATGCTTTCAAATGCGAACAGAGTGTGTAATATAGCACACAATAGTTAGCTGTAGGGAGGTGGGAGTGTTATGCAAGCATGACGCCACAAGAGATTACTGGAAGTCAGTGGTATTTTTCATTGAAGAATACGATGCGTAATTTCGATTGGACACAACGATAACTTTTGCGAGTTTATGTCTGAAGGGCCTAACTCTAAACGTGGGTTTATATAGATTAAATACAGTCATGTGGGTTCCATTGACGTTATTTATCGCTTAAAGGTTTACTCGCTTCTTAGTCCGGTGAATGTAAAGTTTGACTGACGCTTGTGCACTTACTATCATTTTTCCGTTTTCATTTTCTCCATAAAACCGCCATTATGCGCGCGAAAGTTAAAACTGCCGACATTGTGGAGCGCCAGCAGCAACAATCAGTCGCTGAGACAGCGACAATGCTGTGTGGGCCGCGGGAGACGCAGAATTAACGGAAAAATAATCTCAGCCTCTGTCTTTCTACGATCTGCACGCGCGATTAAAAATGCCCAACGTCATTACCGTGTCATTATGCGAATGCGACGCTGGTTTTACGATTTTGTGTAACCCGTGCTGGCGTTCGGGTTGCGTCCCTTTTGGTAGTCAGTGACGTGTGTGAAAAAATGCAAACGTAAGCAGTGGCGGTTGGGCGGGGTTTTGACATTCTTCACCGTTACACATTATCAAAAATGACATGACAAGGGTGCTGACCGCAGTTCCAATTTTCGATAAAATTAAAGTGCTTAAAACCGTAAAATGATGGAATGCTGTGGTATTTTTTCTCGCTTCAAAATACAGTACGAAATCCGGCATCGGTTACCATGTTTCGGGAATCGATGTGATAGCGGTCACATGTCGGACCAGCAGCGGTAGTGGCAGATTCGGTTTATGAAAAGCACATTCGGTAGCCGTCTCTAGCACAAATAACGTTTTATATTTTGTTTGACACAATGAAAGCGATCATTAACATACAGTTTCTTTTTCGAAGCGGAAACACAGAGAAACAAAGATTTTATTTTTACGCCTAACATTTCTCCTTCGTTCGACATTTATAATTTTCTGCAACAAGATATCAGAATTTCCGTGTCCATTACTATATACAAGGTCCTTCATCGTTGAGTGACACAATGCCGCCCGTAAACATAATCTTTTTCACGCTGTTTATTCCTTTCCAGCTTCTTATTCGGTATATCAAAGCTAAACACCGCATGTCGCATGCTGCCATCTGTCGGCCATCGACTACACTGCGTCCTCTGTAACTCCGTTCGCGGTTGACTTATTCTGCAACACGGGGCGCCATCAGAACGTGTCTTTCGATACCGCTGGTTGGGGTGCGATTTACGCAATTTCAAGAAATAAAAACAGAACATCTGTACATCGAAATCTCTTCTGGGAAACGAGGGAAGGCTGTAGCGTGTTTGTATGACAGAAAGTAAAATGTCATAAATGTGAGCGGACGAGACTGCCACATCAGAAAAAACAGGCGGCAGCGATTTCAAATCCGCCTCCACACAGCCCCAGAGAATATCGTATAACGCAGTCAGGCGGTGTAGAATAAATTATAGATGGCTTTCATTCTCGAGCGAGCCGTTGCTCAGCGCTTTCAAATAAGTGGTAGCATATTAAAACATAAAATAAGTTTAAATTTTCCATGTCCTATGAAAAAAATTGAAATAAATAAAGTTTTTTTTTTCGTCACGTTCGAACACTAACAGGAACATCTTTTCTTTTTTCGTGAGAGGAAAAAAATTGATTTCAATGTCTGGTGCAAGTACATTCCCTGCGAAGCGTACTTTTCAACTACTTAATATAATACGTGGCGTTAATTTCTCTTTAGTTCTTCAGTGACAGGGCACAATTCCTGGCATGGAGAACAAGAGACATAAGCAGTTAAGTGCGGCGCTGGAAGATACATCATCTGAACGGAGAAAGAGCTGAAGTAACAACCGGCGGCAGTCTTCAGAGAAAGCGATCGCGAATCAGGTGTTGAGTGCGACGGACTACCTGGCGGATCTTGAACTGGAAAATCTGAACATCAACAGTAGCGGGAGGCAAAGGCCGGGCAAGTTCTGTTACGCAGGAGGAGTATCCAGCAATCTGTGGGCGGCGATATACCACTGTGTGGACAGATTAAAGTTGCGTAACTGGTCAGTGAGTGGGACAGGATACCGGCAGCAGACGCAGCATTATGCTGTGCTCACAGTTTTGGACATTAGTTCGCTGGCTTGAGTAGGGAGAGACTCCAATGTTTCTCTTAACCAGGTACACGGATTGACATGTGTCTTTTTCGTGGGAGATCGGAATTTGCATATGAATTATAAAGATATGTTATGCGCCTAATACTACTAAAGATGTATCCGGTAATAGTGGGGCAACTTTGAAATGTACAAGCAAAAATGATTGACGTTTACTGAGTGTAGAATGAGGAAAGTCGGCAACAAGGGTGAGAAACTATCGAAATGCTGGATAAAGATAAATAAATGATTGGATACAGCGAGACACGTCGCGCGTGCTCTACGGAGACAGGGGTGCGATGTGGCGGCCTCAGCCGCTGTGGCCGCCATTAAGACTTGAGGAACGACTCAGCTGTCACTGCAGCCCTATGATGGCGGACATCTGTAGCCAAGTCTTAGTATTTTGTTCTTGTTTATCACGGTTGCTCAAAAAACTGAAAGATTTATTCACACTAAGCAGTATGTAATTGGGCTCGCCCTGTTACTAAATGTTCAGTTTATAAAGAAAAATATAAATTACATGAAGGGCATTTCTGCTCTGGCTGGAGCAATTGTCTCCTCCACGATTGCATGATATCTATCACGTGTGAGCATTTTCCTCATTCTTTACCTAAGAAAAATACGAGACTAGTAAAATTAATAGTCAACTTCGTCATGAATTACAGGCTCAATTGTGCGTAGTTCGTAGGAACGTGGCAGGGACGATATCTTTAGTGAGTTTGTCTGTGGTGGACGCAACATAAAACCTGGGTTCTGTAATTGCTGGTAACTCAATCGCATCACGAACATTATCGTTCAAAATTGTCATCGCATTAAATTAACAGAAACGTACTGTTTGACTGCCAGTTGCCGCTTTCGTTACTCCTTCCCGTTTTGATTTCTTTAATAGAATCCCAGTTACTCCGGAGAAAGCCTGAATCTAACTGCCATCATTCCGTGGCGCCAACACCAACAATCGACCGCTGATGAACCGACAGGGCTCTGTGGTCTGCAGGAGACGCAGAATTAACGGAAAGATAAACTCGGCTTCTGCATACTACGATCTGCGTTTGCGGTTAATGTCTGAGTGTGCTTGCGACCAGTACGGTGTCACCGTGCGAATCTGGTGCTGGTTTGGTGATTTTGTGGATCGCGTGCTGGCTTTCCAGTGACGTGCCGGAATGTAGGCGGTCAACCTGGCTGGGTGTCATTCAGTGACATATGTGTAACGAACGTATACTGTGAATAATTTAAGCGGTGCTGACTGAGCGACGTTTGCCATCCAGGAATGTTACACAGGGTGCGGAAAAACAATTTGACCAAAAGTGCAGGGCGGAAAGACAGTACGAATCATAGGAATTTGAGTGCCGCAAGTAAGAGCCGCAAATGCGTAATTTCGGCGCTACAGGAGTGTAATTAAAATCTGACATGGTGACCTCTTTACCCAAAATGAAAGGTAATTTATAGAAAATGTACGGGTGAACACAGTGTTTGGACTAACCAGTGTTCAGGATGAGAAGAAGAAAACTTTAAAACATCACATACACGTTCATCATACTTAGGCGACGTACCACACAATATTTCCTTACAACTGAACACAATCGCATGTCCATATTCAATACTCGAAGATGTCTTAAAAAGGTCAAAGTAAATGAAAAATGAGTCACCTCTTAAGTAAGCACGTCGTAGCAAGTGACATAATAATAGTCGAACTCTCACGACTCCATAGAAAGTCCTGGAAACGACAAAATGACGGAATGCGTTGGTAGCGATATACAACTATAAAATTTAGTGGACGGCAAGTACGTGAAAGAAAATGCGAAACGTTTAAGCAAGTAGTAAATGTATAAATGTGGTGAGAAAAGCGTCTGGCACATTATTATGGGGCAACAGATTATGAGCCCCTACAGCGTCGGTATTAATGTTACGAGAGACACAATGCACCATTGGTCAGTTCCCTATGGACTGAAAATGAAATGCAACTTTTAATGGCGTTGGTCGCATTGCTCCTATCATAGAGACGAATTAATTTTATAGTTTCTGTGATGTTGAAGTGATGACTCAGAGACCGATGAATAGTGTGATATCAACTGCTCTCTGTATCTCGATATATCCCTGCGACACAGTAGCCTATGAGACCAAATTTCCCTGATTTGTTCTCCTGGCAGAGGCGAACTATATTCTATTTACGGTTTTGACTGTACTGAAATGTCGTGAAATTTGCCTCAAGTCCTCCATGTAGGTATCTGATACCTGCAGCAAGTTTCCATGTTTGCACTGAGCAGTCGGGATGAACGATACGACAGAGACGACGACTACACGGGAACCAACATTCAGGGGAGGAAAATTTCGGAAACAGTTTTAATCATGTGGTTACATGTTAAACAGTAATCGGTTTTGCTACAGTGAGCAAACGTCCATGTCCCGAGCTTCATAATTTTTACACGCGTGGTGTCTGCAATGCAGCTGTCCTCGACGAAGCAAAGTTATCAGTCTTTGCGTAATACGAGGTGGAGACATTAACAGATGGTTTAGAGTACGGAATCCTGGCAGACGCCAGTGGAGTCCTGATGTGGAGGGTGAGGAGGAGATTGGAAATGGAGGAACGTTCAAAAGTCTCGTGCAGGGCCACTGAAGCGTTCACAGCTGATTTCTTGAGCGATCAGGATTACGCTCGTTGTGGAAAGAAGTGCGAGATGGACACTGCTGCAAACACATTTCACCAAAAAGCTTTGGGCGTTTAGGCACGGCGACAAAACTTCTCAAAGAGTAAAAACACACTCACACCACTGTGCACAGAGTCCGGGGTGTCTTGTCTCCGGCCACTGTTTGCCGTAGCCCTCGCCACTAAGCGAGAGGCTGGCTGTGGTTTTAAGCACATTTCCAGGATCGATATCGCAGAGGTCCCGTGATGAGACGGAACTGCTATTGGCAGATCCGTTTGCAGAGACTGCTTTATGTAATTAATAGTAGCTGTCCCACTATTTGACGATCACAGAAACGGACTGAGTACCAGATACGCTTCCCTACGCAAGTATGTTACTGAGAAATCGGAGATTCGAATAGTAGAGAACAACTGTATCATCGCAAATGTCGTGGTAGTTGTGTTTGTCCCATATTGGGCAATCGCTTCGAGAGAGTGTGTAGATATACAAATCGCGCCGTACTGTGGTACGGCTTTGCCATGTCGACTGTTGAACCACGACGAATGGTACGTTTAAGAAGAGGAAATAAAAATGACAACATTTGTTTTCGTGGTCATTCAAATAAATCGCGGGATTGTTTTAATATATACCAAGAATGTGGAACCGACTACGGTAGAATTTGGAGATATAAGACGCTGCAGGAATAAAATCAGCATGTTGGCAACAGACGTCACGTAATCTGTTGGTCGAGGCGAACACAAAGCCGTGAGGAGTACAAGTTTTGCGCTTGTAGCCAGGTAAGTAAACACGATCGGACAGATATCCGCCGATTACACGCTTTCCAAGTGTGTTAATACCTGTAGTAAAAGAAAAGCTTTATTAAATGGAAAAAATCGTCTGTCCAGAAATGCATGGCTCTTTTTAGAGTAGTTGCCGTGTTATTCTAGTGAGAAGCAAAAAGGCCGGGCTCACCCGATTTCAGGGCTAGCATATGTGGCAGTGCGCAGCCGTTCATAATGAATGAGACGCGAGTGTGGATGTTATGACGTCACTGTGGTGTACGAGCAAGTAACGCCGGCCGTGGTCTCTAGTTAATGAAGTACTGTCGCAAAGAGACTGCACAGCTACGCACTAAGCTCTCGATAATACGAGATACAGTAATAACAACAACTCATTCTCTATCCATTATCATCACGACAATTGCAACACTCTTTTAGTGAGTGGCCGAATATGTAAAGGGCCACAGCACCACGTCGCAATGGAAGGTGCCAAATTAAGCAAAACATCTCCATCAGTCAGCTCCTAAAACACAAGTTTAGGCCAGATTAATTAATGTAAGCTACAGAGTTGCAGACGGTAACACAAACACATCTGAGACGATTTTAGAGTGTATTGAAGCTAGAGACAAACAAAAAGCATGCCCTTGAAATTCCTTCTTCCTAAAACGACGGTCTTTTTCGAGTGCTACATGTCTTCTCTTAGTGTGGCCAACAACAGGCCAAGCTGTGTCGGCTCTAGAATACATGTAAACCTTCACAAGTTGCTTTCTCGGTAAGCAAATTTGTCTCCGATGCTGGTTTGACGACGGAGAGTTTCCTGCACTGCTAATGGCGCGTTTCATTGCCGGCGGCCACAAACACATGTGAAAACAGTAAGGGTATTAGGAAACCTGAATATGCTTTGGACGATAATGCGAGAAAACAGTTAGTAATAAATGTAAATATTCGCCGTAGTGTTTTGGCAACATTATTTACGTCATGTTTATTCAGGTAAAACCAAGGAACATCTGCTCCGTGAGAAGACAGGCCGCAGAGACGAGAGTGTGCAGCAGTAACTTGTACCGCCACGGCGGCTGCTGGGAAGCTGCAGAGGCTCTCCTAGACTTGATAACTTTTAACCCGTGGTGGAAGCAGCGTCGCAGACATCGACACCTTGTTTTCCAGCACGGCTGCAGTCGGCTGGTCCAGAAAGAGGTGACGGAGAGATTCGTCCGAACCTCGGTTTGTTATTCACGGCTAATCCGACGAAGAACGCCGAAAGCGAGTGTCAGGGCAACGTCGCTGCGATACACTCCGTTCCCATTTCTAACGAAAGCTTCGGCACGCTTCTAAGTCTCTGTAATTGTTCGTTTACGTATTGCTAAAGAAACGAAAACCTCTCAACTAATTACGATGATGAGTTTACGAAACATTCAGCTTTGCGAAGACAGCGGCTATGGAAATTACTCTCGCTTATATAAGTTAATATCATTCTCTGCCGAGCAGTATCATATAGGTAGTTTCTGTTGGAAGGAAGGACGACTTTTGCGATTCGGTTTCTACGTCTGCATACGAGTTGCAGCAGCTGTTTCAGAGCGATAAAACATTATCAATCCCTGTTAACAGGCAGCTCACACAACGTTTGTGAATGTCGACATGATAATTAAGCAGTAACAAGACGAAGAATCTTTTTAGCTCGTCCATTACTTTTGCGAAAATATTGAAATGCTTTCAAATGCGAACCGAGAGTGTAATACAGCAGACAATCGTTTGCTATAGGGAGGTGGAAGTGTTATGCAACCATGACGCTACAAGTGATTAGTGGAAGTGAGTAGTATTTTTCATTGAAGAATACGATGCGTAATTTCGATTGGACAGAATGATAACTTTTGCGAGTTTGTGTGTGGAAGGCCTAACTCTAAATGAGGGTTTATATGGACAACATACAGTTATGTGTGGCCCACCGACGTTGTTTATCGTTTAAAGGTTTATCGTTTACATCTAAAGTTTGACTGGTGGTTGTGCATTTACTATCATTTTTTCCGTTTTCATTTTCTCCATAAAACCGCCATTGTCAGCGAGCAAGTGATAAACTGCCGACATTGTGGAGCGCCAGCAGCAACAATAGGTCGCTGGGGCAGCGACAAAGCTCTGTGGGCTGCAGCAGACGCAGAATTAACGGAAAAATAAACTCAGCTTTATCTTTCCACGATCTGCAACCGCGATTAAAAGTGCCCAACGTCAGTACCGTGTCAGTATGCGAATGCGACGCTGGTTTTACGATTTTGTGTAACCCGTGCTGGCGTTCGAGTGGCGTCCCTTTTGGTAGTCACTCACTGACGTGTGTGAAAAAACGCAAACGTAAGCAGTGGCGGTTGGGCGGGGTTTTGTCATCCTGCACTGTTACACATTATCAGACATGACCAGGGTGCTGACCGCAGTCTCAATTCTTCGATAAAATAAAAGTGCTTAAAACGGTAAACTGATGGAATGCTGTGGTAGTGCTTTTTTCCTTCGAAATACATCAAGAAATCCGGCATCGGTGACCATGTTTCCGGAGTCGATATGATAGCGTTTACATCACGAACCAGAAGCGGTAGCGGCATATCGGTTTATGAAAAGCACATTCGTTAGCCGTTTGTACAACTGTTAAATAACGTTTTATATTTTGTTTGACACAATGAAAGTGATTATTAACAAACCGTTTCTTTTTCGATGCGGGAACACAGAGAAACAAAGATATTACTTTTACGCTTAACATTTCTCCTCCGTACGACATTTATAATTTTCTGCAAAGAGGTATCAGAATTTCCGTGTCCATTATTATATACAAGGTCCTTGGTCGTTGTGTGACAGAATGGCGCCCGTAGACATGTTTTTCGCGCTGTTTAATCCTTTTCAACGTCTTATTCCTTATATCAAACCTGAACACCGCATCTCGCATGCTGCCATCTGTCGGCTAGCGACTACACTGCGTCCTCTGTAACTCCTTTCGCAGTTACCTTCTTCTGCAACACGGGGCGCCATTTGAACGTGTCTTTCGATACTGCTGGTTGGGGTGCGAATCACGCACTTTCAAGAAATAAAAACAGAACATCCGTACATCGAAATCTCTTGTGGGCAACGAGGGAAGACTGTAGCCTATTTGTATGACTGAAAGTAAAATGATATAACTGTGAGCGGACAAGACTGCCTGCCACATCAGAGAAACAGGCGGCTGCGGTTCCAAATTCGCCTCCACATAGCCCCAAAGAATATCGTATAACGCAGTCAGTTGCCGTAGAATAAATTTCAGACTGTTTTCGTTCACGAGCGAAGCGTTGCTCAGCGCTTTCAAATAAGTAGTAGCATATTAAAACATGAAATAAGTTTATATTTTTCATTTCTCTGAAATTAATGGAAATAAGTACTCCCTTTTTTCCGTCAGACTTCGAGACTACCTGGAACATCATTTTATTCCTGAGAGGAAAAAATTGATTTCAGTGTCTGATACCACTATGTTTCCTGCGATGTGCACTTTTCAACTTCTTAAAATATAACGCGGCAATATTTTTTATTTAGTTCTTCAGTAAAAAGGCACCAATCGTGGCATGGAGTAACAAGAGGCATAAGCAGTTAGGTGCGACGCTGGAAGATACATTATCTGAATGGAGAAAGAGCCAAATTAACAACCGGCGGCAGTTTATAGATAAAGCGGTCGCGGATGGCGTGTTGCGAGCCATCGACTGTCTGGCGGATCTGGAAACGGAAAATCTGAACTACATCGACAGCAGCGGGAGGCAAAGAGCGGAAAAGTTCTGTTACGTAGGCAGAGTATCCAGGAATCTGTGGGCGGCGATATGGCACCGGGTGGACAGATTAAAATCGGCGTAACTGGTCAGTGAGTGGGACACGTTACTGGAATGCATCTTACAACTGGCAGCAGACGCGAAATGACGTCTGCCTTTTGCGTAGAAGATCAAGTTTTGCACGCAAATCATACAGACGTGTTAAGCACCTAATACTACTAGAGATGTACCTTGTAAAGGCGGGCCAAGTTTCAGAGGTGAACGTAATTTGCTTGACGCTGGGTTTAGAATGAGGAAATACAGTAGCTAACGAACAAATACCCGACAAAAATTGAATGTAAAATTCTTAATAATCGTGCCGCTCGTAAAAAAAAGTATTATACAGAGCGTTTAAATTGATTGTATTGATACCGAGAAAATGTACTGGAGTTCAAAGGTGAGTAAGTATGGAAATGCTCGATAAAGAGAAACAAGTGATTAGATATAGTTAAACACGTCGCGCGTTGTCTTGGAGACAGGGGTGCCTTGTGACGTCACCCCACACTGTGGGCTGCTGCTGCATCTGTAGACGAGCCTCAGCAGCCGTGGCCGCCATTAAGATTTCACGAATGACTCAGCTGCCACTGCAGGTCGGTGATGGCAGAAATCTGAAGCCGAGTCTCAGTATTTTGTGCCCTTGTTGGAAAATCGCAGCATTCATTCACACTATGCAGTACTTAACTCGGTTCGCCCCTTTACTAAATATTCAGTTTATACAGTAAAGTATGAATTACATGCAAAGGTAATTGTAAAATCATTCCTGTGTCGGAAAAAGAAATGCTCTGGCTGGAGGAATTGTTTCCAGGATGATTGCTTGATGGACGCAAGACTGCTTTCTCGTGTGAGCATTGTGCTAATTCTTTACCTAAAAAAATGCGAGAGTAGAAGTAGTAGTTACACTCAACTTGGTCATGAATTACAGGCTCAGTTATGTGTAGTTCATTGGAAATAGTACAATTCCGTTGTGTTTAAAATGAAACTTGGCACGGACGATATCTTTAGTGAGTTTGTCTGTGGTGGACGCAACATAAAACCTGGGTTTCTGTAATTGCTGGTAACTCAATCGCATCACAAACATTATCGTTCAAAATTGTCATCGCATTAAATTAACAGAAACGTACTGTTTGACTGCCAGTTGCCGCTTTCGTTACTCCTTCCCGTTTTGATTTCTTTAATAGAATCCCAGTTACTCCGGAGAAACTCTGAATGTTAATTGCCATCATTCCGTGGCGCCAACACCAACAATCGACCGCTGATGCAGCGACAGAGCTCTGTGGTCTGCAGCAGACGCAGAATTGACAGAAAGATAAACTCGGCTTCTGCATACTACGATCTGCGTTTGCGATTAATGTCTGAGTGTGCTTACAATCAGTACGGTGTCACCGTGCGAATCTGGTGCTGGTTTGGTGATTTTGTGGATCGCGTGCTGGCTTTCCAGTGACGTGGCGGAATGTAGGCGGTCAACCTGGCTGGGTGTCATTCAGTGACATATGTGTAACGAACGTATACTGTGAATAACTTATACAGTGCTGTTTGAGCGAGGTTTGCCATCCAGCACCGATATACAGGGCGTGCAGAAACAGTTTGACCAAAATTCAGGGCGGAAGGACAGCATGAAACATAGGAATGTGTGTATGGCAACTAAGGGTCGTAAATGCATATTTTCAGCGCTACGGGAACGTAATCCAAATCTGCCACACTGAGGCCCTTGTTCAAAACGATAGGTATTTTACAGAAAACGTATACGTAAACAGAATGTTTGCACTACCCAGTCGTCACGACGAGAACAAGATAAATTTCAAGCGTCACAAACACGTGTATCGCATTTAGCTGACGAACGAGGCAGTACTTCTTCAGAAATGAGGTCAATCACGTTCCCATGTTTCTTGTTTGAGTATATTTAAAAAACGTGAAAATGAGCGACCACTTAATTAACAGGAGTATGTCTATAAAATGTTCGACCTCCGTTTTCATGCTGCCGTAGCGGAGTAAATATTTAACTGCGACCTGTATTTTCTATACTCAGATTCCTTCGTTTGACACTCTCTCTGTGCCCTACGCTTTTGGTCAAATAGTTTTTCCGCCCTGTATATGCCAGACGATGCGTTACAGAATGTTGTTCGAATTCTCAGGAGTCCAGTTCACTTAATCGTTCGCAGGATGTTCTAACAATGGCAAAATGTCAGAATGCGTTGGTAGCGATTTGTAACTATAGAGTTCAGTAGACAGTAACTATGTTAAAGGAAATGCGACACATATAACGAGGCACTACGGAATTAGACGTGTAATATGTTTTCTGATTACAAAAAGTTCTCTAGTAGAGCGGTAACCGAATAAATGTCGTGACAAGTGTGTCTGTCACGCTATTATGGAGCAACGTATGAGACCCCACAGAATCGGTATTAGTGAAAGCACGCACCGTATGTCAGTTGCCAAAGCGTTCATAATTAAACAAAACACCTAACTGGGTCTATGACATTGGAACTAGCATCGTGAATGAAGACGAAATAAATTTATAGTGTCTATGATGTGGAAGTGTGGATTCAGAGACTGATGAATACGGTGAATTTAATTCCTCCATTTTTTTTTTTTGTTCGATAAATATCTACGACACTATGGAACCAAGTAGCCACTATTCGTTCTCCTGACCAGAGGCAAACACTATTCTACTTATTAACTGTTTTGACAATACTGAAATGTGGTCAATATTGCTTCTAGCCCTCCATCAAGGTGGGCTAACAGAATCGGATACCTGCCGCGAGTTTCCATGTTTGTACTGAGCAGTCAAGATGAAAGGCGCGACAGAGACGGCGACCACGCGGGACACAACATTGGGATGACCAAAATTTCGGAAACTACTCTTCTGTAGTCATGTTTACATGTTAAACCTTAATCGATTCTACTAGCCGGAACGAACTGCGGTACGTTCCAAGATTCTTACGTATCAGACCCATGGTCTCCGCTGAGCAAACTATCGACGATGAAACAAACTTGGCGGTGTTTCCGTATTGTGAAAGGAAGACGTCAACATGTAATGTAGAGTACGAATTTCTTACGGAGGTCAGTGAAAATATAAGATGGAGAAGTGTGAGGAGCAGATCACACGTAAAGGACTGTACAGAAGTCTTATCCAGGCCCATTAAAGCGTTCGTGGCTGCTTTATTAATACACCGTTGTCGAAAGAAATACGAGGCGGGCACTGGTGGAAGCGTTCTGCACCTGAAAAGATTAGGCGTTTAGATGTGGGCAGAAGACTTGAAGTAAATTCACATTCCCACCGCTGTACGCAGGGTTAGGGGATGTTTTTGTCACCAGCGACTGTTGTGAGCCGGAGGCTGTGCCACTAAGCGAGAGGCGGCTGTGGTTGTAGGGACACATCCAGCATCGATATCGCAGATGTGGAATGTAGTAGCAGTCCTACTATTTTACTGTCACAAAACGATTTGAAGGCCGCATACACCTCCCCAAATATGTATATAACCGACAAATCAGAGATTCGAATACTAGATAATAATTGTATCATGACGAATTTCCCGCAGATGTGCTTGTCCCACACTGGGCAATCATTTAGAAAGAGTACGTAGACATACAAATCGCACTGCGTCGCGGACAACTTTGCGATGTCGACTATTGAAACACGAGTGATAGCACGTTTAATAAGAGACAATCAAAATACTAACTTTTGTTTTACGTGATAATAAAAAAAATTTGCAAGATTGTTTTAATATATGGCAAGAATATGAAGGACACTACGGCAGAGTTTCGAGATTGGCCGAAGGTACGGAACACGGTTTGTGTCCAAAATTTTACACAGGCCGGCGTGCAGCGTGTAACGCATTCAGGCACCGTCAAGAAAGCTCCTGCGGCGTTGGTTCTCGCGACCTGCTCTGCCCAGCAACAGGACAGAAGAATATGGATGAGACAAGTTTTTTTGTTTTAATTTTCTACCGCCTTGTCAGTGAATTACTGTTTGACTTGAACGTGTTCATTGTCCTCACAGGTGCAGTGTGTAAAGGTTCTGGATAGATATATTTTAATCTGTTTCCAGTTACGAATGGAATCTGTCGATACACACCGCGTTTAAATTCCGCATCGGCACAAAGCAGGTGACATTGTCGACAATTTTTTATACATGTTCACAATCGATGTCTGTTGACAAAATAGACGCGGACAATGCGTATGTGATTAAGACTTGGCCGTGACTCAAGACGAATCTTTCTAGCCGCTACAAGTCTTCATAACCTTGAGGCGTAAATACGTAACAACTATTACCACACAAAGCGAGTGATCCGGGTGGGCATAATAAAACAGAATCTCATGCATTAACTGACCCGGATAAAAACGTTTTGACGGTGTTTTTTGACGATTTCTGTACGTGTTTTCTGGAAGATTTTCTCACATAACCTCCTCCTCCTCAGAAATTTAGGATACCATCAGCTGGAGGCAGCTGTAACAGAAGCCTGCCCATGAATGTGCGGACTGCGAAACAGCACTGTCGGGATGCATTAAAATGGTGCAACTGGCCATCGACTAGGTGTGTGATTCACATGTTGGAACGGACACGCATCTCGTGAATGGCGGGCGACGCGACGTCCTGCTGTGGGTGGATTTTAAGAAAGGTCAGATAACAGCCATCACTCGCGAGAGAGTCGAACTGCCATCAGTGGCAAAGCTCTGTAGGCTAGAGATGGGCAAAACTGTTCTTTTCAGAGATTGGATCAGAACTGTTCACTCCCTGAAATGAATTAGCTCTTTTTCATGACTCACCACTCATTTACAATAGAAAATAAATGGAAGGCATATTGCCCTTTAAACTTGGTTTATTCCAGTACTATACCTGTATTTTGATCTTATTTGATCCTATTTTGAAGTAACACAGATAATGAGTAAGAATTTTGTATTGTTTATTGAAATTTCCACGATATGACAAAGTTTTTGATTATTGATTTATTTTGCACTATCGTGGTTTTTTGGGTGATCGGAAAATGTTGTAACTTGAGATTTACATTAACAATATATTTGGCTACAATGTATTAAAATTTCATTAACCTCATACAAATACATCGCAAGCCATATATTTTTAAAGTGAACGTTTCCTTCCGAAGACGCCTAAAATCGCAAAATCCGTACCAGAATAAGAAAAAAACTATAAATTTGACTGTAGAACGAAAGTGCTGCATATAGCCTTACGCAGAATAAAACAAGGAAAATATTGGTGTATCACATTTTGCGATACGTTTATCGGTTCGCTCGTAATTAAAGCGTAAATTCGAGTGTCCATAATAAAAATCCTATAGTAAGAGGAGTCGTCAGGAACATAATCTAATCAGTTTAAACAAATAAAAATAAAATAAAAACAAATGATGTATACATAACATAATAATGTAATATACGTAGCGCTATTACTACGAAGAACAATATACAGTAGAGACGAACTCCGATGCAGAGCCGCTGAGTCGAGCAGGTCGAGCCGCGAGCTGTATTACTGCGTGAGCTAAGACCGCAGAGAGCAGAGTGACACCTGAGTTGCTTTGCTCAACGCTCTGGCTAGAGTCGAGACGGTGGGGTGAGCGTCGAGCGGGCGAGTTCCGAGGGTGGGGGGAGCGGTGAACTCACCCGCTCCGAGACAAATCGTCTGTTCTCTTGCGAGCAGGTTGTTGCAAGTAGTTCCTATGTTATCCGCTAGGTGGCTCTCTGTTCTGTTGCTCGCATCAACTGCCCAGAGGGCAGGACGTGCGACTGAAACAATCGCCGACAGAGTGCGATGCGAAGTCAAGCTGCGCCAGACACTGCGCGCGGCAGACGACGCACAGAGACGGCACGGCATATGTGAAACACTAAATCCAATGGGGCACTGCACAATGCAGGCAGCCAAGGTAAAAGCAGGGCAGAGGCCGGCGCTGGCTGTTGTGTGGCGTGCACTGTGCTGTGACCAGCAGAGGCACCGCTGATATGCTCTCTCTCTCTCTCTCTCTCTCTCTCTCTCTCTGCCGTGGGAAACGTTTGGAGCTACCGTTCTTTTTTTCTGAATCACTGATTGTTCACTCCTTTGAAAGATTCAACTCTATGAATTAGTTCAAGAGTGCATCCCCCATCTCTACTGTAGGCCGCAGGGGATGGAGAAATATGTTCGGCTTAACTATGTATAATAATTCGCACGTGTGTTTTGCCAACTATATTGACAGTACTGTTAACGACGCAAAAGCGAGGTAAACAGACTTTTTTATTTCATACAAAGACTTTACGTCTTCTGTCATCAGAGAGGCCGCACAGATCAGATTTCGCAACTGTAGTTTCAACCTGGACAGCGGCTGCATTCCAGAGTAATTCGTCGAATCATTGACGCCCCGACGTGGGGAAACAGCGTCCCAGACATCGACATCTTCCCTGGCAGCACGACGACAATGATACGGTCACCAAAAGAAGAGCGATGGAACTTCATAAAATAATCCCGAACCGCTACTCAAGTTTAACTCTCAAGAGCACCGACAGCGTCTGACGCAAGAATGGCGTCGCGAGCAACTCCGTTCCCAGTTGTAACGGAATTTTCGGCCCACAGCAGGTTTCGCGGCAATTTATAAACACCGCGTCATTTTAATTGTCCGTTTATCTCATACCGAACAGCTATAGAGCGGTGACCAAGAAGGAAATCCGATTACGATGATGAAGGGGAGGCTTTTCTCAACTGTAGTTTAATCGGAAGACCGTAATATTTCTTATCGTGTTTTCTATGGGTTAAGGGAGACAACACTATGCTCTTTCAGTGAATTCCCCTAGTCAATGAAAGTAAAAAACAGAAGATTTACCCAGAGTTGGAAAATTGCTTCATCGCCTCACTAGTAAAGGCGACCTCATTTCATGGCAGATGTGGTTTGGAAACTGAGTTTCAGCTGTGGGCAAAAGTTTGCTACCGAAACTAACTAGAGACGCTCCTTACTTCCCAAATAAAGCATCGCATACGGCGAGAACTGAATAACAGGCACAGAAGTGAATGAGAGGAACTCATATATAATGATTTAATCGTTGTTTTCCTTTCTGGTCTCAATATACACCTGCAGCACAACCTGAGCAAAACGCGTGTGACGTGGTCCACGTGTAGGAACGGTCAAGCATAGTCTGTCGGAACAAAGAGGTGCTGTCAGTTTCTGAACACCAGAAGACAAAACAGCTTCATTTGTCACCAATCCTGATTAGACTGAAAGCTGCTACATGTAGCCTCTGGAACCGTACGTGGATAAACTCCAAAGCAGTTTCGATATTTACTTCGAAGCGTCGGTCGGAACGAAAGAAAAGTAGTATGCGTCATTCACAGAAATATTCAGAGTACGTTATAGTGCTACAACGATGAAAAATAATATTACGACAATGTCAAACCTTATTTTCATAAAATAAACAATAACTGACGATATTAAAATTGTAATTATAATTTTATTATTTTAATTTTTGTGCTCAGTGAATCAAAGACTTTCTATTGCACGGAATAAACTAGCATTGTTTGTACTACGAAACTATATATGATTCTTAAGTGAGAACTAATTCTATGTAAGACATTTTGTCTGGGCGGGTTTTGTGCTCATTCTGGTCGGTAGAGAAAGAAAAGTTTCTTAATCGATGTATGTAATGTGAATGTATAAAGGCTATAAAAAGGAGAGAGAGACAGAGAGAGAGAGAGAGAGAGAGAGAGAGAGAGAGAGAGAGAGAGATAATTCTCGCGGACAAGGACCATATTGTATAAGAAAAGGTAAATACAAGTTATTCAAAACAAATATCTCTAAAGCGTATCGTACTGTGATTTAAAAAGACTGAAAATTGCGGTGTTTAATCTAAACCTGTCCTGCATAACAGCGACGAACATTTATGTCATCATATATATTTTCTTCGTTTGACCACGTTTGTGATTCGCATGTTACTTTTTGTTACGCGACGTGTGAGGAATATTTTCATTATACGCGCAAAAGCGCACACAGCTTTGATCGAACCTGCATTTTTCGGAAACGATAACCCTTAATCAGTACAATGACGCGAATACCGTCTGAATCGCAACCGTGATCACAAAAGTGTTTCCTGGACCTGATTTTTATAAATGTGTAGACTTGAAGGCGAACAATATTGCACCATCGCTGGCTCGCAACAACTGAAAGAAAACAAAACGGGGACTGAAGAACTTTAAATTTTAAGGCCGTCAGCGTTACGAAATCTGAACGACGTAAGTTAATTAATTAAATATTAACAGGAAGAGAATTATTAAATTTTAAAGATTAAATGATAGCAAGAATTTAAAGCATTTTAGCATCAGTACGTTTCTTTGCATTAGTAGTTGAGTATCAGATACCATCATATCTATTTAAAAGATAGTGCGTAAATAACATTGCCACCTTTTATAATTATTGTTCTAGCAATTCAACGTGAGACGCTTTCCTATGTAAAGTCAGTGTATTGGAGACATATTAAACATTTTATTAGTACACACTAGTTTTAGCTTAGCAACTGTGCTTGCCGTAATTGGGACACGGTTTTTAAAGATTATCAACATACACAATGCGTGCCATTTTGTAGTGCGGTTTCCTGGTATGGACTTTTCGGACACGTCGGAGAGCGGACACCACACTTCGTACGAGCACCTAGTAATGTTAAATTTCTTCTCATTAGGGCAACTTTCATGCTGATTTGATACGTGGATGGAATGTGTAAGAAATCACAGCACTACTTCGCAGAGGAGGAAACAAACCACAACGAAAACTCTTTGGCAACAAAGGCTGTGCAATTCGAATGTCGATGCAGAAAATAAAGCGATGGAAATTTGTGCGTTTGGAACATGTAATCCCCGTTTTCCTAACGATCGATTAGATGTACGCCATTTATATGTTTAGATAACATATTAAAGCAGTAGCAGAACAAACAGTACACCATTTAAACGCTAAAACTTAATAATAGGACAAATCTTTCGCAATACTAAACGCATCGTCTTAGTGAGAATACTGTAAGGCTGAGTTCTGTCGAAGGCAGGGGCTGCACGTGTGGCGCTGCAGAGTCGGCCGTAATAAACAGGGCGAGTGTGTCCTTCCATGGGTTGAAAGCAGGGATGCGTGTCGGTCGTCAGGTGTAAAACGCTACAAATGGCGAAGATTTTGAGACGACGGGATGTTAATCTCTAACTCGGTATACGGGCGTCCTCCAGCAGTAACTTATTCGGTTCTTCACGCTTCATATCTCGATACTGTGTCGGTATCTGTACTGGAGTATGCAAAGATCATAGCCTCTTATTCTGTGTAAATTCGGACATCACAGATGTTAGTTCTTAAAGCATAATGACACACACCACACGTACTCCTGAGGAAACGGCCAGAAAACTGTTTGCTTCCCGCCAGGCCGATATTTGCTCTTCCGTAGAAGCGGCCAGCTAAATGAGCCACAGTCTAACATGAACAGGAATTCTGTCGTTCGTGAAAATAAAGAGTTGTCAGGACAGTGTGTGAAACGTTTGCTGTCGTCCCACCTGACCAAACGCAACAAGGGTAGATACCGGATTAGCACTGCGAGTCTTGGGGAAATTAGCTTAACGGAATTGCTACACGTGTGACGCTAATACGACACGGAGATCCGTCGTTGATATGAGTGCTTAATACTGCAACTGTCGTACCCACCTGGTTTCGAACCTCGACACGGCAAGGATAGATGCATTTGCCGTCTACATGTGTGTGACTATGGCCTAAGGTATGACACGCTGTGTGTGTGCCCAAAGTTTCACGTGCGCCAACGAGCGCCGTACAACGCAAAAAGGCGCCGTAAATTAAAATAAAGCTTTGGTGGCGTTCGTTCTCGCGTTCGGCGCTGCCCAGACACGACAGAATAATATCGCTGACGCAAGATTTTTTTTTCGATTTTTATCACGTTTCCAGTAAATTACTTGTTAGTTTCCATACGGTGCTCCTCTTTACATGCGCAGTGTGTTAGGGGCGATGATAGATCTTTTTCCTTTTCCGTTACCAGATACGAATGCAGTCTGTAGAAACACAGAAGGACAACAGCTGGACACATTGCCACGAAGTAAGACAGGTTCTCACACTGCGATTATATTCCGCCTCGATGCGAAACAGACGACGCTGTCAACTTGTTTATTAAACCTTCACAATCGATGGGTGGTGACAACATATCTGCTAATCCTGTGTACTTGTTTAAAGTTCCGCCTCGACTCGACAGGAATTTTTGTAGCCATCATACGTCTTCAAAGCCGTGGAGTGTAAATAAGTTCCATCCCTTACCGCTACGCATATTCTGCACCACGTGTGTCATTAAGGTGAGCATAATATAAGTAACACAAGCGTTAACTGGCTTGGATAGAAAGGTTCTGAAGGTATTTTTTGGCGATTTCTAAACGTGTTTTCCAGAAGATTTTCTCACAGAATCGTCTACTTCTTAGGAGTGTAGGATACAATCAGCTGGACGCAGCTGAGACACAAGTCCATCCATGTAGGTGCGGTGTGCGAAAGAGCACACTTCGAATGCATTACAATGTTACAACTGCCGGCGACTAGGGGTGCGATTCACGTGTCGGAATGGACACGCATCTCGCAACTGGACGGCTACGCCAGGCTCTGCTGCTCGTAAATATTAAAAATTAAGTCTCTGTGCCAATTAGGGATCCACTCTCGATCAGATGATGCATATACATTTTTCTCCCGCTTTCGTTTGCTTCAGAAAACCGCCATTACTCGCGGTAGACTTTAAAATTGACATCGTTCTGCGTAGTAGCAGCAATAATCAGTCGCTGAGGCAGCGACAAAGCTCTGTCGGTTGCAGGACGCGGAAGACTAACGGAGAAAGAAATTCATCTTACACATTACTGCTATCTACATTTGTGATTAACGTTTAAATATGCACATAATCGGTACAGTGTATTTACGCGGATCTGATACTGGTTTCGTGATTTTCTGTGTCGCGTGCTAGCGTTCCAGTGACGTGGCAGAATATGGGTGGCAGTCACCCAGCGTTCGTAAAAAAAGAAAAATTTAAGCTGTTGTGATTCAGCGAAGTTTGCCATCCGGCGTCGTCATACAGGGTGCATAGAAACAATCTGACCAAAAGTGTATCGTGGAAACGCAGCATGAAATACAAAAATTTGAGTATAGCAACTAGGCTTCGCGATTGAATATTTTCGGCGGCACCGGAACGTAATTAAAATCCCACACACGACCGTCTTGGCTCCAAATGACTGGTAGTTTACAGAAAATATATACGTAAACACAGGCTGTGTGAACTAACCAACCGCCACCATGAGAACAAGATAAATTTAAAGTGCCACTTACACGTGTATCGCACTTAGCTGACTCAGGACACTGCACGTTTTTAGAGATGAACAGAATCAGATGTGCATGTCTCATGTTTCAATACGTCTTAAAAAGGTGAAAATGACTAAAAAACGATCCGCCACTTATTGCTATAAGTATGTCACAGCAAATGTTTAGACTGACCACAGTTGCCATGTTGGCATAGCACCCGAAATATTCAACTGACACTTGCAATACCGAAATTCCTTGATTTGATGCTGCCTTCCTGCTCTGCACTTTCGGTCAAATTGTTTTTCCCCACCCTGTTTCTTCTAGACGTGACGTGACAGTAATGGTCGAATTCTCAGCCATCCAATACACTTCGTCTATGGTAGAAAGTGCTAAATACGGCAAAATGACGGAATGCGTTACGAGCGATTTATAACTTTGAAGTTCAGTACACAGTAACTACGTAAAAGCACATGTGATACATTTAACCAAATCGTTACGAAGCAAGATTTAAATACGTTTCCTGATTAGAATGGGCAATGATTTCTGAGCAGTATGTAGATACACAAATCGTGCCAATCTGTGCTACAACTGTGCAATGTCGGTCATTTAAACACGACGGATAGCACACTTCACAAAAAGAAATAAAAATGATAATCTCGTTTTTCGTAGTAAAAAAAAATTGCGGTATTTTTTTAACGTATAGCAGAAATGTGAAACAGACTACTGTAGAATTCCGAGGTGGAAGACGTGACGGGAACAATGTCAGCATGTTGCCAACAGAGGACAGGAGATTCGTTTGTCGAGGTGAAGACAATGCCTTAAAATGCCGCTCACAGGCGAAAAACAACGTTGGTTAGGACAACGTGAATTTTTATCAGTGACTGCCGGCCGGAGTGGCTGAGCGGTTCTAGGCGCTTCAGTCCTGAACCGCGCGACCGCTATAATCGCAGGTTCAAATCCTGCCTCAGGCATGGATGTGACGTCCTTAGGTTAGTTAGGTTTAAGTAGTGCTAAGTTCTAGGGGACTGATGACCTCAGAAGTTAAGTCCCATAGTGCTCAGAGCCATTTTATTAGTCACTGGCAATTGTTTACAGAGTTACACCGTAATTATCGTTAATTGAGGAGTTTTTAGAGTGGAAAAGAATGGCTTGCATCGCGTCCTAAAACCGGTGTAACGAAAAGAAGATTGTTAAACGCTTGTACACTTCGAGATTACTTTTCAGCTGAAAACGCTCTTGTCTGCTTTGGATTATGAAAGAGATTTGAAAAGAACTGTTGAACATTCCCCCGAAACGCTGTTCCACCTCTGAAACTGCCCCACACCGGTGCTGATTTAGGGCGTAGTAATGAGCCTAATAGTGAGGGAAACGTCTGGATACAATAACGAAGCTAATGTAAAGAAGTAGAAAATATTGTACAGGAAAATGCGAAGAGATTATCGACTAACAAAGAGATTACTACTAGCCAAAACATTAACCACGAAATCAAACGCAACGCGTGCTTAAGTGCCGAAAAATAACAAATTATGCATGAACCGAGGTACTAGTCAATTCTTTACAAAATCAAAATTACAATCTCACCACAGTTACTTAAATGAAATAGGAAGCCAGGCATCACTGGTGACGGACAAACTTGTGATTGTTTTATAATTTTAATTTGGCTCAAAACAGTCTTTATTATAAACTTCGGACATTTGTCCTCTTTTTTTTTGGGTCATCAGTCTACTGACTAGTTTGATGCGGCCCGCCACGAAGTCCTTTCCTGTGCTAACCTCTTCATCTCAGAGTAGCACTTGCAACCTACGTCCTCAATTATTTGCTCGACGTATTCCAATCTCTGTCTTCCTCTACAGTTTTAGCCCTCTACAGCTCCCTCTAGTACCGTGGAAGTCATTCCCTCATGTCTTAGCAGATGTCCTATCATCCTGTCCCTTCTCCTTATCAGTGTTTTCCACATATTCCTTTCCTCTCCGATTCTGCGTAGAACCTCCTCATTCCTTACCTTATCAGTCCACCTAATTTTCAACATTCATCTATAGCACCACATCTCAAATGCTTCGATTCTCTTCTGTTCCGGTTTTCCCACAGTCCATGTTTCACTACCATACAATGCTGTACTCCAGACGTACATCCTCAGAAATTTCTTCCTCAAACTAAGGCCGGTATTTGATATTAGTAGACTTCTCTTGGCCAGAAATGCCTTTTTTGCCATAGCGAGTCTGCTTTTGATGTCCTCCTTGCTCCGTCCGTCATTGGATATTTTACTGCCTAGGTAGCAGTATTCCTTAACTTCATTGACTTCGTGACCATCAGTCCTGATGTTAAGTTTCTCGCTGTTCTCATTTCTACTACTTCTCATTACCTTCGTCTTTCTCCGATCTACCCTCAAACCATACTGTGTACTCATTAGACTGTTCATTCCGTTCAGCAGATCATTTAATTCTTCTTCACTTTCACTCAGGATAGCAATGTCATCAGCGAATCGTATCATTGATATCCTTTCACCTTGTATTTTAATTCCACTCCTGAACCTTTCTTTTATTTCCATCATTGCTTCCTCGATGTACAGATTGAAGAGTAGGGGCGAAAGGCTACAGCCTTGTCTGACACCCTTCTTAAAACGAGCACTTCGTTCTTGATCGTCCACTCTTATTATTCCCTCTTGCTTGTTGTACATATTGTATATGACCCATCTCTCCCTATAGCTTAGCCCTACTTTTTTCAGAATCTCGAACAGCTTGCACCATTTTATATTGTCGAATGCTTTTTCCAGGTCGACAAATCCTATGAAAGTGTCTTGATTTTTCTTTAGCCTTGCTTCCATTATTAGCCGTAACGTCAGAATTACCTTTCTCGTCCCTTTACTTGTCCTCTTACTGATGCTATATACAAATCTCTACTTTCATTGAATTACATAAACACGAATAAGAATCATATTTTGCGTCTGCAACCAAAATCATACATAGTGGACAAGATGAACAATCAATAATAAACAATCGTTCTTGTTTAACCATATCTCAAACACTGGTAACACTATACACCTCCAAACAAAAGTTATACGGCCACATAATACCACAACATCATTATATGGACAAAGATCTTAAAGCTTAATAAAACTGAACTGCCCACATAAAGGTCCACAGTGAAACATGCTTATACTAAAAATGCAAAGTGGGCCAACCAAGGTCGCAAAACTGGCACACAGGAATAATAACAAGTTGCACAGTCATTAAAGATACTCAGATAACTAACGTAAGTATTGAATAAGAATGGCTAGTAATAACTCAACCAGTAAAATAACAGAAACGCTAATATTAACAAAGTGGCCTCGCTTAACTAGAGAACAGCATTAAGGTCCACAGCAGTGTTTGGAAGCAACAACGCTACGGCCGGCAGGCAATACGAGCGTTCACTCCCCACGGCTTGTGCACATGTTCATTAACAGGCGGTGTATATTTATATATAGTCCGACTGGCCTTAGAATGTGCGGTCCTGACAAGAGTCCATAACCGCACCGACGCCAGAAAACGAGCAGACTTAAAAAGTGGCCTGCAGCACAAATAGATTGCAATGAAAACTAGGTCAAATCACAGCCACACTGAAATATATAAGCATGCCCCCAAATTCTTATGGAGCAATACTCTAACATTCCCGTCTCCCAATAAATTACCAGGAAAGTTAGAGATCACTTCCAGTTGCCTTCAGGCACTTTCAAAATTAAATAAACATACCAAATCCTGCCGTGACAAATGATTAAACCATTAACTCTACCGCTGCCGGGCGCTTACACAACCGCAACCAGTCCCAAAGCGGTCAGTATGTCGTAAAACAAGTTAAAAGTTGCGTGAAATCCACTTAAAATACACACTCCACAGATGATGAGAAACGAAATGAGGCACATGAGCCTCCTTAAAATAGCCACTGTGGAACCAAGTTCAGAATCATGTCCGGCAGCTACCCATGCCGCAGTAAGTTTCAACAATCTTCTTAGATAAACACAGAATAAAAGTCATACGTAACTTTGAGCTTGAAGAATACCAGCTGGGTAGCTGTTCAGTGTGAGACGACGAACCATCACAATTTTGCACGCCAAGGCGGCCAATGATCGGCACCGTACATCCGGCGCGCCAAAAGACAAGGGCGGCGAGCGCGGCGGGGCCCGTGCACCACGGTCAGGGGCGCCGGCTTGTTGTCAGCACAAGTTGGCTCGTTGAGCGGCGAGCGGAGACTCCCCCGTCACACGTTCATGCGGAAAACCGCCGTGGGGAGGCAGTCAAAGATAGCAAGCAGGACAGACGGATATCCATATCAGCGATGCAAGTAGAACACACTAGCGCCAGCAGCCACGGCTCAATGTCTCTTTTTAAATTGTCTAACCTACCTGCCCAATTAAGGGATCTGACATTTCACGCTCCGATCTGCAGAACGCCAGTTTTGTTTCTCCTGATAACGAAGTACCCATGGGTAGTCACCGCCTGGAGATCTGAATGGGAGACTATTTTACCACCGGAATATTTTACCCAACAGAATGCTGTCATCGTTTAAGCAAAGAGTAAAGCTGCATACCCTCGGGAAAAATTACGGCTGTAGTGTCCTCTTGCTTTCAGCAATCCACAGCACCAGCACAACAAGGCCATTTTGGTTGACGTCACAAAGCCAGATCAGTCAATCATCAAAAGTGTAGCTCCTGCAACTACTGAAAATGCTGCTGCTCGTCTCCAGGAACCACACACTTGTCTGGCCTCTCAACACATACCCTCCATTGTGGCTATCTGTATAGCTGAGGCACGCACGCCTCCCCACCAACGACAAGATCCACGCTTTGTGGTGCGGTTTTTTGGCTACAAACCCTATTTTTCAACGCAGTCTCAGTTGGATGTGGCGGCCTTGTTGGGACGGCCTGTGTGCCTACACGGTGCCGCTCTCCTGGTCGAGGTGAGAGCAGACGCCCATCTGCACCAGCGACCTCCCCATCATCCACGTACTGCTTCCCTCCACTGGGCCAAACAGGTGGAAGTCGGAATGCGAGGGATCCAGACTCTAGAGTTTATGAGAACGAACAGTCGAATAAACTTTTGTGAACACCGCCTTAGGTGTGCAGACTTGTATAAACACATATTTTAAGTGTCAATACAAGCAAATGTAATGATAATTAAATGGAAACCCTTAGCTGCCGACAGGTGTTGTTGATATACATCAATGGGGACAGTTCAAAATGTGTGCCCTGATGGGGACTCGAACCCGGGTCTCCTGCTTAGTTGGCAGACACTCTATGCATCTGAGCTGCCGATGGCACAGAGGATAGTGTGACTGCAGGGACTTATCCCGTGCACGCTTCCCATGACACCCACATTCCCAAATGTCCACACCCTACATTCGCTGTGTTCTTAATTGATATTTGCCCATTCACTCATTACTCGCGCCAGACTAAGCTGACGAGTCCCGTAAGAGTTCGGGCAAAGCGTGCTCATTCACACAGAAGAAGGTCAGTGGCCGGGTAGCCTCTGACTTCCAATTGTGCAGTGCTGATCTCTCGAGGTCTGCGACCCAACTGGGCCGACCAGCGACGGACGGCTGGTTAAGTCAACACCGACAGGGGGCGCTGAACTTTGTCTTCCTGGAAGTTTGCCGCTGCCCGCTCTTTGCATTGGCGTGCTGATCGGCGAGTTCTTGAGGGCGTTTCACTGTGCTGTGGTGGTCGGTGTGCAGAAGGTCCTTTACGTGTCCACAGCGACTGGGCAACGTCTGCGTGGCGTCACGTCGCGAAGAGGCTCCAAGTACGAGTGGGCTGTGTCAGCGGCGCCAGCCCTGCTGCAGAGGGCGCTCGTGGTGCAGAGCCACTGAAGGGGTGGCCCGGCGGGTCCCCCTTTATCCTGCACGGCCGCTGTCGGCGTCAGGGGGATATTTGCAATTCTGTTGTAAATTTTGACACCCTCGGGCTAGTTATGACATGTGATACTATGTAAATAAGGAAAGCTGTGTCTCAGACAAGTGGTTCCACTTCAGTCTGTGCCAGTTCTCTGACAGAAACGTGTGTTCCTCTATGAGTGACATGATGTCGTCAGCTACAGTATGCTCTAGGCTCCTTCAACAGACCTGTGTCAGCCATGTTAGATGTATGATGCTGTGTGTCCAGTCTTGTACCATTTCTGTAACCAGGACGGAGCTGAACTCCCCTCTTGTTGTACGGCACTGTCAGTTGTACAAGTCATTCTCCCTAAATACGAACCGGGGAAGGACCTCATCTTGTGGTATATTTAATGTAAAACTTAACTTCAGTTCCGTAAGCATCTGATGCATTGCTCACTTTAGGTGGTCTCAATTGTTTTTCAATAACAACAGAGCTAATATCCATATCCCTCCTTTTTGATTCTGTGCAGTGGTCAAACATTCTACGAATACATTTTTAAATTACTAATTTAAAAACTACTTGCACAATTGTCCCCATTTATTATTTTTCGATCAGGCCAGATTTTTATCACTTGTGTGTCAACCGCGGCCCTCAGCTGACTCTTTACCAACTACTGAGCGTTTCTCGACGCCTGCGGCACATAAGGTCGCTACAGCTTTCTTGAAGATGTTTCTGCATTGTGTGCCTTATTCCTGGTTACTTGCGCCTATTCTTCTAGATCTATTTTGACGTCGACATAGAAGGTTTTATTGTACATCGTTTCGAATCAAAAATCTAGAATATGCGTTTCGTCCTCTTGCACTAATTGATTGTCGCCACGTATGCAAACAGCGGGTTCAATAAGCTCTGACGTTACTTCGAAATAAAACACAATGTGGTGTTAGAGACGTGTACTGCAGTATCAGTTTTCAGCTCACATTCGGTCAATTGAAACACATTCACAGCACTGACGTAGAGGCCCTCCATCACGTTTCCACTGCCTTTGACTGAAACGATGTCCACGCTCGCTGTCCGTTGCATTCCCTTGAACAGTCCGCCCCCCTCTCCAGTAGAGATCTCAGTCTGAGCTAGAGCACGAAGCCGACTGGGACCAGATCAGGGAGATATGTTAAATGTTGGAGGACTGTGTTCCTCTTAAGGCCAAAAACTGACACACGAGGGCGCTGCTATGGGCCTGGTAGCAGTGATAGAAATATGTACACCATCACACACCTCGCGTAATCTGTTCGAAGCAGATGGTTGCCCAGTGATTCTAACTTAACACTGCTAGTGCACAAAACTTGAGGCTGCGTTGGTCCATAATATATTCTCATCCTAAAATTCAGTCTTGGATTCTATTGATTCTAAATACACAAGCGTTTTCTACTATCTGAAAAAGACTCGTTTCGGGGCAAAAAATAGACGAATATGCTCCTCTCTGTCGGAAAAGTGGGGAACCAGCTGCCTCTTCCTCTTTCTACCTTTCTCACAAAATATTTTGTCATGCAAACGTGTTAGCGCTATTTTTACACAAATTATTATAAATCGCTTTATCTAGACAATCTTCGTAGTAAAATCTTTATACTTAGCATCTTCCTTTCAGCGGGCGTTTATAATTAAATGTTCCCTATTTAACACGTTATAACGCAGAAACTAATTACTGTACAAGTACCAAACTTGGTAGCATGGGGTGCATTATTTCCAAGCATCACAGCGCCACCATCCAGTTCCAACTATGGCCACCAGATGCCGTGATTCGTAGTCTCACACACCTGACCAGTCCCAGTGACTTGCTGACGTGTCAACATTAGCTTGGACAAAAGGAGCAAGGAGTTATTGGCGAATCTCTATTATCAAAACAACAGTAATGCTGCAGTTGCACTTCGAGAATATCGCCGGCTGAAAGGACAAAAGAAGGGTCCTCTTTCTCCACCTGCTGTGCGGAGCATGATGAAGAAGTTTGGATCAACTGGAGAACTGTGAGTCGCTCTGGGAAGAGGCCGTCGGCCGGTTACACCGCAGATGGTTGATGAAATCGCTGCTGCTATGGCAGACAACGCTGCGCGCAATTTTCGATCGTGAGGAGGTGCACGTGCTGTGTCACGACAGTTGAACATCCCACGCACTGTACTGAAGGTGCTTCGAACCATTCTCAAATGGTATCCGCAAAAGACCTGTATCACACAGCAGCTTGCACCGCTGGACGCACAACCACGTGCTGACTTCGCTCTCCACAGGAACTGAAGTTGGCGAGGCCTGTCCCTGGACCATCCTATGGACAGAAAAAGTTCATTTTCTTCTGACAGGTAAACACACAGAACTGCCGAGTGTGGGAATTTTCAGCTCCAGTCACTGTGCATGAAGTTCCTCTGTATGGTGAACGTGTCACTGTATGGTTTGGCTTACATCCATATTCATCATTGGCCCATTCTTTTTTGAACAGGTTGGCACTCATGGGACCAAAGATGTGTAGTGTGACTGGCTAGCGCTACTGCGATATGCTTCACCAACACGCTGTACCCGCTCTACAGGAGAGAGATGCATTGAACTGGACAGTTTTCATGCTGATGGGGCCCACCGCACATCGAGTTACCAGCTGATCGTTTCCCAATGCTTGGCCGGAACGATCACCTGGTCTCACTCCCTGTGGTTTCTGGTTGTGGGGCTACCTCAAGGACAGGGTTTACCAGCATCAGCGAAACATTCACACATGTGCTGATCTGCAGCGTATCAAGAGAGGTAGCAAGTATACCTACAGACATGATTCGTTCTGCTGTAGAGAATGGAATCTCGCGCTTCCAGATTTATCTGGACACTGATGGGCGCAAAAAAATGTTGTGGCTATGTAGGCTACACCTACAGTATACCAAGAAATGCTACGTTTGATTTGAATTAAAAAAATGTTTGTATGATAAAAGAAAAATTTGTAGAGTAGTTACGCTACCAGGTGATACCCTCAAATAATTTCCGGGTGAAGAAGGGTTGGGTGGACGTGAAGTGCCCATTATACAGATAAAGCAGGTCGTAAAGTTCTACTGGTAAAAAAAGTCACTAAAAGCAACATATGGTGACCTCAGATCCCTAGCGATGCCTCCTGGACCTTTGCCATATGTTCACTACGTTGATTAACACTACATGTTCGTCTCAGATTTGATGTTACATTCATACATATGGTAATTCTGATGCCCTGTATGTCTCCATGAATTTAATTTATTAAACGCAGATGACTCTAATATATGTAAATATGTGTGCTGTAAGTTGCAAGATGATAAATAGGGAGTTTTTCAAACTGCTAAACAAATCAATGATCACTACAAAACCCTGTTTGCTACAATTTGCTGTGGACTTCAACTTAAGCCCACGTGCTTCCCATCACTTTGTCTGTGAATACTGTAGTGGCTCACCATGCTTAGAGTTACTGATGCCTGCGAGAGGTTTGCTGTGGCGGCTGAAAATTCTAAGTCATTTAACTTCTACCGAAGGCTGTTCTCCCTCAGAGCCCAGAATCCAGGTCCCCCTCTCCACTGTAGTGTCCTCTGGTGAGTCTTGGATCGCAATAAATTCCACAAAGCAGTCCCATCAAGAGGCAAAATTTCCCTGTGGATAATTTGCGGACTAATGGTAGTGAATCTTCTGAGAGGTGCCCAATGAGTCCATTATAAAGTAGCAACAATCTCCCTTCCATACTCATTTTAAAGATAATTAACCAGATTCGTGGCTTTTTGCTGCCGGAAATCTGAAACGGACAACTCCCACTACCTGTCCTATTCCGTGTTTCAGCCAATAAGCTCTCTTCTCAATGTAGAGAAAACAATTTGTCTTTTCCTATTCTAGACTTCGTTCACATTAAACAATCGTAGCTGTTCTTACTATTTCTTAAAAAAGTATACAACAAAGCACCTAGCTCGCCACCTGCCTTATGGCTGGGGGTCCCACGTCGCTTAAACCAAAAGTGCCCTTCAGCTTCCCATCTCGCCCCACTTTAGAGATCGTGTCTGCGCACAGCATCTGGTCTGTTGTTCCCCAGAAAGCTGGACACTTGCGGAGGACAGGGCGCTATGAAACTGCTCTCCCACACTGTATGCAATCTCTTCATCAACGAATGCCCTCTTCAAAAACATGATAAAATGGCGTACAATCGTTTAGGACACAAAACAGATGATGCCACACTGCGAAGTTCAGATGACATTCAGTACACTGTTCCGAACATTCTACCTGCTCTCCTTGTTCCCCTAGCAGGGTTTGCCTTCCAGAAGACATACAGTACCTCTCAATGGGTGGATGCTGGCTGTCTCCCCTGCTGAGGTGGGCTCTTCTTATCTTGTATTCAGTAAGATCCCCAAGTACATTATACAGATGTCCCCAAGATGAATTTAATATACAGGGTGTACATAAAATCCGGGAACAATTTCAATTATTTACTGCGCAAGAACTAAACATTGTACACGTGTCATAGATTCAGCTTTTTGAAGAGAACCTCTGAAAGTTTTTTTTTTTTTTTACAACCATTTGATACGTGAACCATGAGTGACCCGGCAGATGTCAATACGGTAATCGAATTCTTGCCATACCTGTCCCATGGCTGGCATGCATGGTATCACCGACTGTGGCATTCGGTTCCCGTATTCTGTCCCAGAGCTCTGCTACATCACGTGGTAGAGGCGGTACATACAGCAGATCTTCAATGTGTCCCCACAGAAAAAAGTCACACGGAGTGGCACCTGAACTCGCCATGTTTGGGAGCGCTGACTATCGGCAAATTACCAAACTACGCTGTGGCGGTATACACAGGATATCTTTCTGGGTTTCTCTTCAAAATGCAATATCTGTGAGATTTGTACAATGTTTGGTTCTTGTGCAATAAGTAATTGAAGATGTTCCCAGACTTGATGTACACCCTGTACAAATACAGTAATCAGATGTGGCTATCACTGATGCAACCTTAGTCATAGCAATGCTCTCGTTTCTACCTTTTGGTTAACTGAGATTTGCTACATTCATCAATTTGTTGGTATTTAGTTATGGTACATGACAGTTTTGACAAAAGTGGTCGTGCAACTATATAACGGTCAACCATGAGAGTGGCTCCATGCAGTTCCTCATCCGCTCGCAGTCTGACACACGATTTGTTTGGTGTTGCAGTTGCGTCAGGTCAGTACGTAGTATCTGTGGAGTCACCGCCAGACACCACACTTGATAGCTGGTAGCCTTTAAATCGGTCGCGGTCCGCTAGTATACGACGGACCCGCGTGTCGCCACTGTCAGTGATTGAAGACCGAGCGCCGCCACACGGCAGGTCTAGAGACACTTCCTAGCAGTCGCCCCAGTTGTACAGCCGACTTTGCTAGAGATGGTTCACTGCCTACTTACGTTCTCATTTGCCGAGACGATAGTTATCATAGCCTTCAGCTACGTCATTTGCTACGACCTAGAAAGGCGCCATTATCATTTGCTATTTATCTTGTGATGCCTGTACCGTCAGACCGATGTTCACCAATTATGGATTAAAGTATTCCAGCAGCTACGTATTATTTTTACTAGACTCAACTCCTTTAACTGTTCCAGACCTCACGCCAGCCTGCGTGAGCTTAAACGCGTTCCTTTCGGCTGCCAATCATGGTGGCTTGGCTGTCTTGCCAAGTCACAACAGTATCAATCTTTTTATCTGAGTGGTGTGTGTTAACCTCGGCACTGTTTCTTTTCGGAATTTTAAGTCCAGAACAAAATGAAGTAGATTGCTTTATCTTAGTGGATTGTGCAGTGTCTTGGCGATTTCATTGATGTCTACATTTTATACAGTAATTATTGTTGATTAATGGTTGTTTGTTTCAAATTTGTTAGGATAGTGTAAGATGCTTTGCTTGCTGTGGACTTGCGTCTGGATGTAACCACATGAAAAGCTGCTCAGTCATGAGTCAGAGACGTCAGTTGTGGAAGGCTACTGCCTTACAGGCGCATGACAGGATTTAGACGTATGACCATTTTGAATGTCGGATATAACGTGTGTTAGTATTTTTGTCAGCCTTGTTGGCTACTTCGTTTTCTTTCACCTTGCGCGGCTTTGTTGCAGGTGAAGTTTGTTGTCTCATTTTGGTGTGTTGGACGCTGTTGTTGCGTGTTGGGAACAGGATAATCTAGACTTCCGATGCCCTGCTCATGAACCCGTGCCCTCAGCCCTGAGTTACATCCTTACCTCTGCAGCCAAGTGCCGGTGAGCCTCACTTCCCGTCACTAACTCTCACTGTCCTAATCTGTAGTGTCCTGACAATGAACAACACAGTCTTGCACGTAACAAGAGTGGCATATGATGCGCACAATGCAGTTGGCAGCAAGTTTCTCTGAGTGAAATATATGCTAAAGACCCAATAGAAACATTGTCAAAACAAAAATTTTTACATCTGGAAAGACGACGTCTATTTTGATCCGATGACGAATTATGCCATGAAGGCTCAGATCTGAAGCAAGCAGGCAACCATGCCACGATAAAACTGTGGCGGGATGGTCCTGTCGGTCAACCGCCACACAAGAGGGCGATGCTGCGTCAGTTGTGCAATGACGCTGGTACCAGTGGTCACGTGAACATTCTCAAGAGCGTAGACGAGGTTCTGGACGCCCAAGTAGCAGAGACACCAGCCCATGTCTCTGTATTGTCAGGGCAGCAGTGGTAGGTTGTACAGCCAGCACAGCACAGGTGAGAGGGACTCTGAGCCCAGACGCGTCCACGCGAACTTTTGCGAACCTGTTATTAGGAGTGATGCTGTGGGCAGGCGAAGCTGTAGCCTGTGTCCCCCTCACGCCGCAGCATGGACGTGCACCACTCGACTGGTGTCATCAGAGCATCACTTGGAATGGCGTGCCGAGGTCTTGAGCGACGAAAGCAGATTCTGCCTGCACGCAAGTGATGGTAGTTTGTTCGTACGACCTAGACCTGGCAAGCGCTGTCTCGTAGACAAGACACACTGGTCCCACCCACTACAGCTCCCTTTCATTTTTGCTCCTTCTGGACGGGACTTTAACATGCAGCTGATATGTGCAGAATATTGTTAGACCTGTTCAATGCCGCTCTTGTAACAGGAAGGTAATGTGTTGTTCCAACAGGACAATCCTCCCCCACACGCTGCCTGTGGAACTCAACGTGCTCTGCAAGATGTGCGGCAAACTCCCTGGCGAGCAATGTCCCTGGACTTGTCTGCAACCGAGCAAATGTGGGATGCGATGGAACGAGAAGTGACTTGTGCGACTCGACAACCAACAACTCTTACAGAACCGGTCCAGCAGGGATGACATAATGTATCGCAGTATTCTACATGTGTGCGATCGACTGGATACCAGAGTCAGTGCCTGCATTACCACCTGTGGAAGCTACACCATATACTGTGTGTTTCCGCAGGGGCCGATACGTGCTACATCAGAACCGTTGGTGCTATTGATCTGTAAACGTAACAATTTCATGTACTCCATTTGCACAGTGCCAACAATAAACCGTGAGTGAACTGGAAACCTCTAAATGGGTGCACTAATCTTTTCCCACAGAGTATAACAAGAGTTAAGTGTTTTCTCTGCCAGAGCGCTCCTAAAATAGTTTCGTTTCATTCAGTATAATAGGAAAGTCTTTAATACACATATAAACAAAGTATTGCTTCACTCCGGTTCGGCAGAACTCCTGAAGTGAGACGTTGACTGTGGATATTTTATCACAGACACAGTCCCTTTGACTGTTCAGAGATATCACTAAACCCGCCCAAAGATGTAAACAACCGTGCATGAGCAGCGCGTATCAGACGGAAGGGGTCCGACAGTGGATCAGTTACAGTCATTCCACCAGGACACGTCGCGTTGTCTTTCAACCGTGCCTAGGCAGTCAACACCGCGAGGCCAACGCGTCCGCATTGTTACTTTGTGCCAGGAAGGACTCTCACCAAGGGAAGTGTCAAGGCGTCTCGGAGTAAACCAAAGCGATGTTGTTAGGAGATGCAGTGAGACAGGAACCGTCGATGACATGCCTCGCTCAGGCCACCCAAGAGCTACTACCGCAGTGGATGACCGCTACCTACTGATTATGGCTCGGAGGAACCCTGACAGCCGTACCACCATGTTGAATAATGTTTTTCGTGCAGCCACAGGACGTCGTGTTACGACCCAAGCTGTGCGCCATAGGCTGGATGATTCGCAACTTCACTCTCGACATCCATGCCGAGGTACATCTTTGCAACCAAGACAACATGTAGCGCACTACAGATGGGCCCGACAAGACGCCGAATGGACCGCTCGGGAATGGCATCACGTTTTCTTCGCTGACGAGTGTCGCCTATGCCTTCAACCAGACAATCATCTGAGAGGTGTTTGGAGGCAACCCAGTCAGGCTGAAAGCCTTAGACACACTGTCCAGCGAGTGCAGCAAGGTGGAGGTTCGCTGATGTTTTGGAGTGGCATTATGTGGGGCCGACGTACGCCGCTGGTGGCCATGGAAGGCGCTGTAACGGCTGTACGATACGTGAATGTCATCCTCCAACCGATAGTTCAAACATATTGGCAGCATATTGCCGAGGCATTCGTCTTCCTGGACGACATTCGCGACCCCATCGTACAGATCTTGTGAATGACTTCCTTCACGATCACATCATCAAAAAAAATATGGTTCAAATGGCTCTGAGCACTATGGGACTTAACATCTGAGGTCATCAGTCCCCTAGAACTTAGAACTACTTAAACCTAACTAACCTAAGGACATCACACACCTCCATGCCCGAGGCAGGATTCGAACCTGCGACAGTACCGGTCGCGCGGTTCCAAACTGAAGCGCCTAGAACCGCTCGGCCACTGCGGCCGGCATCACGTCATCGCTCGACTAGAGCGGCCAGCATGTCATCCAGAAATGAACCCTATCTAACATGCCTGGGACATTCAAATAACTTACGGGTTTTCTGCCTGGTGACGTCGTCGACCACCGCCGATATTTCGAGAGGAGCACACCCTGCCATTCTCAAGGCACAACTGCAAGGAGGAAGCAATGTGCTAGGGAATTTAATACCTCGGTTCACAGAGAAGAAACAAGGAAGATAACACACACAGAACAAGTAACCGCAGAGTCAACACACAACCATGGATAACCAACATCAGAAATATCGATAGTGACTATTAATCAACAGGTGAGGTAGCACTAATTCTGTCATTCTGTTTTATTTTATTTTTTTTTTTTTTTTTTATGAGAGACAGAGCCGGATTCCAAGGAGCATTTAAAGAAAATCCACCATCTCTATTTATAAGGTCGCTTCATAGTTTGATTTCAACAACTTCCTTAATAACCTTGGTTCACAGGGCCCTCGTTATCTCAGACCCTGAAAGTTTGGCAGCTGAGCTATCACATCTCGAAGTCACCTTTCGTCAGAATGGTTATAGTGAGATGCAGATCAAGCCTGCGTTGCGCTATCAGCCTTCTGTGCAACGGGTGAGTGACGATAGCAACGAAGTGGCACCCAAGTCTACGGCCTTTTTGCCTTACGCAGGAAGCATTTCCAACAGGATTGGCTCTATTTTGCGGAAATATGATGTGATATGTGTTTTCCGACCACCGTCTAAGGTCCTGTTGGCGTCGGTAGAGGATCATCTTGGTTTGCGTAAGGCTGGTGTCTATCGCATTCCTTGCACTTGTGGCATGTCATATATTGGTCAGACAATCAGGACTGTGGAAGACCGGTGTATTGAACATAAGCGTCACATACGCTTACAACAGCCGAGCAAATCCGCTACTGCAGAACATTGCCTTGACACCGGCCATCCTATGGAATACAACAACACGGAGATTCTGGATTGCACGTCCAGCTATTGGGATAGTGTTATTAAGGAAGCTGTTGAAGTCAGACTATCAAGCAACCTTATTAACAGAGATGGTGGATTTTGTTTAAAAGCTGCTTGGAATCCGGCTCTGTCTCTCATCAAAAACCAGAGGGACAGAATTAGTGCTACCTCACCTGTTGATTAATAGTCACTATCGATATTTCTGATGTTTGTTGTCCTTGGTTGTGTGTTGACTCTGTGGTTACTTGTTCTGTGCGCTCAAATGGCTCTGAGCATTATGGGACTGAACATCTGAGGTCATCAGTCCCCTAGAACTTAGAACTACTTAAACCTAACTAACCTAAGGACATCACAGACATCCATGCCCGAGGCAGGATTCGAACCTGCTGCCGTAGCGGTCGCGCGGTTCCAAACTGTTGCGCCTAGAACCGCTCGGCCACACCGGCCGGCTTGTTCTGTGTGTGGTATCTTTCTTGTTTCTCCCCTGTGAACCGAGGTATTAAATACCCTTGCACATTGCTTCCTCCTTGCAGTTGTGCCTTGACAACGGCTGGGTGTCCTCCTGTCAAAATATCGGCGGTGGTCGACGACGTCACCCAGCAGCAAACCCGTAACTTATTTCAACATTCAATTCGCCGAGAAAAGTTAAGGTTTCACATGTCTGGGACAGATTGAAAAGGGTTGTTTATGGATGACTTGACCCACCAACCACTCTGAGGGACCTACGTCGAATCGCCGTTGAGGAGTGGGACAGTCTGAACCTACAGTGTCTTGAAGAACTTGTGGATAGTATGCCACGACGAATACAGGCACGCATCAATGAAAGAGGACGTGCTTCCGGGTATTAGAGGTACCGGTGTGTATAGCAATCTGGACAACCACCTCTGAAGGTCTCTGCTGTATGGTGGTACAACATGCACTGTGTGGTTTTCATGAGCAGTAAAAAGGGCGGAAATGATGTTTATGTTGATCTGTATTCCAATTTTCTGTACAGGCTCCGGAACTCTCGGAACCGAGGTGGTGTAAAACATTTTTAGAGTTGTGTATGTGTAGTGGATCACAATATTAATGTTTCAAGACTCTAGGTGCACACAATCATTTGTGGCTATCCATGTGTGCCAGTTTATTCACTTTTCCCGTCGTTTGAACCAATTTACTGCTGCATGTTGGAGGGGATTTTCGCCAATTGTCTTAGATGGGTCAGTGGTAGCCTACTTGATGGGCTTACTGGGAGGGTAATTCCCACACGACCGCCGCTGCAGGTAAGGTTCTGAACGTCCTGCCAGAAGGAATCACCTTACAGGAGCGTCAGCAAGCAGCAGCAGGGGTGGCCAGTCATGTCCCTTCCAGTCGGCTCCTTATTCCGACAGGCTGAATGGGCTGTGAGCTGGATGTTATCATGGAGGAGCTTAGAGCTCGCGAAATCGGCAAGTCGGCTGTCAGTTCTCTTGGGATGGATGTGTTAAGTCGCGGGTCCCACTGAGGCGCAGTTTGTGTTTGACATGATTACTGCATCGGTGTTCTGGAGGGGGTGATCCTCCACAATTAACGGAGTTACGACAAAGTATTAGAAAGTGTGTTCCCGTGTGCTGGGCGTGTATTGACTCTGACATACTTCCCTGTGATTTGGGAAATTTGGAAATTTGTAGTAAGTTCCTATGGGACCAAACTGCTGGGGTCATCGGTCCCTAGGCTTACACACTACTTGATCTAACTTAAACTAACTTACTTTAAGGACAACAAACACACCCATGTCCGGGGGGAGGACTCGAACCTCTGACGGGGGGAGCCGCGCGAATTGTGGCAAGGAGCGCTAGACCGTGCGGCTACCCCGCGCGGCCCTGTTGTTCCCTGTGTGAATGTTCTGGACCGCTCTTAAGTCCATCGCAAAAATGTATTTACACTGACCCAAGTTGTCCAAAATTTCTTTTGCATTCAATGTTGGATATGCACCAGTGATAGTCCTTGTGTTGAGGTATCTGTAGTCACAGCATAATCTGTATATTCTTCTACCATTCGACAACATTTTTGGGAACAGTCAAAACATGTACGCCTCTTCAACTGTACCCTCAGACAATTGCTGATGGAGGAATTCTTCCGTTATTGGCTGTAGGTGTTCTGGAAGCGTGGATGGTTTCCTGTAGACAGGAGCGTTATTGTCGGTGAGCTCAGGGGAAACTTGGACATGTTAGGTAGCTGGAAGTAGTGGTTAGGTAGAAAGTGACGGGCGTGGCTAGGGTGAATTCACATGCATAAACTGAACTTTTCCTGTGCGGATCTGAGAGTGATGTTTTCTAAGTCACCGTTTCCCTGCTGGCTTTGAATTGTATATTGCATGCAGCCAATCCAAGGTCATTTATTCAACTTAGATGGTTATCTCCCCAGTCCTGCGGCCTGATCTTGGAACCTTACTCGATAGTAGTAACGTTACTACACTGAAACGCCAAGAAAAAAAAAAGAAAAATACAGCACTTCCGAGATAGCGATGAAGTGGGGACTTTCTCGTACGACGATTTCATGAGTGTACTGTGAATATCAGAAATCCGCTAAAACATCAAATCGCCGACATCGCAGCGGCCGGAAAAAGATCCTGCAAGAACGCGACCAACGACGGCTGAAGAGAATCGTTCAACGTGACAGAAGTGCAACCGTTCCGCAAATTGCTGCAGATTTCAATGCTGCGCCATCAACAAGTTTGAGTGTGTGAACCATTCGACGAAACATAATCGATATGGGCTCTCTGAGCCGAACTCCCACCCCTGTACCCTTGATGACTGCACGACACAGAGCTTTACGCCTCGCCTGGGCGTCAGCACCGACATTGGGCTGCTGATGGCTGGAAACATTTTGTCTGGTACGACGAGTCTCGTTTCATATTGTATCGAGCGGTTGAACGTGAATCGGTACCGAGACAACTTCATGAATCCATGGACCCTGCACGTCAGCAGGGGACTGTTCAAGCGGGTGGAGGGTAGAGTGATATGGGACCCCTGATACATCTAGATACGACTCTGACAGCTGACGCGTATGCTACTATCCTGGTTGATCACCTGCATCCATTCATGTCCATTGTGCATTCCGAGGGACTTTGGTAAATCCAGCAGAACAATGTGACACCCCACACGACCAGAATTGCTACAGAGTGGCTCCAGAAACACTTTTCTAACACTTCCGCTGGCCATCAAACTCCCCAGATATGAACATTATTGAGCAGATCTGGGATGTAACGTGCTGTTCAGAAGAGATCTCCACCCCTCGTACTCTCACGGATTTATGGACAGCCCTGCATGATCCATGGTGTCAGTTCCCTCCAGCACTACTCCAGACATTAGTCGAGTCCACGCCACGTCGCGTTGCGGCATTTCTGCGTGCTCGCGGGGGCGCTGCACGATGTTAGGCAGGTATACAGGCTTCTTTGGCTCCTCAGTGTACTAACAGCGCTGGTAATTGCCGGTGCTGGACTTAGATTGGTGAAGCTTAACCATGCCTCGCTGATCAAAGCGAAGATGACGACGTCAAATTTAGAGCGGTTTTACTAGTGTAGGAAATTTATACGGGTCCGCCAGTAAACTGCTTGCAACTAAACACGCGGAATAGAGCGTCACGTGATGTGTTTGACGCGGGGACTTAACATCTGAGGTCATCACTCCCCTAAAACTTAGAACTACTTAAACCCAACTAACCTAAGGACATCACACACACCCATTCCCGAGGCAGGATTCGAACCTGCGACAGTAGCGGTCTCGTGGTTCTAGACTGGAGCGCCTAGAACCGCTCGGCCACTCCGGCCGGCTGACGCGGGGCAAACCGCGATTGTGTTTTCGCGACGCTGCGTGGGTTCCGAACAAACGACGGAAGGAGTTCATCACTTTGTTTCGATTCTGCAGCGTGCTCGCGCGCGCGCACGTGTGTGTGTTGTGTGTGTGTGTGTGTGTGTGTTTGAGAGTGAGTGAGTGTGTATGTGATCAAACAGGTATGCAGGTCAGCTGAGCTGCACGTCACACCTACCTCGTGTCATACGAAGATGGCGAGGGATGCTGCAATCTCTAGTTCCTCTACATCTAAAATAGAAATCCCTCCTCCACGAAATTCACCGTTAAGGTTCGCTGTAATTTGACACTTTCTGAAAAAATGACTCTATATAATACCGTCTGTGGCAGTGATGCTCAGTGGGAGTGTATATTAAATTCACACAGGGATCGGTTCCATTTGCACTGTTCGCTCACTCTCTTTTTATTCGAACAAATTGGCCATCATCTGTTGATTACAAATCACACTAATTTCGAGGTACTACGTCCTTACAGTTTAACTCTTGCCAGACATATGTTCTTTCACATTAACTTCTGACAAATTTTTTCCCTTCCACTATATTAATTGTAAAAATACACTTTTAAGCAACATGGTTTCTTCTTTACAAGTGCTACGCCGTATATACATTAATTTTTAACGTTTTCTTTAATACCTTACTGTATTTCTCAATCAGTATGTCAACATCCTGTACAACAACTGCTCTTATTCCTGTGTCCTGTCCAATTGTCCTTTAACACTATGCATTCACTTCAAACAACATGTCACAACGACACTTGTTTGTTACTGTCTCATGCTATAACATTTTGCTCCCCTCTGACCAATCAGAACACTAATCAGCGCTACGAACACCATTACATGTTCTTCCACACAGTTGAGTTATCTCCATCTTCCTGCTCCTCTGGTTTGACACTGATACTAATTTTTCTTGGCACAGTACTGAACATACACGTAATACACACATACAATTCTTATTTAAGACTTGCATATTTTCAAAAAATAAATACTGTCATGGAACAATGTAGATAAGTAAATAAATTCGCAAAAAAATTCTGTATCAAGCTGAAGTTAAATATGGTACAAGGGAATAATTTTCAGATACACAATGCGTTGCCAGAGGTGAAAGTCATGTAAATTGTCATTAAAAAATTCCTAGTACTAGTCGGAGACAGAATTTTGGGTTGAGCGATCTAGTGTGAGACAAAAGACGAAGCACAGTTCTGCAGTTATTTGCAAGATAAGAAGGGTAACGTAGACATCTTTTTGAAGCTTTGTAGGAATAAATGGGAAAGGCAAACATTCCTGTAAAGATATTGCAAGAGTATATTATGTTCCCTTCACTGCCCAGTGGTTGAAATATTTTTTTCATATGCAAGAAATTCTTGCAGTATTTTCGTTTTTATCATATGCTATGGGTAACAAAATGTTTTTGTGAAAATTTCGGAGACCAAGTTAACATGTTATCACAGGGTGGGTTGGAAGAAATAGAGCAAGAAATTCTTATTATCTTGTAGTAAATTACATTTTAATAGTAGTTACTTAATGTCAATTCATTAAATTAACTAGACAAACACAGACATGTAGAATAATTTAGAACAAGTGAGAAAAATACACTGGTTTTGCGTTAGCAGTAGGAGTTAATTTTGTGTTGTCAGCTGGATTCAATCATTATGACTGGTCACTGGCTTTAGTCCTGCCTACAGTCGAGACAGCCCTTTGGAAACAATATCCATGTAACTTACAACGAGGATTGCGCAAGGAGAGACCGTTCATTTCTCCTCCTTTCCAGATTTCTCTCAGCTGTTGAACAGAGCTCCTGTCCTGGACGTATGATATCCGGATTCCACCACGACAGCACTCTGTTCCTGAGCAGAGGCAGCGTCGTTCCATTACAAATGAAGAAAACGAACTGCAGTGGTCCCTGCACCATCGTGGCTATGTGTACGTAGTACACAAACTGCGCTATGCCTTGTGCCTGGTGGAACCCAATTCTAATAATTATACCTATCCCGCTCAAAATAACACCCTTAACTGACATAAAAACATATTGTTTCTTAGAGGCAAATTTACCGTTACTAAAAATTTTGAGTTGCCGCATGGAGTTCCGAGCACGTAAGTACATGTATCCCACCGACCCAAGACAAACCAAATTGAAAGTTATCGATAGAGAAATCCCCGCAAGGAATATTATCCGACTGTGCATCAGGTAATATTTGCTCATCTTTTCGAAAGCAATAGTTGCTATGCATACCACACTCCACGGTATAAGTGCGTACAGCGCTTGACCACGGAATACCCTTCTGGCTTCAGCAGGTGGCAGGTCGTCAGGGAGCCTAAGATGACGGACACACGCGTACATTTGGTAGCAGAATAAGTTTAGCCAGATACATCTTAGAAGAGTGAGGGCACTATCAATGTGGACCATCGTAGATAGGTCGGGGACACCTGTCATACGATAAATGACCTCAGAACACAAGATCTGCGTTATACCCGTGATCTGAATGGACAAGAATATCTTTCCCGGGACATTACGTAACTGGGGCAGGTACATGTATACAACAGTGGTCAAAAAGCGGAAAATAATATTTAAGGCTATAAATGACATTTCTAAAGGTTTTAAGCTGTCGATTTTGAAATCTTTGTATTTCAAGGAGGCACTGTTCAAGCTGTCTTTGTACTTAAGAGCCCTTTCTGTTGGCCTCACATACCCTTTGTAGAACTCTCTTTCCCACGTTAAATTGTACGTCGTGAAGTGCGATCCGTTTGTGTAGAAACTGACGCCACATAAATCGAAAGACTTATGGAAAGAAAAATCGCCACACATCAGCAACAGGACTGCTCTGGAAACAGAGCAGATGGCGTCTGTAGCGCTCGACTGCAGGCAGGACTGGTCGCCAGGGCTGTCGAAATAGCAGCGAGCATCATGTACGGATTGTAGCATACTAAACGGGACGTCCTGACAAACGCCGAACGAGTTGGCTGTCATCCAGGCCAGCAGGCAGAGGTTGACGTTTATCCTCTGCGTGTAGGCCAGGTAGCTGGTGACGGGTACGTGGGGCGACCTCTGCACCAGGTCGTCCCACAGCTGCACGCGGCACTGCTCGCGCAGGTTTTTGGTTTCCGGTGGCAGGTCTTCCAGCGGACACGTGGGGTGGTCGAGGGCGTTCGCCAACAGCTGCACGCAGTCAGTGTCCACGGAGACCATGGCGTTGCTTCTGTCCTCCCTCTGCCACTCCTCATCTGCAAAAGAATCAATGCGAGATGTACGCATCTGATCCCAGAGGCTCCTCTGGATCCCAAGACCAGGTGTATTTTAACTACATCATCGATGATAAATAATGTCAACAAAATTTTTTGTACTTGGAAAGATATATACCAGAGTTGAATCGAGAGAAGAGTACGCAATTCGTTTTCATCTACAGAGTATCCAGGAAGTCCCCCAAACCCTCTTGACTATCTACAGTAACTCTTCATCATTTCCTTGTGCCTTTTTCCCACGTCAACGCAGGGTCGGCGTTGTTACTATGGATTTGCCATTGTTAGTGTAGAGGGCATCCAGATCCCCTTCCTATCCCCACCCCATAACCTCCCCCCCCCCCCCAAGAGCCCGCATCTCGTGGTCGTGCGGTAGCGTTCTCGCTTCCCACGCCCGGGTTCCCGGGTTCGATTCCCGGCGGGGTCAGGGATTTTCTCTGCCTCGTGATGGCTGGGTGTTGTGTGCTGTCCTTAGGTTAGTTAGGTTTAAGTAGTTCTAAGTTCTAGGGGACTGATGACCTCAGATGTTAAGTCCCATAGTGCTCAGAGCCATTTGAACCATTTGAACCAGCCCCCCAAGATGGAATTAGTGTAGACCCAGCTGTCTGCGTCTAGTGAAAGCAATGGAATAGTGTGAACGTGTTCAGATGTCTGTGAGTCGTGTAATGGAGACGGGACGTGGGGACCGCCCGGTATTCACCTAGTGGGATGTGGAAAACCGCCTAAAAACCACATCCAGGCTGGCTGGCACACCGACGCTCGTTGGTAATCCACCAGGCGGATTCGATCTGGGGCCGGCGCGCCTACCCTAGTCCAGGAAGCAGCGCATTTGTGCTCTCGGTTAACATGGTGGGTGACTTTGTGCAATCATTGAGGACATACATTCGTTTGCTTGGTATCCCTCCTTTGAAGCTGACGAAAAGCGTTGGTGTAATTACTATACTCTTTTGTTTCACTACAGCACCATTTCAGTTGTGAATTCGTGTTGAAACAGTTACACTGTAAAGGAGCGTTTAGTGGCGCGTGTATGGATGTACGAAGGTCCACAGAGAGGGCAAACAACGAAAAACATTATGAGAGTATTTGCCATGGTGCAAATCGTAAAGCAGCTCTGCTTGTTTGAGCGCAATAAGCTGGTTATGTATCGAAGGCTGGTAGCGTGCTGGACGTAAAAAATACAAATGAAAGCGTGTTTCCTCAACCGGCCGAACAGTCTGGAATGAAATCCTTTCGCAAGAGTTGCTCACATTCAAACATTGTGGTCACCAACATATGACCACATTAAAAAATATTTGATAATGAAAGGATTTAGGCCGAAGTTAATGAATAAAGAATCTGACTGCTGCTTGGAGCGACGAGTTGCGACCTGCCGTGTCTCGCCCAAGAGTGTTAACAACAAGTATTATTTTTTATAGTCTCTAGCCGTATTTTGGAGTCTGAAGCGAAGCCTAATCTCAGGCTCTACTGTAGAGATTTTGGCGCAATTTCCACTAGCAGAGAGACAGGTTCACGAAATAGGTTTTTGTATATCATCTGTAAATTTTTAGTGCAAACTTCCTGAGCTTTGATAAATTAAAGTCCTTGCCTGAGTGAAAACCATGCGATTACCATGGCACGTTTACCTGTCTACATGTGAACGCTAATCTCAGTAACTGCCGCAGGTGTGCGTGTGTGTGTGTTTGTGTGTCTGTGTCTGTGTGTGTGTGTGTGTGTGTGTGTCTGGAGCTTACAGTCGGTCAACAGCGAGATTATCAGCACCCTTACTCACATTAAAAGAAACAAATGTGGATAAAACTAAGAAAATGGTATCACACAGTGAGGAGGAAACCTTTAAAGTGACGCTCATCCTCTCTCTCCCACCTCACTCGCGTTGACCACACAAGCACTCTGTCTCGCACCAGTTAAGACAACGGATAAAGGGTGAAAGGTGCTATATCTGGGATTAAAACGGAAATAAAAGGACAGGTGAGCTAAAAAAAGAGACTCTAAGAAATCTGATTGGCTGACCACATACGAAAAAGATGGGTTAGCTGGGCACACAATTAATACGTTAAAATCATCTCCCTAAAATTTTCGGAAACATAGTGGACAAATTACAAGACCATAAGACTCTCATCACATTCGTTTGAACGTTAATTAAAATGGAGGGCAGATCTATCAGTAAATCAGTCGCTGCCCACTGGTCGGAGAATAAAACACAGTCTGATAAAATCTGGCACACTATGATCTGTATGCCACAAGTACTACACAATGGACAGAGTCCTCACCGGAGCAAGAAGCCACGTGTCACAGGGCTGTGGCCTGTGTGAAGGCGACTGGGGAGCCGCTCATCCTCCCACCGACCCAAAAGCAAGGAGACAGCAGGCAGGTGGATGGCACACCGCGCTAACTCAGCAGCACGGCACGCCTCCCTGCTTGCTAGACCTGCCCTTTCGTTTCCAGCAATATCCACATGCCCTGGCACTCAGCAGACTGACTTCTGCTTCCCCTGCCGTTGTAGTAGGAGGAGGACGTCCTGGATATTGTGCACTACTTTAGCTACTGGGTACAAACGCTGTAGAGAGTGAAGAACACTCAGCGAATCAGACAAGACAAGGAATTTATCACGTTAAGCACATCTCGTCTGCTACAGTGCCTGCAAGGTCGCATGTCAATCTGCATCAAAGACGAAAAAACTTGCAAGGCAGTCAGACATTGAGTATACAAACAGAGAAAACAATAGTGCAACCAACAGTGTCCCCCTGTTTCGACCCGTCCATAAAGACAGTTATAATGGTTTGGTGACCATTAAAAAAGTCCTTTGGAGTGCTACATCTGCTATACTACACTAAATCTAAAGTTACTCTGGACCTCTACAGTAGTCAGGGTAGCAGACTGTTAAAACACTGCATTTGGGGTTGAACTTGTTCCACACCAAGTGACTACAGCACATGCCCTACCTAGTGTCCATATGTCCATGTTGCTCATGGAGAAATGGCATTCCAGAGGTGGAGGAGCAATGGTATGGTGTGCAGGTGAAGTTGGAGCTACAAGAAACTTACATGCCTGATTCACCATGAGGAGGTGTCGCTAGATGGTGAATGGCCGTTTCCCAACCTTAGCACAGAGACTGCGTATGGGGCTGGTTCTGTAAGCGCATCCTAATATCCTTATGCGTCAATAATCTTGAGGTAAAAAGACCTCGTTGACCTGTGCACTGTGCATCCATAGTCTAGCCACGAACACACAAGAGCCCTATAAAACTGGAGCAGACACACCCTGTCTCATCCCCTAGACCTTAGGTCAAGGCACTTTACAGTATTCACTGCCTTCTGGGTTCTGGCTTTCAGGTCTCACAGGTGTGGCAACCACGAAAATTTGGAGCTCAAACTGAGGCCCAGAAACTTGATTGAGTCTTAAAAATGTCGACTTGTATCCCTCACATGCAAGTCAGGTAAATTAAAATTACAATGAGAATAATTAAAATTCTTATCTGCAGAAAACTGAAAACCTGTCTTTGCAGCCCACCTCCCTAACTTCCGCACTCTAAGTGCAACTGGTGGGTCGCCGTAGCACTTCTGGAGGAGGAACATGAAACAGCAAAATTGTCCACAGTTAAGAAGCACTGTACAAGGCTCCTTTCTGTATATGTGATACTGTTTATCGCTAAAAAAAAGAGGTTAAAACTCAAAACATTGCTCTAGGAACACCATTCCCTTGCTCAAAACATTCCAACAGCGTGTTACGAAATCAAGCCCTAAAAAGGCGCTTAGACATGAGTGACCATATGAAGATGGTGAGATGACCATGAAAGCTCCATTCGTGGAGTTGCACGAGAATACTGTGCCTTCTGGGTTCTGGCTTTCAGGTCTCACAGGTGTGGCAACCATGAAAATTTGGAGTTAAAACTGAAGCCCAGAAACATAGCGTTGTACACCTTACCGATATCAGAGAATATGCCAAGACAGTGCTGTCTGCATAGTAAGGCCTGCTGAATAGCCACCTCTAGTAGAGTCAGGTTGACAACAGTGGATCGAAACCTCCAGAATCCACACTGAGAGTGGCTAAGCAGTTGCCTTGTTTGTAACAGCCAGACCAAACGACGGTTAACTATTCGCTCAAGGGTCTTCCCTCCACAGCTTGTGAAGGCTGGCTTCAGCAGTAGTCGCTGCAAAATGATCTGCCAGAGTTTGAGTGATGTTTCTGGGTGTAGTTTGGAGACACTTCTGTTTCAGCACTGCTGTTAGAAACCCTCATAATGGGTTCCAGTACTTTTATAGAAGAAGTGGAATGGTTGACAAAGTCCAGAAACGCTTGGTACGCCGTTTTCTTGCTCTCCTTAATGATGTGTCAAGTATTGGCTCTCGTGACCTGAAAGGCTGTGAGATTGTTTGCTGCTGGGCTGTACTTATATCGTTGAAGAGCTAACTGTATGCCTGTCCTGGATTGCTGAGCGACACACACCAGTCCAACAAGCAACAGGACCTTGGGATTGATAAGTCAGTGGTGTGATGGATCTATTGTGTGATGTGGTCCACCCATTCGCTGACACTGTTGCAGTCTTCAGACACAGCCAGATGGACGAAAAGCATCCAGTTAGCCCTACTGACCAACAATTTTGGTGGCTTCAGTGCAGGTAATGCTCCATCCAGTAGGTGAATACAGACTGTGACGTGGTCACTGAGTGAAGATCATCAGTGACTTCCCACTGAACCTGGTCTGCGAAGCCTGGAGAGCAGAAAGAGAGGTCGCTGGCTCACAGTGACCCAGTGGCAGCACAGAAAGGAGTGGGAGTGCCTGTGTTGAAGATATGCAGCTCGTGAGACATCAGAAAGCTCTCCGAAACGCGACGGTGAGGACAAGTAGAGATTGATCTGCACAAGATATTTAGGACATTAAAGTCTCCAAGTAGGAAGAATGATTGGAAGGGCTCTTTCATAAGGTCTGTGACAGTCTCAGTGTGCAAATGGATAGGGTGTAGTAAACCAAATTTGGTAAATAGATAGCACACGAGTAGGCAGTTAATGTTATATGTGGCCCCCCGTGACAGGACGTTGTTGATTTTACAGCTTTGCAGTATTACGTGTTTTACAAAAGTAAAGTGAGCATAAAACGTCCAGCGGCACGAACTTGCAGCCAATTTGAAAGAGTAAATAGCAGAAAGTTATCTAAGATTGAAAGTGAAAGATATCTGAATATAATATTAACTAAAATGGACAAGAAACTAGAAATGAATGGATTTAGATGAGAATGAATTCTCGGAGGTAGAGGAAAGTGAGTACACATTTACCGAAAGACGATACAAAAGAATGAGTGACATCCTTTCCAAACAAAATCCAGAATGTGAAGCAAAACCGAAAGAGCCACAGGTGATACTATGCTAGGGCATGCTTTAATTAATCTCATGAAAGAATTTGAATTGCAGGAACCAGAAGAACTACCTGATGAAATCATAGAGGGACGAGAACTGTTAAAGATCGCTAGAGATATAGAGATCAAGAAACCTAAAAAGCCACCCCGTATACAACAGAAATAAGTAGGTAACATTTCCTGGAAGGACATAATGGTTGAACATAATTTACTGTGGGAAGAACAGGAGGTGAAAGACTCTAGAACTGTTAAACAAAACCATTATCCCCAGTAATGTTTATAATATTGAGTTGCAAGTATTTTTGGGTATGGGATCAGAAATTAGTGCTGTATCAGAATCATTTTTTGAACATATTTCAAGTAAGTCAGGGTTAGTAATAATGTCTGTGAGTGGAGTGAAGATTGTAGGAGCTACTGGCAAGTCCAGTAAACCCATTTGCAAAAATGTACTGATTGAATTTAAAATGCAAGGACAGAAATTTGAACATGACATTTTAGTGGTACCTGAATTAAGTGCTGAGATGATTTCAGGTATTGATTGACTGGACAAAGAAAAAGTGTTTTCAGAGTGTCGTAATGGAATTGTTAAAATTAATAGGGAGCCTAATACATTAGAAATTAAATTTACAGAAGATGACACTGTACATGGTGCTAATGTAGAATCCATAATGCTAGAGATAGAATCTGAAAATGATGGTTTGTCCCACTTATATGAAATCTACCATGTGAAAAATTTAATACTGAATGAATAAAAAATTGACAATTTTAAGGAAATTGTTGCTATCCAAGAACTCTTGTGTGAACAGAAAGATGAACTATTTGCTGTTTTAAATAACAACAGGGAAGTATTCTCTGATAAACCAGGTGTTGTCACGAACTTTGAATACCATATCGATGCAGTTGAACATGAACCGCTCTGTGTAAGACCCTATCCAGTGCCAATAGCTAAGAAAGAAGTGGTACAGGCCAAAATTCACAGAATGTTAGAATGGGGAGTGATTGAAAGAAGCAACAGTAAATATAATAGTCCACTTATTATAGTAAATAAGGAATACAGTGGCATGCAAGTTGTTATTCACGCATGAACACTGAACAAGATTGTCAGGAGAGAGGTAGACAGGCCAGAAAATGTGGGTGATCTGTTGCAAAAATTCCATAGTGTAATGTACATAACTAGTCTTGCCCTCACTGCGGGATATTGGCAAATAATCATTACACGAAGATTCCCAGAAACACACAGCATTCGTGTTTGCAGGGAAATGCTATCAGTATAAAGTTGTACCTTTTGGTTTAAATGCTTCTGTTTCAGTTTTTATAAGAGCATTAGATACTGTGTTAGAAAAAGAAATTTGTGCTAGATTAACTGTTTGTATAGATGATTTGTTGATTGCTACTGAAAGTTGGGAAGAACATTGTGAACTATTGAACAAAACTCTCGTTGCTCTTCAAGCAGGAGGAATGACATTGAAATTGAAGAAATGTGAATATGTAAAACAGGAGATTAAGTTTTTAGGACACATCGTAACTACAGCTGGGATTGGCATGGACCCAGAGAAGCTAAATGCAATTGAAAAGTGTTCTCCACCTAAGAACAGAAAACAACTGAAAGCATTTCTTGGTCTTTGTGGTTTTTATCGCAAATTTGCGAAGGGGTAAGCTTTTAATAGCCCACATTTGAACTGTTTGGTAAAGAAAAACAGTGCATATATTTGGACGTCAGAATGTCAGAAAGACTTCAGAGACTTGAAAACTGAGTTAATAAGAGAAACTATTTTACATCATCCTATTTTAAGTGAAACATTCCACATGATGACAGACAGTAGCGCATAGGGGATTAGTATTGAAATCTTTCAAGAAAGCACAGAATTTGCGGAAGCAAAACATAGAACTATAGCTTTTGCTAGTAGAGCTCTAACTAAATATGAGAAAAATAACACTATTTCAAAGAAAGAAGCTTTAACCATAATTTGGGGCTTAAATAAATTTAGAAATTACTTATGGGGCACAAAACTATTATTCATACTGACCATAGAGCCTTAACTTTTTTGAAAGACTGTCGATTGTTTACTTGCAGGTTAAGTTAATGAGCTCTGTGCTTACAACAGTTTGATTATGAAATTTTGTATATCAAAGGCAGTGAAAGTCGTGTGGCCAATGCTTTATCTCCATTGCCAGAGGATATGAATAACCTACTGAAAGAATGTAATAAAGATGGTAAGTTTCACATGAGATGTATCAAAGACGTTCCAGGTAGAAAAAGAACTGAACAGATTTGTAAGAGTATGCGGTCTGGAAATCTGTTAAAACAAATTTCATTAACTCCAACGTACCACAAATCAGTAAATTTTATAAGATCTTTAATGGAGTATTGTATAGGAGGAAGATGCAAGTACTCAGGAATGGAAAGTTTATTGGCCTATGCAGTTTGAAAATAAAGTTATTGATTATTTCCATTTTGCCTTAGGGCACTGTGGTCTAAAAAGTGTATTGAGAAATTAACTGATGTAATTGTGATTAATGTGGGTGCCACCGAGCAAATTGCTGACAGAATTAAATCTTGTGATGTGTGTCATAGGGCACAAGTTGCTAACCAGACCAACCAGGGTATATGCAAAACACAGTGCCAAAAGACACCTTGGAATTGTTATCAGTAGATTTGTATGGTCCTCTCCCTAAAACATAAGGAAGTAGGTCTTATATTGTGGTATTTTTAGGAGTTTTCTCTAAATTTATTAAGTTATACCCTATCAGAAAAGCTACTGCAAAAGCACTCTTCAGTAAAATGAATGAATATTTTAACACCATTGGTAAACCCAGAGCAGTCCTATCTGATAATGGACCTCAGTTTATTTCTAAAATATGGAAAGAAGGTATGAAACAACATGGTATACAAGTGAAATATATTTTTACCTACCACCCTGCAAGTAACCCTGTCGAAAGGCATGTGTGGGAATTAGAAAGATTAGGTAGAACCTATTGCCACCATAATCACAAGGCCTGGGGCAGATTTGTGACAGATTTTGAAAACGCCATGAACACTCTCTACCCTGAGACAATGGGGTTTACACCCAAATAAATTCTGTTGAACCATAAAAGCAAAAGTGTTATTGAAGAGATCTTGAAATTTCCACCTGTTTTAGGGATTAACTTGCATGAGCAAAAAGAACTAGTTAGGAGGAGAATGAAAGAGAAAGTGGCTGTTAGATCTAAAAGGCATAATAAGTGCCTCAAAACAACTAAATTTAAACTTGGTGACTATGTTCTGGTGAAAACACATGGAAAATCTAGTGAAATTAATGATGAAATTTCTAAATTTAGATACATTTACAATGGACCATTTGAAGTGCAAGGAACTCCACATGCCAGTGCTTATTTTCTTCTATACCCTAGATCAAGAAAACCTTTGGGAGTTACAAACATTGTTAACCTAAAATAGTATGTCCACAGAAACAAATAATGAATGAAATCAAAACCCTCAGAGGGCACTGCACTCTATGCGATGCTAGGTGTCTGGCAAACACCAGGTACTCAAGTTATTGACAATACTATTTCCTTTTCTTTTCCTGTTGTCAATCTTCCTCTTCTAGCATTCAGAACTTCTACTATCATCTTTCCTTCTTCCCTATCAGAATAAATAGATGTGTGTATGCTAAAGGGATGTGATAAATCCATGCAAAATACAGTAATTGTTTGTGGATAAAGAAGTAAATAAGTAATACACGTGCACTAGAAAATGACTAAACATGTTGTAAGTAAAGTGGGTACTGTAATAAGAAGTAGAAGCACGCAATGCAAATGAATGACTAAAGTTCTTGGAAGAAAGGTGTTCAAGAATAAGTAAAAGTAGAGTTTCAATGGATACTCTAGTATGATTAATGTCTAAAAGTTTTTGTATAAAAATGGTGATGAAAAAGTTTGTCAAAAACAAGGGAAAAGTATCTACTATATGTGTATGAGTTAGAATTGAGATGTTCCTTTTTCTAAACCACAGGAGTTGATGGAATTCACTTGCAATAAAATATAAGATGATTTCCTGAGTTGATATGTGTAATGACCTAGAAGCGTGTGAAAAAGCAATGACAAATGAATAGAAAAAATCTCATTCTTGACTTAATCCTGCATATGACATTTAAATTCACAGGTTTATGATGTAGTCATTTGAAAAGAAATGTTTTTTGTTACCAGTGTCTAATATATGTTTTTAAGTTTCACATTCTGTATAACATAAAAAGATATATTGAACCAAATGTGTAATATTTACTGGAGATGATGTAATAGGGACTGCAAGGATAAAATTTCTGCAGTATAAAATAAAATAAAATGCCAAAAATGTGTTGTCGGGCAACAAACCAAAATAGTAAAGAGAATACAATAGAGTTAATGACAGAGGACTGCCAATTGCAGCAGGCAATAACAAAGACTTGCCAACCAGGGCAAGAATACAGTTAAAATATTTCCTTTTTAAAGAAAATTTGTACGTGTTTCTGTGTACCTAAATGTTTACAGACATGGTTTGCCAAGTGCTATTGCAGGCAACAAAATAAGCTGAATTTTCTGGATTAATGTTGTGTATGTTTTAATTATGAGTTGCAAAAATGGACTGACTATTTCTATAGAAGTCAGTGAAAAACAATATTAAATCTGATGTAACTATAGGTATGTCTGTGCAATCAACCAAAAATGGACTGTCTGGTTGTAACATGAGGGCAGTGGAAATTAAAGCTAGGTTCTAAATAAATATATTAGAGTGTTTATGTGCTTCTCTAGAACAAAAGTTTTGAATTGCTATTAATTAAATGTGCAATGCAGGATGCTTTTGTGTTTGGTTAACGTATGTCTTAGTTTATGTATATTTGCTTTTCTACAGAATGCTATACTTGTTTTATAAATGTGTAGGTTGTTTTATGAACTGGTTGTCTGTTAATGGATAATATATGTATGAGATGAAGATGATTAAGGATGTCCTGTTTAACGATGGATTTTTTTTGTCTGTTTATAATAATGTTAAAATGACTTTCTCTGTAGTAAAGAAAATATTTGGACTGTCTGTGTATGAGATGATAATGGGTAATGATGTCCTGTTTTACGATAAACCTGTTATTCATAAAGTAAATGATATATATGCTTCTTTTTGAACAATCTTTTGGAAGAAATGTATGATTCTTCTTAGTGTATTTACTGAACATGTTTTCTCTTACCCAACGAAAGTTGGATGGAATAATTTTTTTTTAGCCAGTACTACTTGAGTGGTATAGATGTTTGGGAAACCTCAATGAAACATGGGGCATGTGTAACACCATAGTAAGATCTTATGTAATGTTGTTCTTCTGATTATTATGCTTCACATAAAGTGTATTTTCTTTAGTATGTGCTCTTGATATGTTGTAGTATGTTTTCTCTACATTGACTAATAGCTTTGGTTGTCTTTGGAAATGGATGATTTTGGTTAACTAATTTTGTATTGATTTGTTAATACAGGTAAATGCAATGTTTACTTAAATATGTTTACTTTGTAATGGTACTTTGACTAACGCGCCTCCGCCAATACAAAGATATAATTTACGATCGCGCACGCAGAAGAGCGCTGCGCCAGCGACCGATTTTTATAAATAATTTTGTTCGTTTTTTTTTTTTTTACTTTTGCGTAGGTTTTTGTTTTTAACAACTAATTGATTAGACTCTCTCTCTTGTCTTCATACTAAAGACGTGTATTTTTCGGCGATGTGTTGAATATGCTTTTGGGTGGAAATTAAAATTACATTACAAAGCGAGGTTGTTTCAATAGTGACTCGAGGTGGTTATCATCAAATATGTAAATTGATCATGACAGCGACAACGTGAAGAAGTTTTCAACAGATGGAGAAAAGTGAAAGACGGGTCGTCCTACAAGAGAAATTAGGAGGACAGCCATGAAGACTACATTGTAATTAATACTGCGTACCTAACAAGATTATAAGATAAATTTAAATTAGTTTCTGATGCTATTTCCGTACAGTCGCTTTTTGTAGTGTTGCCAACCCGGTCTGCCATGCACGGTCAAATTACAGCATGATCTCAATCAATAATACGAAGTCCACCTTATCTGTAACTGAAACCACCAAAATTCCAAACCCAATCAGATTTTCTATTTTATATTTTTCACGGCAGAACCCCGAGGAGAACAGTACACTACAACTTGATACTTGTAACTGCTGATCCAAATTTAGCTCTCTTGGTTCATGTTATGGTAAAATATGGAGTGGTTCCCCTCTAAACAGAAGTTATTTAGCACGTACAAAATGTGATTTGTGTGAGTGAAATCTTTTCATGTGAGTCAGTTGGAGGCTAGCTACTGTACAGTTGGCAGCTAGTGGTTGGGAAGTTAACTGTGCAGGTGTCGAGTTACGCTTTTAGTGCTTGGATTTGTTATGCCAAAGCCTTGAGTGGATGAATGGATTTAATATGATGCTCTGTGGCCTGTAAGTATTATATAACATGATGACCTCCATGAAGAAATAACAGAGTATTCGATTCGAATGGCAAGTCCCTCTGCCATCATATACTCGCCACCAATATTGCGCAATCACATTAACAGAGAGGAGGAATTATGAAGTGATGGATCAGCACAATTAGTATGTGCAAATACAAGTTAACTCATACCAAAATTTATGTGCATAACTTGATTCTGTTCCTCACCTAAATATCTCTCAGGATGCTCTCTGTTTGAACAATGATTTCTGAGTGTCCAGATTGTTAGAAATGATTATAAAAAAAGGAAGACGATTAACTGGTTAAATTTGTTCAAAATTGAGTGAAATAGGTTATCTAAAAGTAATGTAGATTTTGGTAAAGTTGAAGAGGATGTAAGTGTAGCTTTGTGAAAACCTCCCAGTAATTGAACTTCTTCACTCTAAAGTTTTGTGATCTCTTAAATTACTTGCTTAACTTCTGGTTTCAAAAGTAGACAACTGAGATGATAACAGACAACAAGCCATTTTGTGGTCAGTTTAAAGTTAATGTTCTTAATGAATGGTTTGAAAACCAGTACCTAGTGAACATATTCACTGTAAAATCAGTTATAAAAATGCATAAAAGGTGAATCAATATTTCAAAAAGAGAATTCCAAAAGTTGGCATTCTTTAAATTATTCATGAAAGTGGGATAGTTTGTTTTATTGTAGTAGTAAAGATTAAGGGATTCCCCATTGAAAGTTGCACAAAATGCACAAAGTTACTTGATAGTAGTAAGTTCTAACGGCTTTTGAAATTTATGTTGAGTTTTGTGCACATTGTGTGTTAAAAGGTCCAATTTCAGTTTATGAGCACCCATTTACAGTTTTATTCTGACTGAAGGTAAAGTTACTATGAATGCCATTATCCATCAAAACAGTTACCTTTTTGCTTTTAAAGAATAGTGTGAATCTTAATGCAAGTGACATTTAATTGAATTCGTGCTGTGTTGACAATATCACAAAATGAAACTAGACCTGTGTCCAATCTCCAGTTAGTGTAGGCTTGCAATTGTTGTGCTGATTAAGTTACTCAGGTTTGACAAAGTATTTAAAATTGATGAGTGTAACAATGTCTTTTGTGTTTCAGAGGACAATCATGTTTTACAATAACTGCTAGTATCCACTTTACCACTTTTTTTCTTGTGATTGGTTTCACTGCATTTTCGTAGGAAACAAGTATAGACTGGGTTTTTCCACTACAACTGGCTACTTTTTCTTTAAAAGAAATGTTTCGCATTTCTATGCCTAATTAGTCTGGCGACCGTATTCTATTTCATTTGAGTACGTTTGAGTAATTAAAACTTTATCTAAATTGGATCTGACACTTTCTGTGTTTTTATGTATCTTTCATTTCAAGTCCAATAAGCAAAAAATGGTTCAAATGGTTCAAAAAATGGTTCAAATGGCTCTGAGCCCTATGGGACTTAACTGCTGTGGTCATCAGTCCCCTAGAACTTAGAACTACTGAAACTTAACTATTCTAAGGACATCACACACATCCATGCCCGAGGCAGGATTCGAACCTGCGACCGTAGCAGTCCCGCGGTTTCGGACTGAGCGCCTAGAACCGCTAGACCACCGCAGCCGGCTCCAATAAGCAAAAAGCTCTAGGTATTTCATGGTTAAATTTTGCAAAAATTCTCACATTATACTGCATCTACATACCAAAATTGGCTATAAATATTATATCTATATACTAAATGGTGCAGTATAGTGTTACACATGACTTTTCCCATGACAGGACAATTTGTTCAATTGGGGCATAATGCATAGTAAACCAAATTTGGTAAATAGATACCACATGTGTAGGCTGTTAGTGTCATACCCTCCCACATGTGCACCAAAGTTAACATAGGCTGCAAATACCTTGCTAAAGAAATAGGTTTCAACCTCCTGAATCTACTCTGTAAACTTGGCCAATTTTTAATCAGTTATGGTATATGGGGGTCAGATCAGGGACTGAGGGGAACAAACAGGATTGGGTTGATTTTGGGGGAAGAGACCAAACCACAAGGTCATCGGTGTCATCAGATTAGGGAAGGATGGGGAAGGAAGTCGGCCGTGCCCTTTCAAAGGAACCATCCTGGCATTTGCCTGAAGCGATTCAGGGAAATCATGGAAAACCTAAATCAGGATGGGCGGACACGGGATAGAACCGTTGTCCTCCTAAATATGGTAGATGGAATTAGCATTGTTTTCACAGTTTGGCCATATCGATTCAAGTGTCCATTGGAGGCCCCCATGATAGCGATAAATAAATCACTCCTTATTCTAAATAAATCTATCCCTATAGCTGAGTATGCTTCTGGACGAACATCGTAACTTTGAACTACAAATAGAGAAAACTGGCAGAAAAGGTATAAATGTGATGAATAAAGTTATAACCGTAGCTAACAGGCAACAACAATCAGAGTTTACCATCAATCTATATTAGCATCAATTACAGGATATCGTGTGAGACTTTGGACTCATAGGTTGGAGCTAGTTAAGGCAGCTGCATTAGTGAGGAGAGTTCAGTCAGGAGTGCTGCCAAAATTAATGGGTGTCTATTGAACTGCCCCATATGATGCTTTGTCAGTAATTCTAGGAATATGCTCACTATAGTTGGAAAATAAAAAAAAACTGGTCTTTTACTGGCTACAGAAAGGCAATCAAATGAAAGTATGAAGGCTGCCTGGAACTGAGGCCAATCCGAAAAAGTAATAAATAAAAGATTACATATTACAACTGTGGCAAAACGAGTGGGAGGGAGTAAAAACGAGATTTCTTAACCCGTCGAGTGGACTGATTCATTACCTGACTGTTATGGCCCTTATGCTAAGTATCTATACAAAATTAGAAAATAGATACATGATAGCTGTTCCTGGGACAGTGCAGGCACACCAGAACACACATTGTGGGAGTGCATGATCTGTGAAGATAAATAATAACCAAATAATAGTAAATAATAAATAATAAATCACTACTCAGTTCAGTTCAAGTCCTTGATTATCCAGTTAATGAAACCTCTCATGGCTTGGCACCTGTCTGCTAATGCAATCCACCTACTATGCCAAGAACACTGTAGTGTTATTCTAACGCTGATTTTCGGAAGGGAAACTCATTTTTAGCTGTGTTTGAAGATTGTACACACATGTGAGTCTTGTTCTGCTGTCCGTCAATATCATAGGTTACCACATGCCTATCCTAAAATCCATGATGCTGTGTGGTGCTCTGAATAATTTAGCATAACTAATAGGTGCAAGCACTGAGTACTAATGAACAGTTAATTAATTCATTCCATGTGAGGATGAACCTGAATTACATAATTATCTATGCTTTTTTGTTTAACGTTACCCACTCATCTATGGTTTAATAAATCTTGTGTGAAATTCCTTAGAAATCTACTCCTACAGCTATCAGTATCAAGATTTTACTTTAAATACTGATCCTAATTGCTATGCATTGTTTGAAAAGAATATTACTTCAGCTGGTATTGGCCAGTGGCGACCAAAGGCACTCAGTTTGATTACACTTATCTACAAGAAGTCAGTGGGTAAATTGTTTCCCATTGCCACTTTTAAATCCATTGAGCATTAATCTCATTAATGGTGTCCCATTACAATGCTAGTGAACTTGCATTTGAACCACCACAACTAGCCTGTTGGATATAACTGACGATACTCGAAAATCTCTTATTGTCATACTTCATAAACCGAGTCATTCAGTTCAATGGTTACGTTTTATTTGATAAACCTTGGTACAACGTTTTGGCAGGCACTCAGGTCTGTCTCCAGTAAGTCCTTACATTTTATTTAATTGACACTGCCAGAATCTTTTGATAGACAGTTGGATCCTGTCAAGAAATCTCATTTCCAGTAAAGTGAAAGTAATAGTTATGTCCTATTTTGTGTCCCTGTCAGGATAGCACTTTTGATATGATTTCATATACACTAGTTAGGTGGTAATATTGGCTTATACATATTTTGTAGGTATATTATATCAACATTAATATTGATGATTACTCATGTTTATCACTGTCCTAGAGGTACTATGCAGGTGCTGCATTAGCAGAATGTCACAGCAAAGTTTGCAGCTAGTCATGTATGAATTGGCATACCTACATCCGACTGCACTTCCTCCTTAGGCCAGTGATCAGTTAGTTATACATGCAACCCTTGTCTGGTACTAAGTTTCTAACGGTCAGAACGGCCATAACACCTCTTTCATCATGAACATATCATACTGTACAATCCAGTACTTTCCTTGCGCAGAATGCAGTAACACTGACCTTTTAAAATGATTTTTTCAACCAACACTACTGTTTATACACATCATTCATACAAAGTTTTCTCAGTATTATTAGGATTCACAGAATCAACATTTATAAGAAAATTATTAACAATTTATATTCCATAATTAACTATTCAATTTTAAATAAAAATATTAATCATTAATGAAAAATAGAAAATTATAAGAAATATTATACTTAGATCATATACGAAACGTTAAAATAACTGCAGCATTTACAATATTAACACTTTCACTGTCTCAGACGTGCTGGGTGTAATGTGGATACTGCTGGCCAAATTATTATACCTGTGCTGTCATGAACTACTTATCATCCGATCTTTGGAAAAGTATTGCGTGAAGAAGTTTCGTCTTTGCACGTACTACTGTCTGACATCTTAAGGTACAGAATTTCATTTCCTTCTTGTCATATTTCACTACGTCAACTTAAGTAAAACATTGCACGAAATATGGAAGAGTTTCCATAACTAATAACACATTGCATTAACCGTGTGTATGTTTAATTTCACTTCATTCGTTGCATTATAGGAAATGTAGATAAAATATGGAAATTTTATTTCAAACTTAGAACAGATCGTTATCTCATTCCGTCCTCCAGTTATTGATTTTTATATCTGTTGGACACTTCCGTGAAATGCGTTCATTTCCGTCCCTGTGCATCATAGTGATGTGATCGTAATCAACATAATATTTCATAAACCGTTCGAGATAGTGAAACAAGGTTTACGCAAATGACAGCACTCAAAGACGTACATTGTTTGTATGATGAATAATCGAAACTTTTCTGTTAATCGAGATGAAGTAGCTGCTATGGAGCAGGGAGAGGTCGGCAGAGTGGGACACATAAATACGTCAACAGTGCTTTAGGAAATCCCAGGGAGCGCACTTACACGTGCCCTCAGTGTGCTGGTGTAAGCTGTCGCCAGCACAGCAATTGGCAAAGATGATATGCAAAGTTCAATAGTAGACGCCTCCAAAAGGCGGATTGTGGCGCCCTGAAAGTATTCTAAGTTCGGAGTTGTCATGGTCGCGTGGACCGCTCGGCAGGCCGACCACGTGGTGCCGGACGTTGGCCGAAGCAAGAGGGCTGCAGTCCGGCCACGAGGCTGGCAGTTCCACGGCGAGGCTGCGTCAGTGAAAGAGGCTTGCACGCCGAGAGTGCCAAAGGTGGCGGACTTTCTGAAACCATCGTGGCAGACATTTCGCAGTTTGTATAGATGTTAATACTAGCCAGATGAATCATGATACCTCAAAAAGAAACATGTAAATTACTATCATTTGCACGACGATTCTGATGCTGTAATCAGATTTTCAATATCTTTATTAGTTTAAAGTTTAGTATCTGCGGGTAAATTGTACAAGTAACACCCAGCAGTGAATTTCCAAAATTTAAACACTTCATTCGATTTCGTCGATCGACGTGTCTTTGGAAAGCTATTAGATTAAACCTAAAGTGGTATGAATTACAGGCATCTAACGTCAATAGTACACGAGTTATTGGAGGTGAAAATAGCCGATTACTATAGATAGCGTCAGGCCATAAGTACTCCACAGCATGCTTATAAATATATTTATTCATCTATGTCTTTGTTTAAATCCGATATATGCTATTCGTGAAGAAAATGGTCAATTATTTACCGTGTTTTAGAAAGCACGGAGACATTAGGCTACTGGGTTACTTTGGCTCGCTATTCCTTTGATATATGTTTATATAATTTGTTGATGTATTTAATAATGGATGTTAGAGCTTGTTTATAGTCCAGCCGTAGGAATATTTATTTAATTTCAAGTTATTTAGATTTAAATCCAGTATTTCGAGAGTGTTTGATGTTTGTGAGCGTACTTTGGCTTGAAGACATGGCGGGAGCGCTCTAGCCAATCACAGCGCTCGTGAATGGGGAGACTCGATGGAAGTGGGAGAGGGGTACGGCAGAGGACACGGGGGAGGTGCTTGACGCGGCAGTCGAGGCAGAGACTTGGAGAGTGGGCAGCGGTTTGCGCCTGGTCGCCACAGATAGAAATACTTCGGAATGCCGACGTTTGCACTTGTGAGATTTCCGTGGCTTCTACAGTGAAGACGTAGTGTGCCTGTAGAAGTGAATATCTCGCGAGCTATGTTGTCGTTCATAACTAATTACGTGCAGTAGGAATGTATTGTTTTCCTGTTATTCAACTTATATTTTATTTAATTATTGGACCATCGACACCAATAAGTGTTCTCCAGAAATATATACCACACTGTCAAAAGTACTTCTACTGTCGTACTCATCATTTAAAGTCGTTAAGATAATCTGCAGATTTATTTAATTGCAATGCTTCATTTATAAACGTTTTTTTTTTTACGTCCTAAATTCGCAGTTGTTGAGTCATAGGAAGCTTCGACCATTCGATTCATGTGTACATCCATATTGTATACTGTAGACTCAGCTGTATTTGGCCTGTAATGCGACAACTACGTATCCCAGCCCCTAGACAACGAAACCAGCCAAAACTTTTCATATTGCAACTCTGTCGTAGGGTACATAGTTGAGGGCCATCCATTCACATCATCACATTTTTATTGAGAACGCCCGCACGCTGAATCAAGCGCGCCTGTCACGAGAGAGGCCAGAGACACACCCGCAAGCAAGATGTCGCCAACGCCCTCTAGGCCTCACTCACGAACTCAAACTCCTGTTTGGCATCTGTCAGTACGTTTGCAGAGCACATCACAGCCTATGACAGTACATTGTGACCAGATTGTTAACTATAGTGGGACTAGCAATGACACTAAAGTTTGTAATATCAAGGTTACCGATATTGCGTGCAAGAGGACTATTACTGATGAACTTGTACCAAAACACATGAACTCTATTGAAATTAAGTAAAAGTCTGTTCATGTAAATAAAGAACCATATTAGTCCACGCGTGCATTTGTAGTGTAGAAAGAGGATACCAACCATCCATAACAACGTCTGCTCCCTTGCTTCCTTGCGGTACAAGACTCCACACTCAGTAACTGTGGTGCAGCGGAACACGACGATTTAGCTCGTCCACAGCAGTTCACTGCTTAGCAAAAAATTTATATCTGTAGCTGTTGAGCTACAGAAAACAAACACATTTAAAACCGGCCTTTTGTTCGGTCTCAAAAGAACTGTGTATGCAAAGCTTTACACTGTTCAGCGAAGATGATAAGAAAAGTTTCTCTCATGTGACAGAACTCTCACAGACGTACCGTTATCCCGCTAGCTGTCCATGAAGTTTTGATGTAATCTGTGTTCAGAGACCATGTTCAGATGGCTGTGTGATGAATATTGTTTTCAGGATGCTGCTGATCTCGTACTGAGGGACATGAAGCCTTCGGTGTATGGGGCAACGATAGACACTCCAGAAGAGTTGATTTTTCATTTGGTTAAAGAATCTAGACGTATCAGGGGTCCCACATCACTCCAACTGCACACGCTCCACACAATTACAGAGCCTACACCAGCTTCAACAGACCGCTGCGACCATGCAGTGTCCACCGATTCATGAGGTTCTCACCATACCCGTACAGGTCCATCTGCTCGTCTGACCAGGCAACTTATTTGCAGTCATCAAGACTCAAATGTCGTTATAGACAGGCCTAGGCTAGGCATAAAGCTTTGTGTCGTGCATTCATCAAGGGTACATGAGTGGGGCCTCGGCTCCAGAAGCCCATATCGATGAGGTTTCATTGAATGGTACGCACGCTGGCACTTGGTGATGGCCCAGCATTGAAATATGTAGCAAATTGCGGAAGGGTTGCACTTCAGTCACGTTGAACGATTGTCTTCAGTCGATTTTGGTACGTTCTTGCAGGATATTTTTGGGCCGCAGCTATGTCGGAGATTTGATGTTTTACAAGATTCCTAATATTCACGGTACACTGAAATGCTCGTATCGGAAAATCCTCTCTTGAGCCCTACCTTGGAAATGCTGTGTCCATTGTTCCGACTGTAACACCACTTTAAAACTCACTTAAATCTTGATAATCTGTCATTGCAGCACAAGTAACCGATCTAACAACTTGTCCAGACACTTGTAGTCTTATATAGGCGTTGCCGACCGCAGCGCCGTATTCTGCCTGTTTACATATCTCTGCATTTGAATACACATACCTATGCCAGTTCCTTTGGCGCATTAGTGAACACGAGTCAGTTGGTTGTTTTGATGGAATTGGGCATTGCTATGGCGATGGCAGCAATGGGTAAATGTAATAGCGCGACGTTTTCAGCAACGTCTCTAAAACCATACTAGTCAAGCAGCAGTGTTAACAACGTCTGTGAATATCACCAGCGTCGCGAAATTCACGGACGCCTAGTGGGGAACCGACGCTCCAGTGACGTTTCTGTAACATTTAAAGTGATTCTTTTTATGTCTTCCAAACACTGTAATATTTGCTATATGTAGGTTTTTACATCCTATTGGGCAGGAGTCTATAGATACGTCGAACTGGAGTAATCAGCTTGCAATAGAACTAGGGGGAGAGTTGCCAACCAGTCGAGGAACCAGCAATGAAAAGCACACCAGTAGTTAACGCAGGTCACATGGGAAATTACGGAAAATGTGAAACCACACATCATTAGCTGTTTACGAGGCTCAGTCCTCGACCTGGAATACAGTAGGGAGTCACCAGTGCACAAAAATGAAGTGGCTGACTGAGAAAATTATTCTTACCTAAACTCTCGATGTCACCTACAAACTGTAGGTCGAAGAACCAGTTGTAATAATAGAAGGAATACAGTGCGTCGGCGAGACCAAACATTTGTGACGCCCGTCGATGTCGAGCGACGCACAGCGCAGTAAAGTCGTCCCTGAAGGAGAGGAACCGCTCGTGGTAGGACAGTAGGTCATGATTCAACAGAGGTCGTCTGTAACAAAAAGAAGTTGCGACGTTAAAAGTTAAAAACAAGTTAATTCAGCGTGCCAGATCATGTGCAGCTCACGTGTGATGTAGAGGTATCCGCAAAGTATTTACTTTCAGCACTGGAGGGTGCACTGGTATGAAACTTCACGGCAAATTAAAATTGTGTGTCGGTCTGTCACTAGAACATTTTGCTCAAATAAAAGTCGTTTATTGTGATGAATTACGATGAATTACAGTGTTATACATGGAGGTGACAAAAGTCTGGGGGTAGCGATATGCACATGCACAAACGGCAACAGTATCACGTACACGAAGTTTAAAAGGGGAGTGCTTTGGTGGAGCTGTCATTTGTAATCAGGCAGTTCACGTGAGAAGGGTTTCTACGCGATTACGATCGCATGACAGGCATCACCAGACTCTGAACACGGAATGCTAGTTGGATCTGGACGCATAGGCATTTTGGAAATCGTTAGAGAATTCAATATTCCGAGATTGACAGTTCCAAGAGAGTGTGCCAAAAATACCAAATATCCGGCATTACTTCTCATTACGGACAACACAGTGGCCGATCGTCTCAACCACCGAGAGCAGCACTGTTTGCGTAGAGTTGTCAGTGCTAACAGGCAAGCAATTCTGTGTGAAACAACCACAGAAATCAGTGTTGGACGTAAGACGAACGTATCCGTTAGGAAAGTGCAATGCAATTTGTTGTCAATGGGGAATGATAGTAGAAGATGCTGCTACTGCTCCTGCGCTAGTGACCGTATTGGTTGCGCCCTAGAGTAAGGGAAACTGTGGCCTTTTCAGATGTTTCCCGATTTCATTGTGTAGGAGCTGATGGTAGGGTCTGAGTGTAGACCACACACCATAAAGCCGTGAACCCAAGTTCCCAACAAGGCAGTGTGCAAGCTGATGGTGGCTCCGTAATGGAATGAACAGGGTCCTCTGGTCCATCTGGACTGATAAATGACTGGAAACGGTCTCGTTCGGCTACTTGGAGACCATTTGCAGTCGTTCATGCAGTAATGTTCCCAAACAAAGTTGGAAATTTTATAGAGCACCATGCACCATGTCATTAGCGGGACAGAGGGGTAGTCAGGTTGTCTACATCAGAGGCAGGTATGCACTCAGGGGGAAACCTATTGTTCTCCTTTGTTTGACAGGTACTTAACGTATTATTCTGCTAAATGCTTTGCCATGTTGCGGCACTTAACCTATTGTCCCTTCCAGCCCCTCCCACTCCCCTTCCCCCTCAGGAAGGGGATGCTGACGCATTTTGTTAGTGCAGGTTACCTACATCGTGGGCAGTATGCATTCAGAGGCAATCCTATTGTTCTACTTTGATTGACAGGTACTTAACCTATTGTCCTGTTAAGTGGTTTTCCATGTCACTGCAGTTAACCTATTGTTCCCCTCCCCACCCACACTAACTCCCCCACCCCCTCACTGCTACAGGTACACTTTGAGGTCTGAGTTATTGGAATAGCCCCTGTCACTACTATTTCACATGATGACACAAGTACCATTAGACCTGTGACGTCACAGACATACTGATGGGGCTCCCATCGCAAATTCACGATGGGGGCCATGATGGCGCACGTACCGTTACCGAAGATGGCGGCGGCGGAAATTCAAAAAGTGCCATTCCCCCCTTGCAGGTGGGAAACTCAAATTTTGTCATTTTTTCGCGAGGGCCACGCTCACTTGGACTTGCAAGGAAATAGTTAAAGTCTCCACCACGAACCTCAACCAACTGCCACATCCCATTACCAACCCATGTTAGCAGGCTAACAGGTACTAATGTGCACTAACATGTACTAAAGTACACAGCGCATGATGTCATCTAAGATGGCGTCTGTGATATTAGTTGATGACAGATGTGCCACACACCACCTGGTGGGAAGTTGGAATTTCGACGGGAAGATAGGTCAATTGGGCTACCTCTGCTAACCTAACACCCCTCCTCTTCCCACAAAAAAATGGTGGGAAGTTCAAATTGCAACAGGATAATGCAACATACCTAAGAAAATGGCAGGAAAAAAGAGCACCTGCACTGACCTAATTCACCCAACCAACACCTCTTTCTAGGAATTGGTAGGAAAAAGACTCAGTTGATCGATCATTTGGAGGGTATTTGATTGCTCTGTATGGAATATTGTTTAAACAATTAAGAAAATTTATGGAATATATGGAAAAGGTATATTGTTTATTTATAAGAAATTCAGTTTGTGGGGGTTGGATTTCTCTGGCTCATCATTCTCTGCTGTTTAGAAACATCTAGGTCTTGTAATAATCAATTACATGGGGAAAACATGTTGTGTAACGTAATGTTCAGCACTGTACTCTGGTTGCTTAACCTAATGTTTGGCCCTTTGTCGGCACTTAACCTGTTGTTCTGTTAAATGGTTTTCATTGTCATCCCCATCCCCTTAAACTATTGAACTGCGTTTCACATAAAAAGTATTCAAATTAACTTAGTGTGCTGCAATTAACCTGCTGCTCTGCTCCATGTCACCCACGCATACACTGCCTCCCCTTAACTACTGTACCGCTAATACCACATTGACATAAAAAATTTATGCAAATTAATTAAATCGATATTCTTCACATGTATGGTGTAGTTGTTTGTAATTTGTGGCATCCTATTGGTCTTTGAGTATTGTTTCTATGTATGGGGGTTCTTACCAGGGTTCTGATTCAAGAGATTGAGAAGGTTCAGAGAAGAACAGCAAGATTCGTGACTGGTACCTTTAACCATCACGAGAGTGTTACAAATCTCATTGAAAATTTGAAGTGGAACACACTTGCAGATAGACTACGCACTAAATGGAAGGGCTGCTCACTAAATTCAAAATCCTACCTTTGCCGAGGATGCAGAGCATATATTATTACCACCAACTTTCATATCGAACAATGATCACCATTCAAAGATAAGGGAAATTGGAGCTCATACTGAGGTGATCAGACAGACGTTTTTCCCACACACAAACTGAGAGTGGAACAGAAGGAGGGAAATATAACTTTGGTGTGAATAGTGCCCTCGACCACGCACCGCTTGGTGGCTAGCAGAGTATATATTTAGATGGACTATAGTTTAAATAAAAGATTGCTAATAATAAAAACACATCCCACCACCTGACACCTGACGCTGCACTGGCACTCCCAGCGAAGCTATGACGCAATAGTTTGGGCTCTGTGAGTATGAGACGCTGTCATCTCTTTCATACTTTGCACTTGAGAAATTCCTACCGAAATACGTGTTCACCTAGGCACCATTGCTGGTGTGATGACACATAGCTGCAGTTCGGTCCACCACCTAGAGATGTTGCAATGCTTCCCAGGGCACATTCCTAACAGGAGATCCTGTCCACCAGTGAACTTACCCGTCAAACTGCTGGTCTGGGAGCACCATCTGCCATTGTTTCCTGCAGACGAGACTTTCAGAGACAAAATTATTTTGCACAGATCGCTACATTGCACTGACAGTTAAACCCTGTAAAAATTGTCTACAGATCATCAAATACATACAAGACTCAAAAGAATATTTAACAGTCTAACTACAATTAAATATTACGATTGCAACTGCAGTCTGACACCGATAGATGTGCAGCTAATGTTTCCTCTGGAACGAATCTCATTATCTACAGTGCACATACTGTAATTTCCCATGTAAAAAATCGCTTGTGGTTATCGATGTCCCTAATATTTACGTCCCTCACGATAGGACACACAGTCATCTTCTCTAGTCATGCCACACCATAAACCACAGTAGCTTTACAATGCAGTATATACACATTTTGCACAAACAGTGCAGTTATCGTTTGTATCTGCACAGCATCCAAAAAAAGGCCCACACTCACACTGGCTATATGTCTCGATTCTCCTCAGTCCTAGGAAATTACCCGACAAAGTCGTCGAATCATCACTTCTGGAAGGTGCTGCACCCTGCCGAGATTCTTCAAACCAGTGTTATGAAGGGCAGGCGCCTGGCACTGTGTGGTAATGAATACCCCATCCGCGGATGTAATGCTAAGAAAGGCGTCACAGACGCGGGCTGGCGTACTGAATCAATATCACTTCTGACAGACAACAAGGAAAATACTAGGGTACACTTACAGGGTGCCGATGAGGGGACGTATTGTAACAGCTGTATTGACTGTCCTGTTTGTACGCTATAGCAGGTCCAGATGAACACTTGCATTGCTATATTGTGCAGCTGCTTAGGAAATGAATCTATCACCACCTATGTTCGGATATACTTCCCGATGCATTGAAATCACAATTCACCATGTTCAATCCATCATTCTGTTATGACTAGACATACACAATCTTTTTTCTTTATACATGAATAGTAGTTTGATTACATCCCACAAACGTATGTCAGAACATAAGCCATGGTACCTTCACATTCAAGCAGCAGCATAACATTTCCGATCGTTAACAGTAAACCTGTCTGTCATCAGAGGACTTCCATCTCATGTGTGATGAGACGTGACACATCCCAGTAAACGAACTTTGATTTATGTGATGTACTCCATCCTCCTGCCGCATATTGGGTGTAAAATATAGACTTCAGCGTCATAACTAAGTTAGTGATACTGCATTCCCAGTGTACATATTTGCCCGACAGGAGTGCTGTTTACAGAGTTAGTGACAGATGGACTTAACATCTAAGGTCATCAGTCCCCTAGACTAAGAACTACTTAAACCTAACTAACCTAAGGACAGCACACACATCCATGCCTGAGGCAGGATTCGAAACGGCAGTTAGTGATGGAATGACTGCTAATTTTCACATGTCAGGCGCTGCTGCTGTACGTTTATCTGTTTCCTTGTAAGAGGTATTCGGAGTTACTAACAATCATTTTATATAGGGCTGATGCAGGTTCAAAATGGTTCAAATGGCTCTGAGCACTATGGGACTCAACATCTTAGGTCATAAGTCCCCTAGAACTTAGAACTACTTAAACCTAACTAACCTAAGGACATCACACACACCCATGCCCAAGGCAGGATTCGAACCTGCGACCGTAGCAGCCTCGTGGTTCCGGACTGCAGCGCCAGAACCGCACGGCCACCGCGGCCGGCGCTGATGCAGGCATAGTATAATTTTGGAACCATGATCGGATGTGTACAGTGGGTGCTATACATCACCTGAAAGCTATATTGTACCCGAATCACACAGAGCCAATGTTTTAAGGAAGTAGTTTTTTCGTTTTATGGTCCGATAACATAGTTTGTCATAGAGAATCCGAGAAGAACGATTTATGTCCCGTGCTTGAAATATATTTCTTACATTGGAATATTAACAGTGCTACATTCCATACAACTGATAGGTTGGAAATGCAGACGATCTAACATTACAGCCCGTTTTAAGTGCAGAACGTTGTAGCCCTAGAAGTGCATGTGTGTATGTTCTCTCTTACCAATACCTTCCAGGTACTCATCCTAGACTCTAGAACAATACTTTAGAGCATGCTCTGTGACTCTCATAGGCAGAGAGATAGAACATAAATTAAGCACTGTGCTCAAGGTGTAAGAAATATGCAGAGCTCTGCCATTTACTTAGGTGTGATGCATTATCCTGTTGGAATTTGAGCTTTCTGCCATTTTTCTGGAGTGAGGGGAGGGGGGTTAAGTTAGGGGAGGTAGCCCAGTTGACCTATCTTCCCGCCAAAATTTCAACTTCCTACCAGTGGGGTGTGGCACTTGCATCATCAACTGATGTCACAGCCGGCATCTTAGATGACTCTATGCACTGTGCACGTTAGTACACATTAGTGCACGTTAGTACACGTTAGACCACCAACATGGTAAGGGGATGTGGTGGTCGGTTGAAGATTGTGGTGGAGGCTTTAACTATTTCCTTCAAAGTCCAGGTGGGTATGGCACTCACAAAAACTCATTTCACGTCCAGGTGAGCATGGCCCTCGCGAAAAACTGACAAAATTTCAATTTCCCACCTGTGAGGGGGTACGGCACTTTTTGAATTTCCCACCACCGCTATCTTGGGTAACGATACTTGCGCCATCACGGCCGCCATCTTGGATTTGCGATGGGAGGTCAATCAGTGTATCTCTGGCATCACAGGTCTAATTGTACTTGTGTCCTCATGTGAAATAGTAGTGGCAGTTTCTATTCCAGTAACTCAGACTTCAAAGTGTACCTGTAGCAGTGAAAGGGGTAGGGGAGTTGGAGTGGGTGGGGGGGGGGGGGACAATAGGTTATCTGCAGTGACATGGAAAACCACTTAATGGGACAATAGGTTAAGTATGTGTCAATCAAAGGAGAACAATAGGATTGCCTCTGAGTGCATACCTGCCGCTGATGGAGGCAACCCGCAGTAACAAAATGGCCCCGCACCCCCATTGTCCCACTAATGTCATCAGGCAATAATTATCTGCAACTGGTTCAAAGGACATTCTGGACAATCAAGGACATGAGTGCCATGGAACACTAATTTAACATAATTGTGAGGTCAGTTTTTGCACAAAATCGTGCACTGGAAACACTTTTGCTATTATGGATGGTTACAGAGGCAGCATGATTCAATATTTCTGCAGGGGATTTCCAATGAATCAATGCCGCATGTAGCTGCTGCACTACTCCAGGCAAATGGAGACCTGATACGATATTACTAGGTATCCCATGACTTTAGTCTCTTCAGAGTACAAATTCCAATGCAAACATTTACCCTTATCAACACACCCTTCAAATTATACCCATAATGCATGGAATATTTTGGGGTAAGGCGGCAGTAACAGTATCCATTTAGGAGAGGAGCAAAGTAGCTGATCGTCATGTCAATCATGAGATGCCCAGTGACTTCACCAAAGGTCTGTTTATTTTCCTTTACATTCAAAACAATTTTAGAATAGGGGTTTTATGCGCCCATTAGGGCACCTGTTGAGGCATACGTTTTATCGGTATGAATTAGCAGGGCCAGTAAGATAGGAAGAATAACCATTACTGAAGGAGTGGCGGTGGTGCATGGCAGTAGCTGTTAGCATGCACCAAGGCGGCGTGGGAGTCGCTGCTGGAGTACTCGTTGTTCTTCTTGCTAGTAAATATGGATTAAAGTGAATGTAGATTAAAGAGGGAATACTCTATTGAACGTAGGCAGAAAATTTCGATTAAAAAAAATGTATGTAACGTGAAAGGAACTACTGAGACAACCTAATGAATCCATGGACCCTGTATGACAGCAAGGGCTGTTCAAGCTGGTGGGGGCTCTGTAATGGTGTGGGGCATGTGCAGTTGGAGTGATGTGGGATCCCTGATGAGTCTAGATACGACTCTGACAGGTGACACATACATAAGTAGCTTGTCTGTTCACCTGTGGCCATTCATGTCCATTGTGCATTCTGACAGACTTGGACAAATCCAGTAGGACAGTGCGACATGCCCGAAATATTATGTAAGATTAGAGTGTGTTTGAGGCATACAAGCCTACAATAGCTTGTTTAAATCTAATGTGGTGTCGTTACCGAATGAAGTTCACTTAGAAATTTCAGTTTGTCTTGTAGACACTGCATCAGCATTTCATAGGAAATGACCAATAACTGGTAGCTTTAGAAGTTAATGACGTTCAGTTAATTAAAAAACAAATGAAAAACGAGAATTGTCACATTTAACATAAGCAGCAGTGATTCACTGGATAAAGTGTATGCAAATCTCTTTCTAGTATAAGAGATCTATTTAAAATCAAATGTAATGAGGTTGCAGGTGAACTGTCTTTTGATCTAAGATTGCGGTGAAATAGCTATTTTCGCCAGCCATCGTTAGGTAGCTATCTAAGGCACCCTGAAAAGCGAAGCATTGTGCACTTATGGAATAACGTACAATTACCGGAAATTAAATTTACCTGACTCAGTCAAAAGTTACACATGTCACATCACATGGAAATACAAATGGAGACAGGAGGGTGATGGGTGACGTATCAGGTTCGTATGAAGTCCGACCATGTACATTAACGACAAAGGGACTGCACAAAGTAAAATTCTTGAAGGTACCAAGGAGAGTAAAACAGAAACGGCCCAAGAAAATAGTATGGCTTAACGCATATGGAAACGAAACCAATCACCCATGTGAAGAGAACATAGACATCGTAAATACGTGTATGGGGATTGAATAAAGGAGTCTGCTAAAGACAGGGAGGACACTAGTATTGTCTCATGTGACTGTGTTGCAAAAGAGGTATATTTCAACAAGCCAAGAATGAATCCACTGAAAGATAAGTCGCTAAACATTTGCAATTCAGAAAATGATATTTATGAGAGAAGGGAGAAGTATAAATCAGATTATAAAGAAATGACAAACGAGAAACAAAAGTAAAGTCGAAGCTACATCGATCTGATACCTGATGAAGAGAAAATGGATACATTTGACGAAAAAAAGTATTTACTAGAAACTAGTGAAGAGTACAAAATTTAAACTGATCGCAGTAGTCTATACCAAGTAACCTCAGGGGATGCACAACTGTTCTGCAGCTATGAAATTCGCCATTACAGGGCCCATAGCTACGGTGGTGCTATCTAGTTTATATCACAATTCTGCACTACAGCCAACTCTCCTGTCAAGAGTACTCTTTAATCGTGGATCTAAGGGGACTGAAGTAGAAGTAAGTGTGACACTCAGTTATGGAGTAATAGATTGAGTCTCAGCATTAAACAAAATCTCTGCGCTGTGCAGCTATACAGAACATGCGGATAAGGAGCATAAGGGCTCAAGTTCATGTTTGGTAATCTCTCCATTTAGGTTTTTTGTATGGCAATGCATTCTTCAAATATCGTGTCAATCTTTAAAGCATAAACCTAAATTCTTTTAACTACACCTAATAACAAAAATGCTAAACAAATGGAAGTCATAGAAATCATGAACATAAAATAGATCAAGTGACACGATAGTCTTTGACAGGTGCATATATGTGAAAATATAAAGTCACATGGGTGGATAAGATGTACTCAGAAACACGCAAAATATATCCTGTAGTATCAACGACATAGCACCTAAAAAATCACTACTCCCCTATGGAGACGTAATTGACACTAAAGTTTGATGAGTATACAGAAATAAACGTGAAAGAATAAGGATAAGAACAGATAAGTGAATAACACTATAAGGATAGTAGATATTTGTGTTAATAAGTCAAAAAAGTAGGACTTGGGAGGAAACCAGCTGGAGCAGGCAGTTCCGATCATTAAAGTGTATAAAGGAGTCGAAAATAACAAAACACTAAATAGCGTTAACACCTTGCAGTGGACTACAGATTAATAAGATATGTGAAGGGGAAGGAAGTGAGAGAATATCCAATAATATAAACAACTGGCACTTGTTTAAAACGAATTCATTTTGTAGGTGTTCAGGTAAGCCTCGCCACCTCCCAAGTTAGTAAGAGGATATTGGGTAGGAGGACTCATTCCCCATGTTGGTGTTGCTGTGGTCTTCAGTCTGAAGACTGGTTTGATGCATCTCTCCATGTTATTCTATCCTTTGCAAGCCTCTTCATGCCCGAGTAACGACTGCAACCTACACCGCTCTGAATCTGCTTGCTGAATTCATCCCTTAGTCTCCCTCTATGATTTTTATCCATCACGCTTCCTTCCAGTACTAAATTGGTGATCCCTTTATGCCTCAGAACATGTCCTGCCAATCGATCCCTTCTTCTAGTCGTGCCACAGACTCCTCTTCTCCCCACTTCTGTTCAGTACCTCCTCTTTAGTTATGTGATCTACCCTACCTAACAGTCACCACCCATATCTTTCTGAGTTGTCGTACACTATTTCCTTGCTCACTTTGATTAACCCTTCTACACCTACATTATCGTTGTGGACCTGTATATCCACAGCAGTTACCATGTTGGACGTAGCTGAGGACAAATGATCTACTTCCTTTCATGTCTCAACTCCCCTATCACTGAAATGATTCGTCTGTCTACCTCCTCAGACGCATAACTGCACATATCCTTCATCTGATTGAAAGTGATCACGAGTTCATGCAAAAGTCAACCCTTATTCTCACTCCATCTCATATCCACCCCACAATAACCCACGTAAAATAATTCTAGAACAGTACCATAAAATCTAGGACGTTTACTGGAAGCTTGTACAGACTCAAATCAGAAAATACCTTGTCACTCTCCATATCCTGAAGGTATATCCGATACAAATTCCTTCCTGCAGCAAATTTCAACGAAAGTCACTATCTCACACACACACACACACACACACACACACACATACACACACACTCATCCCAGCTATCAGTCCCATTTAAATTCTCCCTACTCCTTGACCTCTTGAAATATTCAAAGAATCTCATGGGTACTACTGTTCCTTCTTCCTCACCAATGTCTTGAACACACTAACTCGCCACTAGGAATTAGAGAGATGCCACAGCAATATACTTCATACAAAAAGACGCCTGAACTGACGACAGACAAGCTCTGAGTATACCAACTATAAACTCAAGTACTGGCAAGCTTTCTATTGACTTACCAGCCATGATCCACTCAACATTACCCTCTCTTTCTCAATAATCAACCCCTGACTGACAGTCTAACAAGGACCCTCTTGAGTCCAAGATCACAACTTCAGTCTTTAGTAAAGCTAATTTCAAAGCGTTGTGTTAACAATTCTGACAGGAAGAACATTAGCTGCAAATGACTCACCATGTGCATCAGGAGGGTGACAGAAAATAAGTGTCCAGGAGGTGCACAGGTCATACTTCTATGGCACGTATGTATTATGCTTCACAGACAGACATTGTCGATATTCAAGACATGTTAAAAGCAAACCATGAAATTGCACTATGAACACCAAATGAAAAATAGTGCGTCATAGTCGTCAAAGAGGTGCCAACCATCAAGATCCAAGGCGAACTTCTTTGGGGTTACAAACCGAAAAGGACGTCCAACTGCATATTCACTCTTAAAGAAAGCATACAGAATCATATTGGTGTAATAGGGTGGTGAAAACAGATGGAATGTGATTCATGCAGCCTAATGCAGAACAGCACGCCGAAGAGCTTATTGTGAAACTGATATCCTTGAAGACATAGCTCCAGAAAGTGCTATAATATGGTTTATAGACGTGCAAAAAGCAGACATCCAGAGGTCGAATTTACGCAGTGGTTCCAGGTGGTGTGAAATGCAATGTCACACATTTTTTGGGAGGAATAGTTTGCTCTAAAGGAGCATGATTTTTATCTGGAGACGAGGAATCAAGCAAAAGCAAGTTAAATGGACCAGCGATTGGCCCAAACCACTGCTCTTACCATAGCTGTTGTTTTCTTACGCCGCTATTCCATTCTTGCTTTCTGTGACATAAATATATCCTACTGCCCTTGCAAGATCACACACACGAGAAAGAGTCGTAGGGAGCAGAGCACCTTCAGCTTGTCGCAGCACAATAAATAACTTTATAGCCGATTTACCATCAAGTTAAACAATCGGTATAATTGTATACTAATGTATTGAGGCATTGATTTTACTCGACTTTGACACAACTCTCTTAGTACCTCTAATTTCCTGGATTCCTTTTAAATGCATTTCTTCTTCAAACAAATTCCTTACTGAAGGATAGAATAATCATCTACAAATTTTCGCGTCGATTCCGTATTTTGCTGTGCATATCAAGTGGACACTTCGTTTGAAATGTCGTTATCTTATGTCTTCCAATTCTATAGCACTGTTTCAAGTTATGCTACCGTCTACTACTTACCTTGAAATCACTGTAATCTACGTCACACACAATTTGATGTGCGTAACGTAGTAGGTAACTATCATGGACATCCCATAAATCTTATCAAGAAACCTTGAAACGCGCGGAGATCAGTTTTTGTAAAAAGTGCTTCTTGTTCTACCCTGAATATTTGTCCTTTTTCTTATGCAGAACACGGTCATACTGCTGTGGAATTATTCGAAATCTATTCACAGTTGCGTTATTCCTATCCTGCGGATGATCTTCGATGTATGTTATTATGTTTAATACCCGCTCCTTGGACAACGATTTGCCTTTACTACGTTTCAATGGAGCCGAGATTTCTGGCTCCCTGCCCTACAAGTGTGATGAACTACATAGCTGGGACTCGTTTCAGTATCAGTTTCACTTGTTAAGCACATATTATCATCATTCCGCTCGTTATTTATACCATCTGTACTGTCAAACATATACGATGCCACACATCCCACTGAATCATCTTGCAGAAGTCTTAATATTTTATCTGCCACTTCTTTCTCACTCTGCAAAAATCCCTGTGTTTCTTTCTGACGAATCATCAACTTCGTGAAGTGTTGTTGTAGATATATTACAATGTTTGTTTCTTAATTGTTGCCATTGCTCTGCTTCATATCAGCACCACTAGCATTGTAACACTATTGCGAGTTACTCGTTGACTAAGCAGTTCACTTATGTTCCATAGCCTCATGTTGTGCTCGCAGCTGGAGACCTCCAGTCCCACCCCTGTTGCCATTGGCAGTCAATATTGTGGTTGCATGATAGACAATATGTGAGGAGTTGAATGCCACAAACATCATTGGCCTTTTGCCACCCCGCACTCAAAGGGGTCGTCGTAAGTATAGTAAAACTTTTCGCCCTGCACCTCCAAGACACACTCACCATCCTCGACAATCCCAAGCTGGCCACTCCGTGACCCCACATGCCCAGTGGTGGAGAGGCATACACGTTGTACCTCTCACTTCTATCTTCCAGTATTTATGCACTGTGCTATGAGCGGATTTAAAACCGCACGTCACAGTGTAAGACATGAAAACTATGACCAATTACCACCCTACACCCTCCTATCGACACCTCTTCATCTTTTGTTTAATCGTTATCGCTGGTTAGCCCTTAGATTAATATAACTTCTGTACGCTCTTCCTTCCCTAATTGGTGCCATCATCTAGGCTAGACGTGGAAATACACGTTATTAGCATGACTTTCCTCGATTAGACAAATTGTTTTAGCCCTGTTTGACCTCTATACTAGATTTATGTGTCAAGTACCACAAATTTTCAGAGGTTCTCACCGTTTCCATAAATTATGTAAACTTATGTAGTATATGGCAGCAACGGTATTTGACTATTGTCCACTAGTCACATTTTCTGCTCAGTCCTGAATTAAATTATCGCAGCTGTTTACGTAACTGTAAAAAATACGTACGAGGGGAAGGAATGGAATAAAAATTCATGAATCGTAATTAGTTCGACAAAAGTTACAAAGTATACTTGCTTTTACCTAAGTATATAAGTCCCAGGCCTGTTCTTGTGTTCTTCCACTTTGTAGTACGCCATCTGCTCGCTGACGGATTGCACATCATGAACCCAGCCGCTTAATTTCGTGTGCAGCATGTCTCTCAGATGTTTCATGCTGTTAATCCATTCATGGCGTTGCAGATCATTTGAGTGGATACCCTGAGACACACAGAAGGTGGTTCAAATTACTTACAATATTCACAATTAGCAGCCAACTTTAAGTTACACGTGTAGGTGCGACTATTGCATGATGCTTAAGTTAATGCTAGCTTATGACTAAATATTCAGTTTTGTACAACATATTATAACATTAATGCAAAGTGGGTTGTATTGATGTCTTATCAAACACACGATTCTCAAGCTACAATATCAGTTCAGAGAGTTGCATTTATTTGTACACAATGGAGTCGAATTAATGTGACCACCACCTACATTCGACGTTAACACATACTAGCTATGGATGTGTATGGGTAGTTATAGATAAACTTTCCCTAAACAGATTATAAATGGATCTAATGGATACGTTCGTCATACGCCCCGCACTGCTTTCTGCCGTTATTTCACGCAGTGCTGGTTGTCTGTTAGCAGTGACAGCTGTAGCCAAACGCCGCTGCTCTCGATCATCAAGTGAAGGGTGTCAGCCACTGCATTGTCCGTGGTGAGAGGAAATCCCTGAAATTTGCTATTCTCGGCACAGTCTTTATACTGTAGGCAGCAGGATACTGAATTCTCTGACGATTCCCGAAATGGAATTGCCCGCGCATCTAGCTCCAACTACTATTCCGCGTACAAAGCCTGTTAACTGCCGTGGTGCGATCATAACCACGTCAGACATGAATCACCCGAGTACAGTTGGCAGCTGCGCCAATGCTCTGCCCTTCCACGCCTTGTGCACGCGACATTACCACCGTCAGTAAGTGAGCACATCGTTACCCCGTGCCTTGTCACCTCAGTGTAATTTCGCAGAAGGAGCAGGAATACTGGAGTGTGAGGTAGGTAGTGGTTGGTCATGATGTCCACGGTGCATAAGCTTAAGTTTGCGCCCATTAAATTCTTCATGTGTGGATATTCTCCAAGTTATTTCTGAACGATGAAGCCTTTAAAAAATCAACATAGGCTGTCAAATTCTATTACGCAAGGTGATCTTTATAGCAGACCGTAATCCCTGACCCCTCTCTCCCGCGTATTACCTACAGAGTAATAGACTCCAAATAAGCAGATTCTCAGATAGTGAGATAAAGGACGGTTTAGTAACATCTGGAACATTGCCTAAGAAATATGTGGCCACCAGGCTTAGGCTTGTACTGTAGGATCTGACAGGAAGTTTTCCAGCTGGTTTAGGAAGTTACGAGAAACTACGAACAAGAAAGGTACGGATGATTTTTTTGGCTATCCTTAACCGTTCCGACTGTGCTTGCTTTGCCTAATAACCGCACAAGGTAGAGGGGGTCCGATCTCTTGCAGTGAGTTAACATTGCAGTCAGAGCGGCGTAAACAGCGACACTGTGAGCCACGTAAGCCAGTAAACAGACTAAGAGGACTGACCACGTAATCGTGGCTGTGTGTATCACTTTCTCATCCCGCGTACATATAACATAAAACACGAAAAGAATCTCCACTTACCATTTGCTCGAAAGCGAGGGGGACGAGCAGCTGAGAGAAATGTTTGACACCCAGTGAGAGCAGCTGCGCCGAGTCCCGCCAGTAGTCAGAGAGGTGCTCCAGGAAGACCGGTATCTCGGCCTGGAATTCTGGACAAGAAGACGGACGAGAAAGTGGTGAAGAGGTCAGTGAATCAGATTTCTATGGAAGCACAACATTCACTTTCTGCATTCACAAGGATAAAGAGGGTATGAAGGTAGAATTTACTAAATATGTATACACTGTCAGACTACTGTCACACTACAGTATGGACACCTTTTTCGGACCGAAGCGGTACACGAGTAGTATATCTGTGCCTGTATCATATGTTGATGGAAATGTCATCTCTATGTCAGCTTACTTTTAGTATTTTAAACACTGGCGTCAACAGCACTAAATTCCAGGGGGGGGGGGGAGGGGGACCAAATAGGTAGGCTTACATCATAAAAGACTCTAAATGGGAGATCTCCTTGAAGAACGTAAAAAAATTGGAAGCTAAAATCATTTTTTGGAGGATTGGTAAGGTCTCAGACCACATAAACTGACGGGGAAAGAAAACGCAATGCCAAGAAAGAATTGTGTGACATAAACGAAAGTAGGAGTGTTTCTATATCTTAATGATGACGCCTATTCCAATTTCGCGCCAGTCGCGTATGACGATACAAATTACATTTATTTAAATACACACTGTAACTGTTATGATGGTCAGTTACCTTTCGTACTGGATGTGGCAGATTGACGTTAGTCAAGAATATCTTCAAGGCGACAGACACGCTATTATCAACAGCTCACAGCGTTTGTAATAGGGCTATGGGAACCTGGATGTTCCTTTGTGATATTGCAGAAAGACTTGACAGGTAGGTAGGTAGCCACTGTACATGACTGCTGGCCACGGTGGGCACGAGAATGCACGGTCTCGAGAGGACTGGGCTCCAGACGACCACGTGGCTCTATGGAGAGGGAAAACCATCGTGTTCAGCAGATGGCTGAAGGAATGTGAGCAGCAGTTGGAACAACAGTAACATAATGAACTGTTACAAATTGGTTACTTCAAGGACAGCTCCGAGCAAAACTCCCTGTATTGTGCATTCTCCTCACCCCAAACCACCGCCATTTGCGACTTCAGTGCTGTCAAGAGAGAGCTCGCTGGGGGCAGGGTGGAGATCTGTCGTGTTTTCTGATGAGAGTTGGTTCTGCCGCGGTGCCAGTGACGGCCATGTGCCAGTTAGGAGAAGCCCAGAGGCCTGCAGCCAGCTTGTCTGTGTGCTAGACACATTCAGCCTACATCTGGAGTTATGGTAGGAGGTGCGATTTCGTATAGTAGCAGGAACACCCTCGTGGTTATCGCATCCCTCTGACGCAAATTTGTACGTCAGTCTGATGACTCGACCTGTTGAACCGACATTCACGAACAGCGTCCTAAGGAGTGTTTTCCAACAGGATATCGCTCGCTGTAGTGACCCCAACATGCTCTACAGTCGACATGTTGCCTTGGGCTGTTCGACCATCACATTTCCGATCGAGCGCGTATAACACATCATCAGAAGACGATTCCAGTGTCATCCACACCAAGCTTTAACCGTCCCTGCATTGAGTGACCATGTGCAATAGGCACGGAACTCCATCCGACAAACTGAAACGTGGCACCTGTACGACACAACGGATGCTCGTTTGCATGCCTGCATTCTAAATTTCGGGAGTTACACGTTTATTAATGTACAAGCATTTCACATTTGGAATGGCTTTCGCCCTGCTTACATTAAGCTGAGATCTACCAGCGCTAATCATCTAAATATGGTGCCTAGACTTTTGTATTCCCGAAATTTAGTAAGTCTACATTAATTAATTTTTTGTGTTGAAATTTTTTTTCCCGTCACTTTATTTCAGTAGCTTTTTAAATTTCTACAGCTCTCCAATTTAAGCCCAGATTAAAACTTGTTTTGCTATTATCTAGTATAAAAACATATATGATATTAACATATGCACTTTTGAGGCTGTGCGTATGAGTAAAGTGTATTACCTCCTAACCAACGTGGAAACCATTCTGAAAGCAAATAAAAGATTCGTTCATCCACGATTTCGTCTCAGTCGGTCGAGTAAAACAGTAAGAGGTGGAGACCGCATTTTTAAATACTGTATTAGTTTCATTATTAAAACCAGCTTAAGAAAGTGAAAATAACCCGTCAGAAAATGCAATGTACTTCATAGTTTCAAGTACAGACCTATGCTTTAAAAGCATGGAGATCGCTGAAAACCTGTTATTTTACAAGAATATATTTTTTCTGTGTTAGCCGGACGAAGCTGCGATATGTAAAGCGCTAGTTTATTATAAACTTTCTTCTAGGGAACATTCAAGGAATGATAATATGTACAAATGTAATTTTCAATACGCTGTCTTTCAGTCACTTTAAAAATAAATTCCTACAAGCTTAGTAGTCACTCCCTTGCCTTTCAGGAAAGGAAGTAGCAATCAGTTGCTTGTAACACTCTTCATAGCAATTGCTTTTGACACAAGCACTAACTACAACATTATTATTATACAAACATCAGGTTGTAAATGATTGTTGCATGGAATTCAGCTGGGTGCCTCCTTGCCACCCCTTCGAAAAAGCTTTCAGCAAAACCAATCAGTTTCACGTTCATCTACCCTCATCATTCGTCCCACGTAGTCATACCAACACAGCTCGAAATATTTTCTTTTTATTGAATAATATAAGAGAATTTTCTTACTGACACGTTAGTCAGTCCTACAAACCATTACTAATCACTGCATAAGAGCTTTCGATATGTGTAATTCGTTAGAGTTTGGAAATATTCGTTCAACGACGTCATTCTTTCTTTGTCAGCTAACAAGGAAACGTCTACAAGTGGTGTCATGGACTTTCAGAAAACTTCTGTACGGTGATAACATGCTGTGCAGTGTAACGGTGAAGCTACAGGCGTCAAGTGCTGCCGTTGGTGGGGAGGCTTGCGTGCCTCAGCCATACAGATAGCCGCACCATAGGTGCAACCACAACGGAGGGGTATCTGCTGAGAGGCCCCTCCTGAAGAGGGGCACCAGCATATTAACCTATTTTATCCCTCTGTTCAATTTCTGGAACAAAAATTTGTAATTTTTTTGTGTACAGTGATTTTAGTTTCTGGTAAGTTTGTTACACTGCTGGCCTTCTACATGCTCCTTGCTTTTACACAAAACTGCCAGCTGCGCTGCTAGCATCTGTGTAGGAACAGTGTTAGTGCTGTAGTAATTGCTGTTTATGGAAAAATGGCTACAAGGAAAGGGCAAATAAGTTTTACTATATTTGACAGTGGATAACGACATTATATTTTCTAAATATGGCGTATAAATACAATAATGATAGTCTGTGTGTGTTTTATTTGTTCATATCTGTTCTCAACAATGGGTTATAATGCATTACAGCTGAGTGTTACATTTTTGGAACAGTAGGATTGAGTGGTTGCATTGAAATAACAGTAAAACACTTGCATTTTAGGTTGACTGCCGATGAAATTATAGCATTATTGGAATAGGATACTGATTTTTGTGATGCAGACTTGTACATAAATCCCCCTGATGACCCATGGTGCTCAGATGAAGATTCAGGTGACGAGTGTGAAATTGATATAAATCATAGTGGCAAAAAGCTAGAATCTGTTGCAGAAGCAAAACTTACGAAGTATTGTGAATGGGACATTGTTACCCAATAAGTAAATATTAGACAGTACTATGAATTGAAGATTTTGATTAGTAAATACACTTATTACAATCTTTTACATTATTTATCTGTAACTTTAAATATTATTTATAGTTTCTAGAAAGTTGATGTTTTATTTTACAGGTGGGTCATAGGGAGCCTAATGAGCCATCATGTTCAGCTTCTGGTGCTGCCCATGTTGATAATGTTCTCAGCCCCTAAAGTTCTACATCAAATACTATTCCTGTTACTGGCAGAAGAAAGAGGGCTGATATGAGATGGCTCAGAATGACATAAATGAAGTGCAGATGAAGACATGGACACTTACAGAATTTTTGATGGAAGAAATGTCACCAGTACAGCTACTTGAACTGTTTTATGATGACACTATTGTTGACATGCTAGCCCATTACCCAAATATTTACGTTCATCAGCAGGGAGATACATCATTCAGTGTGTCAAGTGTAGAAATAAGAGTATTACTGGCCATATTTCTTCTGACAGGTTACAACCCTTTACCTTTAGAATGTACTGAGAAATGAACGAGGATTGCCATAATCTATCTGTGTCAAAAGCAATGACAAGGGGAAGATTTGACAAAATTGTGAAATGCATACATGTCTGCGATAACAACAGCTTATCCAAATATGACAGATTTTCAAAATTGAGAGCCCTTTGGAAGCTCTTGTATAGTAGGTGGCTAAGAGCTTTCAATAACGAAAGACTGCTATGTATTAATGAGGCTATGATTCTGTATTATGGTAGACATGGAACAAAGTAAGAAATAGCAGGTAAACCGATTAGGTTTGGTTATAATATTTATTGTCTTCATACAAGACTAGGGTACCTAGTTCAAGCAGAACCATACCAGGGTGTTGCAACAGGAAACACAAGACCTGAGCTTGTTGTATGTGGTTCAGTTCTGTTAGTCCTAGTATCAAAACTTCCATTTGAGAATGAACAGACATATGATTTCTTTTTTTATAACCTCTATACTTCCTTGCCACTTTTGTATGCACTAAAAGGAAAGGGCTGCACTGTAACAGGAACAATTCGCTCAAGTAGAACAGAGGGAGCTTCTCTGCAAGAACTTCATAAAATGAAAAACGCTCCAGGGAGAACATATGACCAAGTAACCGATAATAATCTGATTCGCTACCATGACAACAGTATTGTTATCATCATGTCAAACAGAACTGGAGTTCAACCAACTGGACAATCCAAATGATACAGTAGGAGTGAGAAAAACTTTATTGATATAATTACTCCTGCTGCAGGTGGTAACTACAACACTTACATGGGACAAGTGGACAGACTTAATGAAAATATTGTAAACTAAAGGATTAGTTTCAGAACAAAGAAATGATGCTACCAACTTCTTGCTTTTCTGCTAACTGCATCAACATACAATGCTTGGTTGTTGTATAGACAAACAAAACAGTATAAGGGCAATCCACTCGATCTTCTTGGCTTCAGAAGGTATGTGGTCAACAGCTACTTTCAAAAGTACAGCTCATGACAATCATCTGCCCATCCAGTACTAAATCCAAAAGCCTTACATAAAAGGGTGCTCAATGATGTACACTATGATGGACAAGATCATCTGATTGTACCATTAGGCAAACAACTAAGATGTGGCCAGTGCAAGAAGAACACAGCAAAACAATGTAAGAAATGTAAAATTCCTTTGCATGCAAATTGTTTTGAGCAGTTTCATACAAACTAAAGTTGAAACTGAACTCAGTAAATCACAGTTTAATTTTGTTTATTCCTTATTTGGTTACACATCCACATTTTGGATAATCTGTAAATGAGCTGTATCAACTATGTAGTGAGAAAAATAAACGTAAATATGAAAAATTTACATTCGTTTCTCACAGTATTACCATGCACGGTACCTGCACCCTCCCGTTCACGCTGTTCCATTTTGGGAACGTCAATTTTTTTACACTAAATATGTTGTTAAAATCATGAAAGTGGTATTTATGGTTTATCCTCACTCGATTTAAATAGGAATTCGTAAGACATTTGAATGGAAAACCTTCTTGGGATCAAACAGATTAAGTAGTTGGAGGGGCAACAGTCTGGATGATTGACTGATTTGGCCTTGTAACATTACTGAAAATGGCCTTGCTGTTCTGGTACTGTGAACGGCTGAAAGCAAGGGAAAACCACAGCTGTAATTTTTCCCTTGTGAATGCAGCTTTCCTGTATGGTTAAATGATGGTGGCGACCTCTTGGATAAAATATTACAGAGGTAAAATAGTCCCCCATTTGGATCTCCAGGCAGGGACTACTAAGTAGGATGTCGTTATGAGAAGAAAGAAAACGCGTTCTGTGGATCGGAGTGTGGAATGTCAGATCCCTTAATCGAGCAGGCACGTTATAAAATTTAAAGAGGGAAATGGATGGGTTGAAGTTAGATAAAGTGGGAATTAGTGAAGTTCGGTGGTAGGAGGAACTTTTGGTCAGGTGGACACAGGATTATAAATACAATAAAATACGTGTAATGACTAGGTTTAATAATAATGTATAAAAAATAGGAGTGCAGTCAACCTATTATGAACAACATAGTGAACGCATTATTGTAGCCAAGATAGACACGAAGCCCACGCCTACGACAGTAGTACAAGTTTATATACCAACTAGCTCCGCAGATGACGAAGAGATTGAAGAGATGTATGATGACGTAAAAGATATCATTCAGATAGTGAGGGGACACGAAAATTTAATAGTCGTGGGAGACTAGAATTAGATAGTAGGAAAAGGAAGAGAAGGAAAAATATTGTAAGTCAATTTGGAATACGGTGAAGGAATGAAAGAGGAAGCCGCCTGGTAGAATTTTGCACAGAGTATGACTTGATCATGGCTAACACTTGGTTCAAGAATCATGAAAGAAGGTTGTACACGTGGGAGAGGCCTGGAGACACTGGAGGATTTCAGATAGATTATACAATGGTAAGAGAGAGATTTAGTAACCAGGTTTTTAATTGTAAGACATTTCCAGAGGCAGATGTGGACTCTGACCACAATCTATGAGTTATGCACTATAGATTAAAACTGAAGAAACAGCAAAAAGGTGGAAATTTAAGAGGTTGGTACCTGGATAAATTGAAAGAACCAGAGGTTGTAGAGAGTTTCAGAGACAGCATTAGGGAACGATTGACAAGAATGGGGGAAAGAAATACAGTACAAGAAAAAATGGGTAGCTCTGAGAGAAGAAATAGTGTAGGCAGCAGAAGATGAGATAGGTAAAAAGACGAGGGCTAGTAGACATCCTTGGGTAACAGATGAGATATCGATTTTAACTGATGAAAGGAGAAAATGCAGTAAATGAAGCAGCCGATAAGGAATACAAACGTCTCAAAAATGAGATCAAAGGGAAGTGCAAAATGGCAAAGCAGGGATGACTAGAGGACAATTGTAAGGATGCAGAGGCATATATTGCTAGGGATAAGATAGATGCTGCCTAAAGGAAAATTAAAGAGACCTTTGGAGAAAAGAGTACCACTTGTATGAAAACCAAGAGCTCAGGTGGAAAACCTCTTATAAGCAAAGCAGGGAAAGCAGAAAGATGGAAGGAGTATATAGAGGCTCTATATAAGTGTGGTGTACTGGAGGGCAATGTTATGGAAATGGAAGAGGACGTAGGTGAAGATGAAGTGGGAAACCTGATACTGAGTGAAGAATTTGACAGGACACTAGAAGGTATAAGTCGAAACAAGGTCCTGGCAGTAGACAGCATTCCATTAACTCCTGAAAGCCTTAGGAGAGCTGGCCCTGACAAAACTCTACCAGCTGGTGAGCAAGATGTATCAGACAGGTGAAATACCCTCAGACTTCAAGAAAAATATAATAATTCCAATCCCAAAGAAAGCAGGTGTTGACAAGTGTGAAAATCATCGAACTATCAGTTTAACAAGTCACAGCTGCAAAATACTAATACGAATTCTTTACAGACGAATGGAAAAACTGGTAGAAGCCAGCGTTGGGGAAGATCACGTGAGGCAATACTGACCCTATGACTTATCTTAGAAAATAGATTAAGGAAAGGCAAACCTTCTTTTTTAGCATTTGTAGGCACAGGGAAGACTTTTGACAATGTGGGTGGTATACTCTCTTTCAAATTCTGAAGATGGCAGGGGCCAAATACGTGGAACGAAAGGCTATTTACAATTTGTACAAAAACCAGATGGTAGTTATAAGAGTCGAGGGACATGAAAGGGAGGCAGTGGTTGGGAAGGGAGTGAGACACGGTTGTAGCCTATCCCCTTTGTTATTCAATCTGTATATTGAGCAAGCAGTAAAGGAAACAAAAGAAAACTTTGGAGTACCAATTAAAATCCATGGAGAAGAAATAAAACCGTTGATGATTGCCAATGACATTGTAATTCTGTCAGAGACAGCAGAAGACCAGGAAGAGCAGTTGAATACAATGGACAGTGTCTTGAAAGGACGATATAAGATGAACATCTACAAAAGCAAAACGAGGATAATGGAATGCATAATTAAATCAGGCGATGCTGAGGGAATTAGATTAGTAAATGAGAGGCTTAAAGTAATAGATGAGTTGCTATTTTATTAGCGAAATATTTGATGATGGTCGATATAGAAAGTATATAAAATGTAGACTGACAATGGCCAGGAATGCGTTCCTGAAGAAGAGAAATTTGTTAACATCGAGCATTGATTTAAGCGTCAGGAAGTCTTTTCTGGAAGTATTTGTACAGAGTGTAACCATGTATGGAAGTGAAGCATGGACGATAAATGTTTTAGACAAGAAGAGGCTTTTGAAATGGTGGTACAAAATAATGCTGAAAACTAGATGGATAGATCATGTAACTAATGATCATGTACTGAACAGAAGTAGCGAGAAGAGGAGTTTGTGGAGCAAGTTGACTAGAAGAAGGGATCGGTTGGTAGAACACGTTCTGAGGCATCAAGGGATCACTAAGTTAGTATTGGAGGGCAGGGTGGAGGGTAAAAATCGTAGAGGGAGACCAAGAGGTAAGTACAGTAAGCAGATTCTGAAGGATGTAGGTTGCAGTAGCTACTTGGAGATGAAGAAGCTTGTGCAGGATAGGGTAGCATGGAGAACTGCATCAAACCAGTCTCTAGACTGAAGACCACAACAACAACAACACATCAACATTTACAATTTGTCTCATTCTCTTCTTTTTTACGTTCTTTTTCCAACTGGGATCATTTCGCAAGTGTTTTCATTATTTTTATTTATCACTCATAATGTTTAAACATTTGAAACAACGGATGAATCGTTTAACAACAAAAGACGAAATAGTCTCTTTATACTGGCTGTGCATTTGTGCCAAAAATGTATATTTCTATTTAAGATGTTCCTTCTTTGGATGGTTAAATGATAAAAACATTTTAAAAATTTATTCTTATTCCACTAGGGACTAAGTAAAATGGTGATTTAAACAAAAGAAGGGATTACAAATAAAACGAAATCTAAGCCAAATGTGGAATGGAAATAATGAATGCAATAACATGGTGAGAAACATAGAATGATAAAGAAGAAGAATTTGAGTCGGAATTAATAAACAAAAATAATAAAATGAAATGTAAATAAATTCCAAGTTCAAAACGCATCAGAAAAAGAGAGAGCAATTTTAAAAATATATTGATTAAAATTATGTTACAAAGGAATGGAAATAAAGAAATAGAACCCAATTAATTTAGCAAAAATAATGATTAAAGTCGTTTCAAAAAACGTTTAAAAATAAAAAATTTTTATCTACCTGACTAGTTCTGAACTCTTAACTTCCTACATGTGAGGCCTGTGCAAGCAGTCTGTTTAAAAGTGTCTTCTTTAAAGTTGAAGATTATTAGGCGAAATTCCGAATTTTTTTCGTCGATTACTCGTAAATGAATGCCTGTGATGGTGACTGCCTGCAGCGTCTGAAACTTGAGACCTTGACGTATATCACTGTGTAAATGATTTCAGAAAGTCGATCCCATCGCTGGGGATCTATCCTCGTGAGACTCAAAAACTTGAAATTGCTTTTGAAGAAACCTTTTCCCACATGTCCCCATTATCGCCCTCTCTCCCCACATTCGGTGGTGACACCTATGATTTTAAATAAAGAAAAATTAATTTTCCCAGCAGTTGAAAACTATGATGCGATAGGATGACATTAATTCATACCAACTTCCAGCCAAAACATACGTATGAAATGCCATATCATATATTTTAAGCATGGCAATAAGTTCTTCAAGAGGACATTTGGAGAGCGTTTATGATGATGGACACTAGTCTCGAATAAACCGAATGTTTAACACCTTAATACCTATTAATGATAAACATTTGCGCAAAGTTAAGCAAAAATCTTACTGGTGTTTTACGGTAACATTTTCCATTTTCGACACTGTATGTCCACATAGCTGCGAAACGTTCACTGTAACTCCTTCTATCACTGATCAGTTAATCGCTTCTCTCCATGTTGGTGCCAGGCCGTTCTATTAGTTTGCAGTAAATTCGATTTGGTACAAAAGTGTAAGTCGCACAGTGTATGGGGATGCTGGGCCTCTTTCATTACATTATACATATGTTCTGGACCACTTTCTTTACATCATGCGACCCACGTCATAATCTAAGATAGCGGCAGCCACGCCCCCTTGTCTATCAAGTTACAACCCACGCCCTCCCCCCCCTTCTCCCCTCCCACCACCGTCTCATCAGCCTCTCCAAACAGCCACACCGTGGTATTAAAATCAAGCATAATGATGTCGCTAAGTTCAAAGACGTGCAGTAAAGAATTACGTAACATTAACTTGAAAGGGAACCAATGTGAGATACGGGCATCATTTGCTTGACAGTAATATTTCGTTCACACACACACACATTTATCTGTATTTAATAACTTTATTGTGTAAATCTCGCGCAAAAATGGAGTCAAGCTGCATTATTTCCATAACTTTCACATTGAAGTCAAAGTTTGTTACGTAAGACATTTTTGTACACAAACGCTCGAACTATCTCTCTTTCTCTCTCTCCCTCTCCCTCCCTCTGTCTCTCAGTCTCTCTCTCTTTCTCTCTCTCTCTCTCTCTCTCTCTCTCTCACACACACACACACACACACACACACACACACACACTCACATACACACAGACACACACAGACACACACACACACACACACACACACACACACACACACACACACACACACACATATGCGGCGAAACTGGTTCCAAAACAAGATTTTGAAGCCTAAAGTAAGAATTCCATTGCCACAATCATGCTTAAATAATTTCAAATTGGCCTAACTTGGTCTAACTTGACCAGGCTCATTACGCGGAATATACATCTTAACTGAAATACCATGCTAATCAGACAAACTCACAGACAGACAGTCTGAATTACTAGAAGATGTAATTAATTAGACATGTACTTGATGTAAGTTACAATACACAAGCAGACCGTCTTTCCTGTTTACTCCCAACACGACCATGGACGGTGAGAGAGATGACACATCACCAAAGATGATTCAATATTTCTAAGTAAAATCGTTGATGATACTATATATGATTTATATGATTTATCGAGTACAAAACTCATGCAGGTGGTTTATAATCAATATGTATTGGAGAAGTAATTGCATAATATGTGTGTCCCTGAAACTCATAAACGAGTCCCAGTACAATTAAGGGAGTTGTATGGTGCGGTAGCTATCCATCCTCCACCCATGAAGGTTCCCATTTTTACCTGAAGGGCATGCTTTTGAAGATACCTTGAAGAACCAAGAAAAGCTGGTACACCTGCCAAATGTCATGTAAGGCCCCGCGAGCACGCAGAAGTGCCACAACACGTCGTGGTACAGACTCGACTACTGTCTGAAGTAGTGCTGGAGGAAACTGACACCATGAATCCTGCAGGGCTGTCCATAAATCCGTAACAGTACGAGGGGATGGAGATCTCTTCTGAACAGCACGTTCCAAGGGATCCCAGATATGCTCAACAATGTTCGTGTCTGGGTAGTCTGGTGGTCAGCGGATGTGTTTAAACTCAGAAGAGCATTCCTGGAGCCACTCTGTAGCAATTCTGGATGTGTGGGATGTTGCATTGTCCTGGTGGATGCACGTGATCAAACAGGATGCTTAAGTACGTGTCACCTGTCAGAGTCGTATCCAGACGTATCAGGGGTCCCATATCACTCCAACTACACATGCCCCACACCATTACAGAGATTCCACCAGCTTGAACAGTCCCCTGTTGATATGCAGGGTCCATGGATTCATGAGGTACAAGTCCATTCGCTCGATTCAATTTGAAACCAGAGTCTTGCGAGCAGGTAACATCTTTCCAGTCAACAACATTACAATATCCGTACACATCCATCCACTCGATACAATTTGAAACAGGACTCTTCCGACCAGGCATCACGTTTCCAGTCATCAACAGTCCAATGTCGGTGTTGATGGGACCAGGCGAGGCGTAAAGCTTTGTGTCATGCAGTCATTGTCTCCGAAGGCCCATTTAACAACTGCGCCAGAGATTTGTTGTCTTATGAAGGCGTTGCCGACCGGAGCGCCGTATTCTGATTGTTTAGATATATCTGCATTTGAATACGTGAGCCTATACCAGTTTCTTTGGCGCTTCAGTGTAGTTCATAATAAGTTGAGCCACCCTATAATAGAATTACAAATATCAGGATCCACTGTGTACTGAACATAAAATTCAGTGTGAGCATCTAGTTTCATGTAAACAGAGAGAAGAGCTTAGGCAAGTGTTAGTCAAGCATAACAATGTGTTTTCACATGTATGGAAACATATTAATAATGCAATTTAAATGTAAGAAGTTGGAAATATTTTTCAAGAAACCATATCTAACGATGACCAGTTGCCAAGAACCTCTTAAAAAATGATTCAACGAACGTTAGATTGGGGAATACTGGAACAGGCAATACATATTTTTAAAAATCCACTGGTGGTAGCACTGAAATGCGATAGAATTGTAAGGCTGGTACTGTATTCTCATAGTTTAAACAAAATTTAATAAGGGATAAAGCACAAAATATACGAAGTTATTGCAATAATTCTGAGGAGCTACTTGTTTCACATGAATGGTTGGATATAATTTGTGATTACTGGAATTTTCCATTGGCAAAAGACTGAAGAAATTATGTGTCCCGTATATATAATGGATTTTCTCATGGGTATAGGGTATTTCCCTCTGTCTGTAATATTTTAAGATCTATGGCGCTGTTACAGAGGCAGGAAGCATTAGGGCAAGTGACATTTTACGTAGACAACATGAAGTTGCATGTCCTACTTGGGAAGAGTATTTTAGTTTTCTGGACAACGTATGACATGAAGTAGGACAAGGTGGCACAAAACTGAATTAAGAAAGTATGGCATGCACTAAGAACCAATTGTATTTCTTGCTCCATGTGTTTAACGGAGAACGTATTTTAGCAAAACCATCCCGGTTCTCCGTGACTGAGCTGTTTGAAACGTCAAAGAAAAAGCAACAACGTAAAGCCATGTTTAACTTGTTTATGTCTTATCGGCGTTTTGTAGAAGGAGTCATTCTACGCTTCTTGCACACATCAGATGTTAAAAGAGGATAGCCCCTGGGTTCAGATTAAAGAATATCAGCCCACATTTTATGAGCTAAAAAATCATTTCGTAAATAACCCGCTGCTGAATCACTCACATTTTGAGAAGACTTCTTTTATTTTATTGAACTCTGGTGCATATGGTAAAAGAGTGTATAAAATAAAAAGAAGGGGTATTGAAGTGTGTAAGATGATAGCTTTTACCACTTAATCACTGCAATCAGTGGAGCATAATAAAGGAGTATCAGAGCTAGACGCACTGTCCATCGTATTTGGAATGAAGAAATCTGAGCATTCTTTGTTGAATCACCAAGTAATAATATGCAATGATTTTAAAGCATTTACATTTTTGCAAACTTGTCAGCTAAAACATGCCAGGTGAGCAATGTTCCTGCAACAGTTCGATCATGAAATTAAAAACATATGAAGAAAGTGTACTTTGGCGGCCAACAGGTTGCCTAGAATGCTGAACTATATAAGGCGTCTGAACTTACATTAACTAAAAACGATTTGGTACCCACTTTTGCTATAAATGAAATCAAAGCGGAAATTGCTTTGAAGAAAATATGTCGGTACTCTGAAAGAGAACAGAATAGGGCGATCTTCGGAGATCAGTAAAACATCATTTGGGAGACCCTAATTATCCCATAGTAGCACAATATTACAATATCCATCAAGGAATTTGGTGCAAGAGGACGAACATGGATTTGCCAGAACGGATAATATGCTTCCCCTCCAAAAATCTGCCATTTTAATAGACTAAGTGTATTTAGAGTAAGAGCATTAAGGGACTAAGAAATCCATTACAAACTTCAATGACAGAGTAACTTTAGAAAATATGCGTTTTGAGTTAAATAGAAGATTAGTAAATAGCATTGTGCAAGGGAATATGCAATCCCTTGAACACAGTGGAATTATTAGCAGTCTATCATTTTCGACCTACGCCTAGTTCTAGAGGAGCGTGTTTTGGTCTACGTCAGGGGATTCAGTAAATACATTAAGCTATTTCCAGACAGAAGAGCTAATACCACAACACCTACAGAAAAGCTGGGTAACAACAATTTTGTTGAGTTAGGTAGGCCTCAGAATGTCGTGGTGAGTAATGGTAAACGGTTTCCAAAAAATGGTTCAAATGGCTCTGAGCACTATGGGGCTTAACTGTTGTGGCCATCAGTCCCCTAGAACTTAGAACTGCTGAAACCTAACTAACCTAAGGACATCACACACATACATGCCCGAGGCAGGATTCGAACCTGCCTAGAAACGCTCGGCCACTCCGGTCGGCGGTAAACGGTTTGATGCTAAAAAAGTGAAGAAATGTTGTCAGGATATGATACATAATTATCTTAGGATTTTCCCTTGGATAAATATGAGTGATAAGGTTATAGGGGACTTTGCAGAAGATGTAGAGGAAACATTCAACATGGGGTAATAATATTAAGGAATTAGAAGCCATCATTAACAACCACAAGCCTGATGCAACAGTATTTGCATCATACAAATTAATATGTAACCATAAACCAGAGCTGACTGACTTTCTTGTTTTATTCGACATCTCATTAGGCAATAATCAAGCACAAGAAAGAGTAAACAGGGGAAAGAATGTTAGATGCGAAATGGTGATATGATGTAAAATCTGTAACCCCATCTAATTTCAAAGTAGGATAACTGGTATTAGTAAAGAGTAATGAATAAAGCAGAATGGCACAAACTAAAATGGATATGCAGGTATATAAGCAACCATTCAGAATTGTACGAAACCTCACGTGAATGTCTCTCGAATATCTGAAAATCTGGAAGGAATTGAGACTCAGGAACATTATAGCCCTGGGAAAAATTATAGATAACAGTATCTAAGAGTCTGTTGGGAAGGTACTTCTGCATCGTAGTTACACTGTTTGGCGAACTAAGAGGCCTGAACTGGATCATACTTCCGTTTATCTTTCGTTCTTATTAATTAAGTGTTATTTGTCTTTATTTTTGACTATCTTGACTAGAATGGCGCAGCTGAAACAATTACCTCATATTGACCACTTTGAATCAAGTCAGAAATCTGAAACTACAGTTTGCATCTGAGAACAACGTAAACAAATATATATACATTTATATCTGATGTAGATAGTAGAGAGTGTGATGTGTATGGGGACAGAGAGCCATATTATCTCATATCTATGTACGTTGCATGGAATATGAAGCTAGAGCTAGTAAAAGCCTGAAGATTCAACTAAGTGTAGTTATTAGGTATTACGTAAAAGAACTCAAGACTTAATGAAGGAGACGTCCCTGTATGTTGAAAGGGATCAGCATAATGATGGTGTATGGAGTAATATTGAATAAAAAGAGTATAAAACGTCGTGTATATTGAGGAGAAAAAGAGGTTCTCGGAAATGCGTCAGGAAAACGCAGATAATTGCAGTGTTGCAAGAGGTGCTGCAGACAAATAAAGGGCAAGTACAGGAAGAAATAATGTCTGATTTATATAAGGGGCGATCAAAAAGTTTCCTTTAATTTACGTCTATGGTCACAAACCTTTTGATAACAGATTATCGGTCTCGGTCTTTAATGACCATCATTAGATCTGCAGCAAAAATGGGAAAAACTTAAATTCACTCGCAAACTATATACAGCTTAAGAACAATACAGGCCATAATGAAAAGTAGTGCTGACAAAATTTACATTTGTGCACTTTGAATATGAAGAGGCGTACCTGTTTCATAAAAACAAAGTCATAATGTACTGCAGCCATGGAGGCATCGTCAAATGTTAAATGCGGAATCAGCACCAGCATCGTCATTAACGTATAAATAACATCACATACACGAGTCATTTTGTCAGTAGTACTACTGTGTAAACAAGTTGTCGTACAGTAGCCACAAGATGTTTGTGTTGTAAGTTCACCAGATGTCGCTAATGTCGGCACACACTAGTTTTCAATAATTAATTGAAATAGCGAAAATAAAGGGCTGGTACAATAGTTGAAGTCTGTAATAAGCTTATAACGTATAACAGGCATTACATTAATAAAAAGAAATAAAAAGAAGAACACGACAAAATTAATATTGCTAAAAGGGGGGAAGACTTAAAAAACAGTGGTTGACATGTGCTGTAGATAATGACATAAATATTAAACACCGTTGATAGTGTACCGGGTAATATTAAACGATCGTAAAACAAATCACTAAAGGAGCCACAAATGAAAGAAAACATAGTGCAGCACATAATCAGCCCCCTCTGTTAGCGCTAACCACAGAACTCCGCACAGGCGGGAAGTGGCTGGAGGGACGTGACCGGCAGAGGGCACCTCGTACCCAGCCGTTGCAAGAAAAGAATGATAAAATTCCGTAACAGTGGATGATCTACATCATCTGATTAATGTAGTCTATGAAATGAATAGAGAGAGAACAAGAACATACTAGAGTCATGCGTAAAACGTGTGAAAACGAAGTAAATATGTGATGCACTCAATGCTAGGTGAACTTGTCAACACACTATATATAACAGAGGCGTGAAGTGATTAGAGTAAAACATTGTCAAATAAAGCAAAGTAGGCATTGGGCACAAAGTCATTTTGCCAGTGAGGCAGTTGAGCTGGTTCTCTAACAAATTAAGATCACGGCTTTTTCCCCCTCGGTGAAGAACACGCGTACAACTCCCAATGCTCCCTATGGAGTGACCAGTATCAGATAAACGCTGTCCCAAAGCCGTTTTGTTTCTGTGAGTGTCCTTTAAACCTTAATTTAAAAGAGCGGCCTGTTTGACCGATATAATATTTGTCACAATTACTGCAGTCAATCCTTTATACTCCAGAGCCATCAAATTTATCATAGTTCCCTTTCAGTTTATGTTTTATTCGTAGTTTTAGGGTGTTATTAACCTGAAAGCGACATCTGACATCAGAGCTTTTAAAACATTTTTCTATTTGCAAAAAGTTTCCATCTGAAAGACCTTGCTACAGCATATCTCCAATGTAGCATGACTCTGACGCGGGTATATAAGCACCGACATGTAGGCAAGGGGTAGTGTACCATTCGTGTCACTTTGAGGAGTGTGCGGTAAACACAGCCCCATAATCTATGTGTTTTTTATCTTAGACGAGATTTACGTCCTAACATAACTTAAAGGGCACATTCCGCTTCATTTAACAACTATCTTAGCACCCACTGCTTCTCTTGTGTGGAGTGTATGGTCCACACTGGTTATTTCTTTATCGGATTTTTACGTCGTTCAGAAATCGCTACATCTTCTAAGCTTTTCACGCTAATTAAGGCCGTAGAAGTATGGTCTTTTCCGAATGCACTTCCGACCAGAAATCAATTCTGGTAGCTGGAGTCAGAGATCCTCATTAATCCACCCTTTTGAGTAATTTCGGTGACATTTACTTTCATCAAAATTTTCATTCCCTAACGCATATTTCTTTACAAGTCAAATACCAATTTTCATAGATTTAACTTTAAATATGTTTTAATATAAAGAAATTTTTTGTAAAAACTAACGTCCCCTATTTCAACCCCTTAGGGGTTGCATTTCCAGAAAACATTTAAACATCAATTTCTTTACCTCTAACCAAGAAGCCAAATACAAACTTTCAACATTTTGTTTGAAAAATTCTTTCGTAATCAAATATTTCCAGAACCATTTTCATTCCCAATTTTACCTCCTTAGCAGCTGAATTTCCAGAAACACCGAAACACATAATTTTTTAGATTTCCAACCTAGAACATAAATACAAATTTTCTTCGATGTAGTTATAAAAAGGATTACTTAATGAAATACTTTCAGAAAAATGTTCATCGCCTGTTTCACCCCCTTAGCGACTAAAATACCAAAAACACCAAAACACATACTTTTTAATTACTAACAAAGAAGTCCAATGCCATTTCTCAGAGATACATCTTTAAAAATACTTTATTAGTACTGTAATAACGATTTATTTTCAAAATAAACTTTCACCCACTATTTTAACCCCTTAGTAGTTGAATTTTCAAAAATACTGAAGCATGTATTTTTTTTATTTCTGATTGAGAAACCAAATACCAGTTTTCAAGCTCTAGCATCACAATTAACATAAGAGTGACTTGTCTTGAAAAAACATTTCAGCCCCTACTTCACCCTCTTAGGGATGGAATTTCGAGCAATGCCTCACTAAATGGTGCTAACAGTGTAAGACCAGCGCCCATTCCAGTAGTTCAAGTTCGTCTCATTAGCAGTTTGGGCTGATGAATGATGAGTCAGTGAATGAGTCACACACTATTTCATTCACTTAGGAGCTGAATTTCCAAAAACACCGAAACACGTATTTCTTGTTTCTAATCGAGTATCCAAATACAAATTTTAATTAATTTAGCTTTAAAATGCTTTCATAATGAAATAATTTCATAAAACATTTCACTGCTTATTGCAAAAACGTTGAAAACCGTATTTCTTTTTATTTCTAAGCAAAAATTCAAGTAACATAGATGTAGCGTCAATAATTGTTTCAATAGTTCTTTAATAAAGATTTATTTTTAAAAAGAGACAGTCACACACTATTTCTCCCCCCACAGGAGTTCAATTCCCAAAAGTGCTGAAACACTGTTTCTTTACTCTCTCCAAATTTCGAATTTCTGTCCTTTGTGATTAAGGCTGGATAGTGACGAGTCAGTCACTCAGGACGTGGATCTTCATGTATAGAGATAACAAAGTTTCAAAGGAGATACTCACCAGTTTTGCTGAGGTTCTGGTCATTATGAAGAAATTCCCAATTATAATCCAAGACAAGGCGATTCCTGTGGTTTATGGCTCTTGTGATCTGCTGTACAGCGTGCAGTAACTTGGAGAGGGTCGCACTCCTCAGCCGATCCTTTTGCAGTGTCTCCAGGTTCCATTCCATGTTATCCAACCTTAAACAATAAAATGCGGTCACCTGATGTAACAAGTGACATTTTGATACTAGACTGTCTTTTCGTGAACAGAGCAATGAAACCAAACTCAGGCAGCCACTTCTCAAGTTTTTAGGTCGCCCTTCGACACTGACATCCAGGCTATTAGGTGTGAATCAAGATATTAGACTGAGTTATTCCAGCGTGAATTGTGAATGGTATGCGAGTCTGTTGACACGTTTTGGTAAAGTGAGCGGTCTTTGTTGAAGAATAGTTTTGCACAAATTCATCCAATACTATGATAGGACAAGTACAAACTCTAGTACAGATAGATAATTACTAACGTACTCCTTATAGAACATACAAACGTATACATTATGTTGATTGGTGAATGTTCAAATTTCATAATCATACCATAGCACTCGGTGTCACTTGACACAAGTCTTTCAGGCTAAGTTTCGAAACATGGCGTCGACAGTTCTCTACAAGTATCTGTTCCTCCACAGCACAGCCACATGCACCACTTTCACTATAAAGCCACCACTTCATCAAGAGGTGGCCATATCTGCCTTGCGACATTCGGGTGCAGATGAGTCATGAGCATTCACCACAACGAAGATCAGACTCTGCACGCTTCACCGTTGGATTCTGAATAAGATGCGCCTTTTGGGTGGAAGTTCATTCCCACATTCTTTCTACATCTCGGTGACATCGAAGATAAATACGAAAATAAACACAAAGTGGCCTGTGTGACTTTCTTCAGGTGTGCAATCAGTGAATTTATGGAATACGGTATTTAGAACTGAGTTCATACGGTGCTTCAGAATTTGCACATCGGTCGCTTTAGATCTCAGGTGAGCAGGAGCAGTGTTGGATAGGACAGGCAACCATTGAGTGGCACTTGATCTGGCAGTGTCATTAACGGTTCTCAAGGCCTCGTTGCGCATAATCGCCACTACATTTTCATGCTGTGGCATTGCGTAGCATATCTGCATTTAATCCCCAGTCATTTCCAGAAAATTGGTGCAATTGATTTACTGTTGAGCCAAACTTTGTCAGATCCATTGAGTGCAGCACAAATGACAGAGACAGATAAGGGAGACGCCTACAGTAGATGTTTAGACAAGCAGTTATTTCATTTGGGTTTGGCCACAGTCAGCGCACTGGTCAACCAAAGCACTATGACCACCAAATTACTATCGATACGAAACAGTCCAGACTGTAGCAGCGTTACCTGGCAAGGGACGTGTGCTAGTCACACACACACACACACACCATGCGGTATCAGTGGGCGAGCTGTCTGTGTGTAGAATGGGAAGGCACGCAGCCCATCTGAGTTCCTCCAAGGGCGGATTGTGATGGCCCAGAGGCTCGGCACGAGAATTTCAGAAACTGCACGACTCGACGGATGTTCCGGGAGTGCTGTGGGAGTGTCTTCAATTCGAGGCGAAACTAAGGTGAAACCACATCCTGACATCGAGGGGCCACAACCCTGCAACACCACCACCTGATCAAACCAGAGTATCTCCCTACAGATTATCTTACAACCCTCAATTAAATGGAAAATATAAAATTAAAAAAACTGAAAATCGAACGAGATATGAATAATGAAACACACGTCCTCGCCACACCAACAAATGAAGGAACATAGGGCTGCTGGCCTGGATGATATCTGCAGTGTACGAATAAAGCATTTTGGTAGTACAGCCTTACAATGTAATGTAAAGTTAATGAATAGCTGTATCAGTAAGTAGCATGCGCATTCCGAAACTGTAGAGGAAAGCCAGAGTGGTAGCCCAGCTGAAACAAGGGAAAGATCCTACAGATCCTCAAACTTCTCGCCTTTGTCACATTTGTGTCATCTCTATGGGGCCATTGAAAGAATACTTTTTGAAAGACTTTTTGTAGCATTAGAGACCAAATTCATACCAGAACCAGTAGGATTTATGCTTGGTGGTTGCGGTAAAATACTCAGTCTCATTCAACATATAGAGGACGGCCTCTAACAGAAACAGATAATGGGACTCGCTTTTACAGATCTCTCTGCTGGCTATGATACTGTCAGTCACCAACGGCTGCTCGATAAATTTTATGACAAGGACTTTGAATGACAAAATTAGCGGAACGTCTATTTCAAAATAGACTTTTTACGTGACGCTACAAACAGGAAATAGGCACAGGAGAAGGCGAAAAAATGACACTCACACAAAATTGGCTCAAATGGCTCTAACCTAAGGACATCACACACATCCATGCCCGAGGCAGGATTCGAACCTGCGACCGTAGTAGTCGCCCGGTTCCAAACTGTAGCGCCAAGAACGGCTCGGCCATATTGGCCGATCTACCTACACACACACACACACACACACACACACACACACATATATATATATATATATATATATATATATATATATATATATATCGACGATATTCCCATGGGTTCACAAGGAAAATCGTTTGTGGTGTGAATTGGTTGGTTGGTTGTTTCGGGGAGGAGACCAGACAGCGAGGTCATCGGTCTCATCGGATTAGGGAAGGACGGGGAAGGAAGTCGGCCGTGCCCTTTGAAAGGAACCATCCCGGCATTTGCCTGGAGCGATTTAGGGAAATCACGGAAAACCTAAATCAGGATGGCCGGACGCGGGATTGAACCGTCGTCCTCCCGAATGCGAGTCCAGTGTCTAACCACTGCGCCACCCCGATCGGTGTGGTGTGAATTCTCAAAGACATACTATGGAGAACACTTCCGCACATCAAATCCCAGTAGAACTCTGATGTGTGTCTTTCACTTTAGAAATAAAGACGCACATACACAATTTAAAGTGGCGAGGCTGGGTCAAGAACTAAACCAGATGAACCGCTGAAATATTTGGGTATCCGACTTGACAACAATGTGACATTTTGGACGTTAAGGGAAATGTGTGTGCGAATAATAACATCATCCAAAAATTCAGCGGCACGAAATGGGGAGTTCATCCTCAAATTCTGAGAACATCGGCTCTCGTCCTATATTTCTCTGCAGCTGAGAATGCGACAAATGCCTGGTACCACTCTGCAGTTGCCACATATGCCGACGTAGCAGACAATGAGAAAGAGCGCGTAGTGTCTGGCTCCTAAAATCAATGCTAGTTAGGCAAATTTACCCAACCTTCGACATAGCTCGACCCATAAACAGAAGGTAAGTTGCAGTCCGATTATCACCGGCACGATTTATACGGTTACGAAATACAGCACAGGCTACTGATATCCCAGTGAAGTTTAATGCGAAGGACTAATTCTGTAAACGAGCCTCCTGAAATAGGATAAAAAATGTATTGCAAAACTGTACTGATCAGATGCTAATGAAGCCTGAAGAACCACTGGCTGCTGCGAATCATCTGTTGTTTCCGACATGGCAGGTGCTTCATCACTTAAGAACGACCATCACACACTGCAATACCAATCTGAGAAAATGGAGGTGTAACAAGAACAACTCCTGTGAATGTGCTGCAATACAAGACTTAACGATATGTCCAAAAACAGGCAAAACCATCACAGTGGCATACTTTATGGTGGCAAATGACAAAGCCATCCATTGTCTCAGTACTGGAAATTCATTTATCAGCCAGGACATTATGACAACCTACCTTATAGCCTGTACGTTCACGTTTGGCATGGATAATAGTGGAGCCTTATCATGGTATGGAAGCAGTGAGTCCTTTCTAGGCCGCTGGAGGGAGCTGGAACTACATCTACACACACAAATCCCCTAATTCCCGTAAATTCCGGGGAGGAGGGCCATGAGCTGCGACGCCACGTTGAAGCACATCCCAGATGTGTTCGATCAGGTTCAGATCTGGTGAGTTGGAGGGCCAGCAAACCAATTGGGGCTTGTCACTGTGTTCCTTGAACCATTCCATCACTCTCCTTGCCACGTCACATGGTGCATTATCTAGCCGAAAAAAAAAGTTGTCAGAAAACATGATCGTCAAGCAGGGGTGTATGTGGTCTGCAAACCAGTGTACTATTCTTGGCCATCATGGTGCCTTACACGAGCTCCATTGGACCCACGGATGTCCACGTGAGTGTTCCCTGGAACATAATGCAGCCACCATCAGTCTGTCTCCACCCCACATTACACGTGTCACGGAACTGTTCCCCTGGAAGACGACGGATTGGGGCCCTTGCAGCTGAATGATGAAGAAGGTATCGAGATTCATCAGATCATGCCACAACATACCAATGCGCCAAGTACGGGAGTCGATGATAGTGTGCCCATTTCAGTCGCAGTTGCTGACGTCGTTAGCATTTGCAGAGACACAGGCTGTCAGCTGTGGAGGCCTGTCACTAGGAGTGTTTGGTGCACTGTGTGTCTAGACACACTTGAACTCTGGCCAGCATTAAAGTTGGATGTTAGTTCCCCCACTGTCCGCTGCCTGTCCTGGTTTACCATTCTGCACAGCTTTCGACGTACAACATCAGTAATGATGGGTGGCCACCCAACCCCACGACGTGTGGACGTGCTTTCACCAGGGTGTCGCCACATGTTGAACACACTCACCACTGCAGTCCTAGAACACCTGACAAGTGGTGCAGTTTCCGTGCTGGACCTCCGGCCCATCACACTCTGTCCTCGGTCACACTCAGGTATATCACGTGCCTTCCACATTATAAACATGCACAGAATACTCACTGATACTAGAGATGCACTGTGCATGTGTCGACTGGCATTTATTCCTCACAGGGTGACAGTTCCATCGCCTGGGTGGGTCTATATCACTGGTAGGTCGGTGGTCATAATGTTCTGGCTAATCGGGTCTCTGGTACTGTTACCAATCAGCACACATAAGGTAAGTAAGTACTGACATAAAGCCTGAGGTTATTATACATTATGCTGCCAGGTCGTTAATACCAAACATGAACAACAAGGGCCCTAACACGCCTCTGTGGGACACATTGCTAGTGACTCTTGGCATGCTGTCTGCAAAGTGGTCGATTCATCGCTGCCCAGGCCTACCACACTTTTCCATGGAGGCACTCCTGAGACCATCGAATGAGTATGCAGAGATTTCTCGTGATGGTAGACTCACACTTTCACCAGGTCTAAAGCATGCTCAACCTGGTTCATGTAACAGCTGAAATGGTAGTTTTATGCCTGTGTGGATCAATGTTTTAAGGATGTGGTACACGTCCTTGTTTTACAGCTTGAAGACAACAAACATAATTCTTACGATTCTTTTGGACAGACATTTAGATATCTGCACATCTATTTTGACAAGAAGGGGCAGTTAGTGAGGCGGGGCCTCATAGCAGAAACCATATGGACATTTGCCTGAAGTGATTTAGGGAAAACAGAATACTGAAGTTAGAATATCTGGCTGGTGAATAGAGCAGACTGGTGGTGCACTGTCCGTTCATCTCTTAGCAACAGACCTGCATACTCTACGTACACAATATCAAGTGCAATCAACAGTATGACGAAGATGTTAGGTTTTAATTTCATGTACCATAACTTCCCATCGGCTTGCCGGAAAATACTGAGCTAACATCGCTCCACAATGAGTGACATATTGGGCTCAGAGGTATGTCAGTACTTTCCAGTACAGAACTTTGAGATGAAGTTTTCCATAAAAACAAAATGAAGATCGAAAATGTGCTATGACATAACTGTGGTGTGTTATTATTATTTACTTGTGTTACATTGTTAGGAAACCTCTGTGTTATCAAGTAATCCTTCACTGTATAGAACTTACTGCTTAACAGGTGGTTATTAACTGCATCTGTAAATATTTTCGTTTATAGTCACTTTTGTCTTCTTAAGCAATCTATTGGACATTTTTATTCCTCGGTACATACCCATGTTCATGAACACAGCAATTTCTGCTCTAATTAACTGACTGATAAATGTGCTGACTACTGTTCTTGCTTCATGTTAATGTTCTATTATTTTACTGGCATCAGCAGACAGAATTAGTGATTTTCACAGGTGATACATGCATTATTGTGAATGCTAGTAAAAAATCATCAGCAGAAAAAATAGTAAATTGTGCTTTTGTAAAAGTTAAGCCACTAATAGGCTACCTTTAAAATTTGAAAACACAGTCACACACACACACACACACACACACCAACTAGTTTTGTGCTGTCAAAAGCATCCTACCACTGATTAACCGAAAATACAGAACAGAAATAGTTAACAGTGTAGAAGTTTTAAGTTCTTAAGTGCCCATACTGATGAAAAGTTCAACTGGAAAACCCGTTGAGTAGACTTGCTAAAATGTTTAGCTTTGTTTACTGTTGCAAAGAGAATAATTTTCAACTCTGGGGATATAGAAGTCAGTATGTTGATATAATTTCCATATTTCCATTCATTGATGTCTTAATGGAAAATATTCTTGCCTAACTTCTCACAGAGGCAAAAAGTATTCATTTCCCCAAAGAAATTAATTACAATTATGTGAGTGGTCCTCACACATACGTCCAGCAAGTATCCCTCTAATAATCCGAGAATATTAATCAAAGCCTCGTAATTCATTTATGAACTTTAAAATTTGTTACAATCAGTGAATCCGAGTTTGAAAGTAACAGAGATATTCATAACACTAGAAGCATTTGCTTTGCCCTTCATGCAACCTTGGCACAGAAAAACTGAAATATACACCATCTGAAGAAAAATTTCAGATCATAGAAGAGTTTTTCAATGTAGATTCAAGATGTGCCTCCTTAACAATCCCTTTTATTCTATAGAGGAATTCTTCAAGTGCATAGCACGTAGTCATGTGAATAGTATATTTTGGTTTAAAAACTGTGTCTTATTTTTCTTCAAATGAGACAGTTCACATCAAAACGTTTATTTATTTATCTATCGTGACTATGATGTGTGGAACACGTCACTAAGTAACTTGATATGCTAGAGCCATTTCTTTTTCTAATATACCTTAATGACAATGTAACAGCTGCAGCAGATGACTCTGGAGACGTTTTTCTTGTGGAGGGGATAGACACTATGTTTACACATTCGAATTAGGAACTGAATTAATTATATTCTGGAGGAAGTAGCTTTTGGTTTATAGGGGACAGGCTGATAAAATTGAAGTAGGAACATGCACTTTCTTGTGAATGAACATGTCTTTTCTGGTGTTCAACTCCTACAATGGTGGTATACTGTATTCTTAAACGACAGGCACTTTTTTTGAGCCACCAGGTTTCTGACTAGTTTGATGCACCTCACCATGAATTCCTCTGCTGTGCTAATCTCTCCATTTCAGAGTAGCACTTCCGACATTTGTCTTCAATTATTTGCTGGATGTACTCCAATCTCTGCTTCTCTTTATAAATTCTACCGTCGAAGGCTCCCTCTAGTACCATATAAGCTATTCCCCAATATCTTAAAAGATGTCCTTGTCAGTGCTCGAATATATTCCTCACCTAACTGACTCACCAGAGAACCACCTCATTCCTTACCTCATCAGTCAACCTAATTTTCAGCAGTCTTCTGTAGCACCACATTTCAAATGCTTCGATACTCTTCTTTTCCGGTTTTCCGAAAGTCCATGTTTCACTTACCATACAATCCTATGCTCCAAACGTACATTTTCAGAAATTTCTTTCACAAATTAGGGCCTATGTCTGATACTGACACACTCCTCTTGGGAAGAAATGCTCTTTTCGCCAATGCTAGTATGCATTTTTTGTCCTTTTTTGCTCCGTCTGTCATGGGTTATTTTTCTGTCTAGGTAACAGAATTCCTTAATTTCATCTACTTCGTGACCGCCAATTTTGATGTTACGTTCGTCGCTCTTCTCATTTCTGCTACTTTCGTCTTTCTTCAATTTACTCTCAGTCCATATTCTGCGCTCATTAGACCATTCCACTCAGGAAATCCTGTAAGTCTCGATCACTTTCACTGAAGACAGAAAGGTCATCAGCAAATGTTATTTTTTATATCCTTTCACCTTTAATTTTAATTTCACTCTTTAATCTTTCTGTTATTTCCATCACTGCTTTTACGAAGAATAGATTGAGCAATAGGGGCGAAAGAGTACATCCCTGTCTTCCACTCTCATTGTTCCCTGTTGATCCTTGTACATGTCGTATACTACCCGCTCTTCACTATAGCTTACCCTTATTTTACTCAGAATTTCGGACATCTTACACCATTTGACCTCGTCGAACGCTTTTTCCAGGTCAACAACTCCAATGAAAGTGTCTTGACTTTTTCTTCCTTGCTTCCATTATCAACCACAACGTCAGAATTGCCTCTCTAGTGGTTTACCTTTCCTAAAGCCAAGGTGACAGTCATCTAATGGATCCTCCATTTTAATTTTGTTTCTTCTGAATATTATTCTTGTCAGAAATTTGGATTATCAGATGTTAAGATGATTGTACGATAATTCTCGCACTTGTCGGGTCTTGTAATCTTCAGAATTATGTTGATGATGCTTCTTCAAAAGTCAGATGGAACGTCCTCAAACTCATACATTCTACACACCAACGTGAATAATCGTTTACTTTCGACTTCCCCAATGATTTTAAAAATTTCTATGGAGTGTTATCTATCCCCTTTTGCTTTATTTGATCTTAAGTCTTCCAAAACTCTTTAAATTCCGGTAGTAATACTGGATCCCGTATCTCTTCTATACTGATTCCTGTTTCTTCTTTTTTAGGTTAGAGGGTCTTTTTTAGGTTAGAGGGTCTCAGGAAACCACAGAAAAGGAGTTTGTCGAAAAAGGGGCAGGTACAACACAGTAAGGCAATTGTGGCAACAGTTGGTATTGTAGTTGTAAATTGTCGTAGCTGTTTTGGAAAAGAACCAGAAAGCCCTAATAGAAAGCGTTGAAGCTGAAATAGTACGGAAATCTGGCTAAAGCCGAAAATAAGTTCAGCCGAAAACTTTTCAATCGACCATTCAAAAAGGATAGATTAAACACAGTTGGTAGTGTTTATCGCTGTCAGAAGTAGTTTGCCTTGTAGCGAAATTGAAGTAGATAGTTCCTGCGAAATAGTATGGGTAGAGGTTGTACTTGACAATCGGACTAAACTATTAATAGGATCGTTTTACCTACCCCCGACTCAGAAGATATAGTTGCTGAACAGTTCAAAGAAAACTTGAGTCTCATTTACAATAAGTACCCCACTCATAAAATTATACTCGGTGGTAACTTTAATCTAGCCTCGATATGCTGGAAAAATTATACGATTAAAGCCTGCTGCAGGCATAAAACGTCATCCGAAATTTTACTGAATGCTTTCACAGATAATTATTTTGAACAATTAGTTAATGAGCCCACTCGAAGAGTGAATTGTTTCGAAAGCATACTTGACCTGTTAGCAACAAATCCTGCACAAATAGTATCATGTCGAAACAGGGATTAGCGACCACAAGGTAGTTGCTGCTAGGCTGAATACCGTAACACCTACAACCATCAAAGAGAAACGCAAAGTATACCTATTTAAAAAAGCTGATAAAAAAGCTCTTAACGTCTTTTGAAGAGGCAGTCTCCAGTCGTCCCCATCTGATCATGTAAGCGTAGAAAAGATGTGGAATGATATCAAACATAGTATCGACGGTAACTGAGAGGTATATAACACATAAATTAATAAGTGATAGTATTGATCCCCCATGGTACACAAAACGGGTCAGATCGCTGTTGCAGAGGCAACGAAAAAAGCGTACCAAATTTAAAAGAACGCAAAATCCCCAAGACTGGTAAAGTTTTACAGAAGTTCGAAATATAGCGCGTACTTCAATGCGAGATGCTTTTAATAACTTCCACAACGGAACTCTGTCTCTGAATCTGGCAGAAAACCCGAAAGATTTTAGTCATACATAAAGCACACCAGTGGAAAGACGCAACCAGTACCTTCACTGCGCTATAAAAACGGTGTATACACTGATGACTGTGCCACTAAAGCAGAGTTTCCGAAACTCCTTCACCAAAGAGGACGAAGTAAATATTCCTGAATTCCAATCAAGAACAACTGCCGAGATGACAGACATAGAAGTAGATATCCTCGGTGTAACGAAGCAGCTTAACTCAGTTAAAAAAGGCAAGGCCTCCAGGCCAGATCGTATACCAGTCAGGTTCCTTTCAGAGTAAGCTGATACAATAGCCCCATATTTAGCTCATAGAAAGATCCGCACCTAAAGACTGGAAAATTGGTCAAGTAGCACCAATACCCAAAAAGGGAAATAGGAGTAATCAGCTCAATACAGGCCCTTATCACTAACGTCGTTTTGAAGTTGGATTTCGGAACATATACTGTATTAGAACATTACGAATTACCTCGAAGAAAACGATTTATTGACACACAGTCAGCACGGCTTCAGAAAATATCGTTCTTGTGAAACACAACTGGATTCGTGATTTCCTGTCAGAAAGGTCAGTTAGTAGTAACAGACGGAAAGTAATAGAGTAAAACAGAAGTAATATCTGGCGTTCCCCAAGTAAGTATTACAGGCCCTCTACTGTTCCTGATCTATATTAATGAGATAGGAGGCAATCTGAGTAGCCGCCTTAGTGTGTTTGCAGATGATGCTGTCATTTCCCGGCTTGTAAAGTCGTCAGATGGACAAAACGAACTGCAAAATTAAGTAGATATGATATCTGTGTGGTGCGAAAAGTGGCAGTTGACCCTGAATAAAGAAAAGTGTGGAGCTATTCACACGAGTAATAAAAGAAATCGGCTTAATTTCGATTACGCGATAAGTCACACAAATCTGAAGGCTGTAAATTCAACTAAATACTTAGGGATTACAATTGCAAAGAAGCTAAATTGGAACAATCACATAGATAATATTGTGGGTAGAGCAAACCAAAGACGGCGATTCATTGGCAGAACACTTAGAAGGTGCGACAGGTCTACTACAGAGACTGCTTACACGACGCTTGTCCGCCCTATTCTGGAATATTGCTGTGCGGTGTGGGATCAGCATCAGGTGGGACTGACGGATGACAGGGAAAAAGTACAAAGAAGGGCAGCTCGTTTTGTATTATCACGAAATAGGGGAGATAGTACCGCAGACATGATACATGAATTGGAGTGACAATCATTAAAACAAAGGCGTTCTTCGTTGGGACGGGATATTCTCCTGAAATTTCAATCAACAGTTCCCTCCGTCGATTGCGGAAACATTCTGTTGTCACCCACCTACATAGGGAGAAATGATCATCAGTATAAGGTAAGAGAAAACAGGGCTCGCACAGAAGAATTTAAGTGCTCATTTTTCTCGCGCACCGTTCGAGAATGGGACGGTAGAGAGGCAGCTTGAAGGTGGTTGACTGGACCCTCTGCCCGGCACGTTATTGTGAATAGCAGAGTAATCACGTAGATGTAGATCTACCTCTTCCGAGCTCAGTAATTTTACTGTTCAAGTATCAGAACCCGTCAGCTACTTCTAGTGACTCATTTCCTAATTTAATTACACCTTTACATTTCACAGTTCAGACTGATTTGTTCACTTAATAACCTAAGGACAGGTAACTTTGTTTTCTACGATTTAATATCGTTGAGATATAAGACCATTTGAAAGAAAAGAAAATGAATTAACTTAACGGTACTCCGTGTTTGACAGAACATGACAGGAAAATCGTACTGCAAACACTTTCTTGGTGTTTATTTAATCACAATCCGGCTCTCAGTTTGTAGGTCAGCGTCACGTCGACACTTGACCATGAGTTAAGGAGCTGAAAACCAGTTTGACATTAAGTGAATAACAGCTGCCGAACATCAGGAAGGTGTTCCCTTTATGATTTTAAAGCAAAGTTATGTCCGAATGAGGAACTAAGACTCGAGATTTATAAATATTCGGTGAAAAGTTGTCGTAGCCTCTCTCATATACGAATGTCACTAGCAGTAAGAATAAACTTACGCTAACAAACTCTGCGCTCTTGTCCTGGCGCCCCAGTGGGGACAGAGCGGTCGCCGCGTCATCTTCTGCCAGTGGCGCCGTGGGAGGGGCGTGGAGGAGTGTGCGACCGCCACAACGCTCTCCAGCACACTGTCGACATCCAGGACCTGGAGCCGGTCTTTCGGACGCAATCAGCTCGTGAAATGACATCACGAGGCTGAGGGCACCCCATTCCAGTCCTCCGAGGTAAAATACTTCGCAGTACTTGGAACCGAACACAGACCCCTTCTATACCAGGTCTACAAACTGAGCATTGATCTGCTTTGGTCTTTGTAGAAAGAAACTGACCTGTTGATAACTTTTCTGAGTGAAATTAAAAACAAAGTGGGCAATCACTTCTTGATTTCCAACACGATGCTCACTATTAGCCAAAATAGGTGTACTCAAAAATTTTGCAAGCCTCATACAATTTGCAAAACGTGACATAAACCCACCAGACAAAATGTTGTTTACCAGCTTAACTGAGCACACGTGTTGCTTTGGAATGCTACAGATATTGCAGGACTGGTACCATGCAGTCACGTGACCCCCGCCACTGACTTCAGCCACAACACTGGGGTGGTAATCGTGGTGTGCTCGTGCAGGTCGCTTGTGACAGATCAGTAAATTAAGGCGGGTCGACGTGTAGATCTTACGGAATGGCAGAAGTGATCTATCACTTTTGGACAAGCACATTAACAGACCATGAATGAAGTTACCCAGGGTACTGGTTTGTCAACGCTCATTGTGCATGTGTCTGGAGGGAACGATGTGCCAGCCATAGCGACAAAAGTCAGCGTAACAGTACTGTTCTTAAAGAGACTCTAACCGCCAGGACTGAGAACGACTGTCACTCTGAGTGAATGATGAGTCGTCTCACACCTTACACCAACTGCTGCTGTCAGTGAATGTCAGACAAGTGATGTGTCATCTTACTACACACGTTCTATTCACTGTGATTAAGTTTGCAAATTAAAATAATGGTTAAGAGTAGGAAGCAGAGGAAACCTACACTATATGATCAAAAGTATTCGGACACCTGGCTGAAAATGACTGACAAGTTCGTGGCGCCCTCCATCAGTAACGTTGGAATTCAACATGGTGTTGGTCCAACCTTTATGACAGCTTCCACTCTCGCAAGCATACGTTGAATCAGGTGCTGGAAGGTTTCTTTGGGAATGGCAGCCCATTCTTCACGGAGTGCTGCTCTCAGAGAGGTATCGATGTCGGTCGGTGAGGCCTGGGACGAAGTCGGCGTTCCAAAACATCCCAAAAGTTTTCTGTAGGATTCAGATCGGGACTCTGTGCAGACCAGTCCATTACAGGGATGTTAGTGTCGTTTAACCACTCCGCCACAGGCCGTGCATTATGAACAGATGCTCGATCGTGTTGAAAGATGCAGTAGCCATCACCGAATTGCTCTTCAACAGTGGGAAGCGAGAAGGTGCTTAAAACATCAATGTAGGCCTGTGTTATGATAGTGCCAAGCAAAACAACAAGCGGTCCATGAAAAACACGACCACACCATAACACCAACGCCTCCGAATTTTACTGTTGGCACTACACACGCTGGCAGATGACGTTCACTGGGCATTCGCCATCCCACACACTGCCATCGGATCGCCACATTGTGTACCGTGGTTTGTCTCTCTCATTGTTCAACTGTCCAATGTTTACGCTCCTTACACCAAGCGAGGCGTCGTTTGGTATTTACTGGTGTGATGTGTGGCTTATGAGCAGTCTCTCGACCATGAAATTCTCCTGCCAAACTGTCATAGTACTTGCAGTGGATCCTGATGCAGTTTGGAATTCCTGTGTGATGGTCTGGATAGATGTCTGCCTATTACACATTACGACCTTCTTCAACTGTCGGCAGTCTCTGTCAGTCAGAAGAAGAGGTCGGCCTGTACGCTTTTGTGCTGTACGTGTCCACTTCACTATCAAATTGTAAACAGTGGTCCTAGAGATGTTTAGGAGTGTGGAAATCTCGCGTGCAGACATATGACACAAGTGGCACCCAACGACCTGACCACGTTCCAAATCCCTGAGTTCCGCAGAGCGCTCCATTCTGCTCTCTCACGCTGTCTAATTACTACTGAGTTTGCTGATATGGAGTACCTGGCAGTAGGTGGCAGCATAATGCACCTAACATGAAAAACGTTTGTTTTTCGGGGTGTCCGGATACATTTGATCACATAGTGTATGTAGATGGATGTAAACTTTTATTAAAGAGAGGTTAGCGAAAACTACATCATGATCCAAACCTGGAATCACGAGGGATTTCAATTTTGTTTCTAACTGCTTAATTTTCGGAATACGACAGCTACAAGAATTCATTGAAGCGCAGGAGGAAGACAGTGCCCACAAAAATCCCAATCATGGCAGTAGTTTGGCATGTGGCATCAAGATATCTGGAAGGTTGGCCTAAGAATACTAGTGGAGGGAAAAAATACTGTGTAATTTGCAGAGACAGACACCCCCTGAGGTGCTAACAGGTGAAACAGTCACAGGCAGTGTAGAAGTGAAAGGAAAAATAGTCCCTCCCACGTTGTCAGCGTTGGGAGGTATAAAAAATTATTTAATGGATGGTCAGGAGAGTGTTTCAGTGGGGCCATCGATTTAGGCCATTATAGTATGAAAAGCATTGTTTGTCCTACAGTGGACTGTCTGATGTCACTGCAGCCAAAAAATGTGAGCAGAGAGGATGGCAACCAGTTCTTCAGTGAGAACGCGCCAGATATGACAAGAAACTGGACAGGCAACAACCTGGTGTTTCACCTCTATGGCATAATAAGCTTTTCTTGCTCATTCCCAGTTAACAACCTGTCATCAAATACAGTTTCATAGCAAGTGGTTCTGTTTGAGGTTGATGAAGTATATTTCGTTTTGTGACAATCTACGTAGACTTAAAAGATGCAAAGCTAACACAGTGAAATGCACCATCACCCCAACTCAAACTGGTAAATAGGACGATGTAGGGTGCCAAGTTGTCGACTGGGTGAATGTTGTGACTATATCATCGTGCGTGGCCTCTTGGTCATGATGACAGGCTTAAATCGGTTTGTGTCATGTTATTACTTACCAGCAGATCCAAAATCATGTGGACTTTGTGGACTTAAGTCCCATTCGGTGGACCACTGAGTGCAGAAGTATTGTTGCAGAGTATAACTGTAAACTCACCTACACACATATGACTACCACTGTGTCTGATGGGAGAAGCAATCCGTGAGTGCTGGTGGTAAGTAGGAGGGTGGGGAAGGAGGAAGGATAGCATGGAAGCGGTGGGGGAGGGTGCAGTGTTGCTTGTGGGAACACGCAGGAATACGATGGGGACATGACAAAAAACAAGCTGTCAGTCCGCATGACAAACTGTGACCAACAGGCAGCTGGACACCCAGTTGCTGATTACGCTGCCCAATACATTGGACCTCAGTTCAGTGACTGCTTCGCAGCCTGGGACATCTGGATCCTTACTAACAGCACCAGATTTTCCCTAACTGAGCTGGTGGGAACTCTTTGGCAATTATCTTACCTTCCCATAAGCCCCCTGGCCGAGCCTTTGCTATTCCTTTTGCTCCACACTCGCACCCCCTTGCTGCTCCCACTCCAGCTCTACACAGCCTTCTATTTCATCAATGCCTTCCCTTCACTACTCTTTTTCCTCTCATCTCCCTTTGCCATTCCCCTTCCCACCTGCTCAACTGGTAACTTTAAGGGAAGTTCAGCTCTGTATGAGAAACCTGAAGAGTCTTATGAACTCCAGCTGTCATTATCAAGTTCTCAGCCGGTGTCACAAGGTCTTACCTTGATGTCTCCTAGGTGACCAAAGTTTCGTCCCGTCTACTCACTAACTAATATTAGTCTCGGAAAATGGAGGTAGTAAAGATAGGTCAGAGAACAAATATGAGAACTGGAGAAGAGGATTACACGTACGACTATGGGTTGGTTCTTTCAGTGGCGTACGTACCCTTGTACGGAGCAAGAGCGAATGCAGTCGGCAGCGACGCCGCGGATGAGGCCCCTGGTGAGCTCCCTGGAGCTGTCCTCCGTGAGGTGGCGGACCTCCGCGAGGGCGCGGCCGCACTCCTCGTCCTCCTCGTGGCCTCTGCGCGGCACCAGCCGTGTGGCGGCCGGCACCGCGACGGACGGCGCCTCCAGGTTCTCGCACGTTTCGAACAGATAATAATTTCCTGCGAAACGATTTCCAGTACCCATTAGGCTGGCACACTGACTGATCACACAGGTTCTTCTTGACTACTACTGCCTAGACGGTCACTAGCAACCATTGAAATTGCAACACAAAAAAAATCGACTCCACCGAGACCGAAGGTTGCCAGGTTGAACTGATCGCTCTCATATATCTCCGGCACCTGGTGTCGTCGTACGCGGAGCCATTTGCTACACAGTAAATGGCTGGAAACTTTCACAACAATCGTTAAATTTCTGACATGTTAAGACTGGTCAGTGTTCTCTATCTTCGAGATCTGCGTCATTCTGTCTCCAGCAAAATATTAAGTTCCTGACAGATGAAAATCGTGTCCCGGACGAACTCGGGATCTTTGAATTCGCGGGCAAGTCCTCGATTCGTAGAGCACTTGCCCACGAAAGCCAAAGGTCCCGAGTTCGAGTCCCAGTCGGGCGCACCGATTTTATCTGCAGGGAAGTTTCAGGTCCAGAGTTCGAGTCTCAATCAGGCACACAGTTTTAATCTGCCAGGAAGTTTCATATCAGAGCACGCTCGACTGCAGAGTGAAAATCTCATTCTATGTTACCCATGCTGTCCCAACGTACATCGATACAGAGAGTGTTGGGCTGTTACCTCCAGCACGTTCTGCAGACCTCTCACCCATTGAAAGCACCTTGTCACGTGTTGCTAAGAAACGGGCACTTCAAAACTCACCAGCCATTGAGCTCTGGTACAGAGTTGAAGAGGGCTAGAATGTAACTATACATGTCATCTAAGCTTTAGTTCGACTCAACGTCCAGTCAGATGACAGCCACTGTTGATGGCACAACTGGAGGCTCTGCGTACTACAGCTTGTATAGTCATCAGTCAGCTAACAACGCAATCGTATAATCTGCCTGTATTCAGAATACACACAGAAAGTACAATTTAGTTATTTTCTGTACCTTCTGCTGTTACGATTCTAGTAACCAAATGTGGGCTTCTACATCCATAATTTAGCGACGACTTTGATGTACAGCAAACCAGCTACTTGGAATTTCCTGAAGGAATGATACTGCGAACCGGACTGGGACTCGAACTCGGAAACTTTCCATTTTGCTCTCCGGACTGAGCCACCCAAGCACGACTCACGACCCCTCCTCACAGCTTTACCTCCGCCAGTACTTCATAGAAGTTTTCCTGCTGCTAAACTTACGGGATTAGCACTCCTGCTTCATCCAGTTTTTCTGATTTTGCACATTTTCTGCAGTTTTTGAGGTGTGACATGAATTACTCGTCTTTTTTAAACAAAAATCTTGTTCAATACTGCAGCATTTTCAAGAACAGTCTCAAATGTCGTCATTCGTTAAAACTCTTCAGCGTCGACTCTAATGATACGTTCAGTACCATACCTTTCATCTCCGACGCATAACGCTTCAGCTTAGTGAAGCATTATACACTTAACCGCCAAAGAAACTGGTATAGGTATGCGTATTCAAATGCAGAGATATGTAAACAGGCAGAATACGGCGCTGTGGTCGGCAAGGCCTATGTAAGCAAAAAGTGTCTCGCGCAGTTGTTAGGTCGGTTACTGCTGCTACAATGTCAGTTAATCAAGACGAGTTTGAATGTGGCGTTCCTGTCGGCGCGCGAGCTATGGGACACAGCATCTCCGAGATAGCGATGAAGTGGGGATTTTTCCGTACGACCATTTCACGAGTGTACCGTGAATATCTGGAATCTGGTAAAAGTCAAATCTCCGACACCGCTGCGAACGATAAAAGATCCTGGAAGAATGGGACCATCGACGACTGTAGAGAATAGCTCAAAGTGACGAAAGCCCCAACCTTCTGCAAATTGCTGCAAATTTCAGTTCTGCGCCATCGACAAGTGTCAGTGCGCGAATCATTCAACGAAACGTCATCGATATGGGCCTTCGGAGCAGAGCGCCCATTCGTGTACCCTCGTGACCGCACGATACAAAGCTTGACGCCACGCCTGGTCCTGTCAACACCTACACTGGACTGTTGATGACTGGAAACATGTTGGCTGGTCGGACGAGCCTCGTTTTAAAGTGTATCGATCGGATGGACGTGTGAGTGTGTGGAGACAACCTCATGAATCCACGGACCTTTGCTTGTCAGTAGGGGACTGTTCAAGCTGGTGGAGGCTCTGTAATGTGGGGCGCGTGCAATTGGAGTGATATGGGACCCCTGATACGTCTAGATGATACGATTGCTGTTCAGAAGAGATCTTTACGCCGTAGTACTCTTTCGGATTTATGGACAGCCTTGCAGGATTCATGGTGTCAGTTCCCTTCAGCACACCTTCAGACATTAGTCGAGTCCATACGACGTTACGTTGCGGCACTTCTGTGTGCTCGCGTGGGCCCTACACGATATTAGGCAGGTGTACCAGTTTCTTCGTCTCTTAAGTGTAAAAGAAATGAGATGTTGTGGTTGGCATTGTTGTGGATAGGGAACTGTTGGCGGTATTTTCCATGTTAATTTTCGTAACGTCTTTTTCTAATCTACATTGTTATGTGTGTGGTTAGCTAACATTTTGGGAGAGAGAACCTGTATCCATGTTGAAGCAGTAACGGAAGAACTGATCAGTGAAATTCCTAGAAGTAGCGCTGCAAAGCGATGGGCAATGGAGGGAGCTCGTAAGGACGGTAACAGGTAAGGCGAATGGTCGACTTCGGTTACAGGAAAGTGTAGCTCACCTGCAAAGGAGGCCGCGTATAGAAGAATTGTGCGGTCCATTCTTGAGTACTGGTCGCGTGTGTGGTACGTCCACCAAGTCGAACTGTAGGAAGATGTCGAGGCAAATCAGAGGAGTGCTCCTGGACTTGTTACCGGTAGGTTCGATAGACACGCGATTGTTACTAAGATACTTGGTGACGTCAAACGGGAATTCGTGGAGGGAAGACGATGTTCTGTTCGCGAAAACCTGCTGATAAAATTCACAAGTGGAATGGAACTGACTAATAGTGGCGGACTGAACCCTCCTGCATTCACCGTGTATTGGCCGGGGCAGTACGTACGTAGATGTAGATGAAATGCTTGTTACAGGCTGCTTTCCCTTGTACTACACACGAGGGGTTCCTCAATGCTTTGCGTATTGTACACGGGAAGAATGAAATACGTAGGTGGCTCTAGTTTAATCTCTGATTCCAAACTTTTTACTGGATCGTCACCCTATATAGATAGAATTTCGAGTAATAGCTGAGACTAGTTTGGCCTTTACAGCGTTCCCCTGATGCTCTTATGCGACTCAGAGAAGCCTGTGGCCATTCGAATTGCTCTCTTCGTTGTTGTTGTTATTGTGGTCTTCAGTCCTGAGACTGTTTTGATGGAGCTCTCCATGCTACTCTATCCTGTGGAAACCTCTTCATCTCCGAGTAACTACTGCAACCTACATCCCTCTGAATCTGCTTACTGTATTCATCTCTTGATCTCCCTCTACGGTTTTTACACCACATGCTTTCCTACAATACTAAATTGGTGATCGCTTGATATCTCAGAATGTGTCCTACCAACCGATCCCTTTTTTTGGTCAAACTGTATCACAAATCTCTGTTCTCCCCTTTCTATTCAGTACTTCCTCATTAGATACATGATTTACCCATCTAATCTTCAGCATTCTTCTGTAACACCACATTTCAAAAGCTTCTATTCCTTTCTTGTCTAAACTATTTACCAGCCATTTTTCACTTGCATACATGGCTACATTCAAATACTTTCAGAAAGGACTTCCTGACATTTAAGTCTATACTCGATGTTAACAAATTTCTCTTCTTCAGAAACGCTTTTCTTACCATAGCCAGGCTGCATTTCATATCCTCTCTACTTCGACCATCATCAGTTATTTCGCTTCCCAAACAGCAAAACTAATTTCTAGTTTAGTATTCAAGTGCCTCATTTCCTAATCTAATTCCTTCAGCACCATCTGATTTAATTCGACTACATTCCATTATCGTCGTTTTCCTTTTGTTGATGTTCATCTTATACCCTCCTTTGCTCTCCTCGCCTACCTTCGGTATCCCCACTTAATGGTTTTTGGTATGCATCCCATTCATTTGACCAGTAAGCAGGGCTGGGTTGCACGACCGTTTTGTAAGGAAGCTCCCGTGTAGACTAATTAGTCGTTAGACACAGCTGTACCCCCATACCCGTGGTTATGTTGTGATGAGTAACGGAGCAGTATACCGATCTTACAGTTCGGCCCTCAGTGCATGGACAGGGTGAATCACTTCTTTGTAATCTCCTCCTAGCATTTTCTCCAATGCAGTTTTAAAATTGGTAATTAGGTGATTGTATTCACGCAACATTCTCTTTTTTCCACGCCTCGGATATATTTATCCCTACAGGCTGCTTCATTGGTTCCATTCCCCACTATGCCTGTCTGTAGGGACTGATGGTGATGGTTAAGTGGAGGACGCAAAGAGGCAATTACGGCAATTTTCACCTTGAATCGTAAGAGTAGGTGAAAACCTCGCATTTTTACCTCCATACCCGTAGCAAATGAAGTCGTCTCAAAGCATGCATTGCATTTCCCAATTATATTTTAACAACACACTGATTCATTACATTCCGTCAAAAAAGCAGTTTTTAGGGGTTCCTCTGGCTTTCCTAGGAATTCAAGTGAGAGCTCGTCTCCAGAGCAAATCAGACCAACCACTTCTTCCAACAATTTCAACTCGTTACGATGTTTACATTTTTGATGTATCCTCCCTAAGATGACCAATCGATGATTAACGGAGTCGGTTAAACGATTCATAATTAAATGCAACTCACTAAATGCTTCTCACATTTTACATGTAAAGGTACGTAGTCTCTCTGTTTCTTATATCGCATTTAAATAACGCCGTTGCTCAGAGTGTTTAAGCGTCTCGGAAGCTGTAAGTGTCTAAAATGCAGCGTGTTAGTGACTGGTCTGTCTCTGCAGCTGTTGCTGCCGCGTGATGTTCTGCATGTAAGGTCCGGCGGCTCTGAGACTGCTTCGAGGCTTGATGAGTTCCAGAAACTTTCGCAGACAGAGCTATCTTAGAAAAATACTCTAAATCACACTTACGGTAACGAAGCGTAGCATGAAATAAACGATAATCGGTGTGCATCTTGCAGCACGCCAGCCTAATATACTCCAAAACTCTGCGTATAAAAACACGACCTTAGTGTTCTCGTACCTGAGGTTATGTTTATGATAAAAAGGTAGGGCCCAGTGTTGTGGATGGACCTTGGGCTAGAGGCCAGTTGCATACCCAGCAGAAGGATCCTCTCAGCGCCACTATCCTACAGTACAAGGTCAAAGTACGAATAGTACACACTTCATCCTGCTTAGGCAAATGGAGCAAATCGGGTGGCTCTTTTTGCATTTGACGTGGTCTATAATGTGTTTGGGCAACGGCCTTGCCGCAGTGGATACACCAGTTCCCGTCACATCACCGAAGTTAAGCACTGTCCGGCGTGGCCGGCACTTGGATGGGTGACCATACGGGCCGCCATGCGCTGTTGCCATTTTTCGGGGTGCACTCAGCCTCGTGATGCCAACTGAGGAGCTACTCGACCGAATAGTAGCGGCTCCGGTGAAATAAAACCCTCGTAACGACCGGGAGAGCGGTGTGCTGACCACACGCCCTTCCTATCCGCAACCTTAGCTGAGGATGACACGGCGGTCGGATGGTAGCGATGGGGCACTTGTGGCCTGATGACGGAGTGTTTATAATGTGTTTGATGAAACTGATGGAGGCACCGTTAGTTTATATGCGGTTCCTTGGAAAACCATACAAAAAAGGCTTTTTACTATATTTTCGCCTGCACTGGCTGACCAGAACCCAGCCGAGGATTCCAAGACAGCGATGCACAGCAAATATCCCAAAGATCCCGGTCTCGAACAACCTTGAAAATTGTTTTCATAACTTTTTACATTCCGAGATACAGAGAGGTTAAAAGATATCCTACTTGTACATGCAAAATACGCACCTATAATCCGGTTTGAGACGAAACCATGATACATAAAGTGACGTAACAAGAAGAAATATGCTGTAAGGTGTCTCCGTTATCATCTGGGAACTTCATGTTGTGAAACTACAATCCATTTGCTCCTAAAAATCAGGTCTGAAGGCGAAACTCAGTTTTGCGTTATTTCAGTTTCACATACTCTATGTGGACAAAAGTTTCCGGACACCTGGTTGAAAATGACTTACAGGTTCGTCGCGCCCTCCATCGGTAATGCTGGAATTCAATATGGTATCGGCCCACCCTTAGCCTTGATGCAGCTTCCAGTCTCGCAGGCATAAGTTTAATCAGGGGCCTTTGGGAATGGCAGCCCATTCTTCACGGAGTGCTGCACTGAGGAGAGGTATTGATGTCGGTGAGGCCTGCCACGAAGTCGGCGTTCCAAAACATTCCAAAGGTGTTCTATAGGATTCACGTCAGGACTCTGTGCAGGCCAGTCTATTACAGAGATGCCATTCTCGTGTAACCACTCCGCCACAGGCAGTGCATTATGAACAGGTGCTCGATCGTGTTGAAAGATGCAATCGCCATTCCCGAATTACATTTCAACAGTGGGAAGGAAGAAGGTGCTTAATACATCAGTGTAGTCCTGTGCTGTGACAGTGCCACCGAAAACAACAAGGGGTGCAAGCCCCTTCATGAAAAACACGACCGCACCACAACACCACCGCCTCCGAATTTTACTATCGGCACTACACACGCTGGCAGGTGACATTCACCGGGCATTCGCCATTCCCACACCCTGCCATCGGGTCGCCACATTGTGTACCGTGATTCGTCACTAAACACAACGTTTTTCCGCTGTTTAGTCGTCCAGTGTTTACGCTCCTTACACCAATCCAAGGATCGTTTGGCATTTACCGGCCTCATGAGTGGTTTATGAGCAGCCTCTCGACCATGAAATCCTCCCGCCTAACTCTCGTAGTACTTGCAGTGTATCCTGATGCAGTTTGGAATCCCTGTGTAAGGGTCTGGATAGATGTATGCCTGTTACACGTTACGAGCCTCTTCAACTGTCAGCGGTCTCTGTCAGTCAACAGACGAGGTCGGCCTGTACGATTTTGTGCTGTACGTATCCCTTCCCGTTTCCACTTCACTAGCACATCGGAAACAGTAGACCCAGGGACGTTAAGAGTGTGGAAATCTCGCGTACAGATTCATGACACAAGTGACCCCCAATCACCTGACCACGTTCAAAGTCCGTGAGTCCCGCAGAGGGCCCCATTCTGCTCTCTCACGATGTCTAATGACTACTGAGGTCGCTGATATGGAGTACCTGGTGGTAGATGGCAGCACAATGCACCTAATATGAAAAACGTATGGTTTCCGGGTGTCCCGATACTTTTGATCACGTAGTGTAAGTGAAGTATCTATATTTTATTGGCCAATAACTTTATTTTCATATAAGTTACATGCCCTGTTGCAGCAGGGAAAGGAAAGAAAACAACTGAGAAATGTTCGTATCGGACAGAAAAAATGCGATTATGTCCCTGTTTAATTAAAAGACTCTTGACTGAAAACTGAGTGCTATCTGCCCCACTCTACGTTCCTCAGCCCCTCTGAAGATGTTGACATGCAAACATACTCACGCTCTTTTATTCTGAGAGAGAAGCAGAAAGTGACAGTGGCGAAGAGACAGAAAAGTAATAAATACTGAAAAATGGTAGAAAGTGGTTGTGCTATAGAAAATTCAAACGAGACAGTGGCAGTGTGGGGGGAACAGAGAAGCTCAGAGCCAGTAGAGCAGAAATGAGAGTGACAGAACAGTTCTTTGAAATGAGTGAAGGAGACAGTCCCAGGGTGGTGGGGCGGGGGGGGGGGGGGGGGGAAGTGGATGAGAGCCAGCGATATTAAGAGACAGACAGAATGAAGTGTATGACAATGACAAAGAAGAAGAGACACAAGCAGTGGGGAGGAAGAAATAGTATATTAGCAATAAGAAAGATCAAGAGGGAGACAGTGACAGAAGGGTGTAGTAGTAGGACAGAATGAAGGGGAGTGTGGCTGTGAGGGAGGAGAGAATGACAGAGATACACAAAGTTATAACAGCGATGAGATGGGCTGAATGGGTGGGTGACGGAGGACATCTGGAAGTGGATATTAGCCGTTTACAGGGGAGGACTACTGGATGTGAGCGAGTTACAGGTAGTGGAACTTGTTGAAGTCTGCATGTCAATAAAAAAAAAGAGCGAATCTGTTCGCATGCCTATATTTTTGGGTAAAATTTTACAGGTGCAAAGACAGTAGCTGCTAACCCACTTTTGAATGAGAGCCTTTTATGGAAATGATTTTTTTGTGCTCCGATAGGAGCCATTTTTCCACTGCTAGTGGTATGTTTCTCATAGCTTTCGCAGCGTAATAGCCGGGCGGGGTGGCCGAGCGGTTCTAGGCGTTTCAGTCTGGAACCGCGCGACCGCTACGGTCGAGGGTTCGAATCCTGCCTCGGGCATGGATGTGTGTGATGTCGTTAGGTTAGTTAGGTTTAAGTAGTTCTACGTCTAAGGGACTGAAGACCTCAGATGTTAAGTCCCATAGTGCTCAGAGCCATTTGAACCGGTGTAATAGTTTTAAACATGGTTCTCGGGCTTACATTAGCATTTTATCATTGCATCTCCACAATATTACGCCGTAAAAATCGTATGGCTTCACCAGGTGGTGTAGCAGTTATTTTTAAAACTGCAGAAAGCGCACGCATGAGCAGACCTCGGTTTCGCACTGTAACGGTTTAATCTATAAACACTTGTAGTCGTCGACATCTGCAGGAGTGTCGTCTGCGTGATACTAACGTATACCATGTTTAAAAATGTGAATAATACTCCTAAAGATAATACAACTACGCAGCTTAAAAAAAGATGGAAAGGATGTTCTACAAATAGATAATATTGAAAACATTTTAGAAGCTGAAAAAAAAGATAGTGTTAGAGAAGCAAAGAAACATTAGGTGCTCAACAGCTACACAATTTAACAGGATTTTTTTTCTTCTTCCCTGAGTTTACCACGTTTTCCTTCGGGGTCCAAGCTATCTCCATACCAGATTTTATCCAAATTGGTTCAGCGATTTAGTCATGACAATGTAATATACAGAGTTACTTTTACATCTGTAATATATGTATGGGTTGTACGTTCCCTGTACCGTACCAGTTAACCGTTGTCCACCACCGCCTTGGCATATGACTGAGCACATGTGATCATTCCGATATGTTTACAAGTTGTAACACCCAGTTATTTCTACGAGATGAGTGATTCCTATGTGTGAAGTGCACGATTTTATACTTCTGAACGTTTAATGCAAGTTGCCATTCTTTGTGCCAGTTTGAAATCATATCGATTTTCAACATATGGTTAGATGTTTGTGCCGGTTCTTTCGGGTAGCACTTCATTATAGATAACTGCGCCATGGGAGGTTAATATCAATATTTTCCACTGCGTAATCAACATTCAATACGAACATAAATTTCTCAAAGTGCACTCTAACACAAAGAAGAAACGACGCACCACGAAGAAATTATCTGAATCGGTAGATGTGGTGTACAGATATAAACAAACAAGTGACGACAAGTGAAGCAAAAAAAACTGATAGTTTTTTCAAGAGAAAGAGCTTCACAAACTGAGCAAGTCAGTAACGTGCTGTACACCTCTGGTCCTCATGCTGGCAGATATTCGGCTTAGCATTGACTGACAGAGTTGTTGGATGACCTGCTGAGGGACATCGTGCGAAATTCTGCTCAGCTGGCAAATTAGATCGCCAAAGCCTCGAGACGGTGGGAGGGCTCTTTCCACAATGCTCCTTACGTTCTTTATTGGGGAGAGATCCGGCGACATTGCTGCCCAAGGTGGAGTTTGGCAAGCAGGAATACGAGCAGCAGAAATCCTCGCCGTCTGCGGGAGAGCATTATCTTGCTGAAATATAAGCCCAGGATGGTCTGCCATGAAAGGCGACAAAAGTGGGCGTAGGAAATCGTCGACGTACTACTGTGCAGTAAAGGCGGTGCAGATGCCTACCAAAGAGTTCCTGCTACGAAGAGAAAAGAAACGTCGCCCCAGACCACTCCTGGGTGTCGCTCCACGCGGCGGGAGACATTCTGGTTGGTGTCCCGGCATTGCGCGGGACGACTGTAGACACGTCTTTGGTCTGAAAGCTCAGTGACTGGAGTAGAATCGTCTTCACTGATGAATTCTGCTTCGAACTGGCCCCGATGGCCAGTGGAGAGGTGTCTGGAGGCGCCCCAGACAGTGGTAAGGTGAGCCAAACAACTGCTTGCATAAGGCCAGAGGTTGATCAACGTGTTACAGACTTGCTCAACTTGTGAAGCTTTTTTTCAATAAATCATCCAATTTTTCTTAAACTACATGTTTGTCTCTCTATGTACATCACATCTACCGATTTCCGTCCGATTCGCATAATTCTTGGTGCGTCGTATTTATTTTGTGGTGTAATTCGCTTGATTACCTCTGCATCTGTCGAATTAGTCTCAGTCCTAGCTGCGTTATTGCAGCCTGAATGATACCCCATCACAGAACCCTTTTTAGTAAATTTTGGTTTGATGACTACTCGAATTTATTTTAAGATACGTAAATACCTTACCTGATATCCTGGGTCGTAGCCTTTGAGTTGACACATATATAAAGATTTAGTCTGTTCATGCATGTCCCACATATTTCAGATTCTTTCGTGGTTGACGTAAAGGAATTCACTACGTTCTTAAACAGAATGATCTTTAGGGAACATTACAGGAACCTTACTGTCTAAACTGTATGTCGATTACCCATCAGAAAATATTAACAGTAGGCACAGGTGATGCAGTCAGCTACACTAATCAGCCAGGAAACTGTGATCCCCTAGCTAATAGCCGGTATGTCCACCTTTGGCAAAGATAACAGCGGCGACACATCGCAGCATGGAAGCAGTGTGGCCTTCGTATGTCGCTGGACTGAGTCGGCACCACATCTGCGCGCACAAGTCACCTAATTCGCATAAATTCCGGGGAGTGGGGTGATGAGCTCTGACTCCACATTCGGTCACATCGCAGATGTGTGTGATTGTGTTCAGATCTGGTGGCATGGGGACCAGTCCATCAACTGGAACTCGCCACTCTGTTTCCCGCACTACTCAATCACACTCCAGGCCTTGTGACATCGAGCATTATCTTGCTGGACAATGCCACTAGTGTTGGGAAACATGATCGTGTACATGGTCTGCAACCAGTTACGATACTCCTTGGGTGTCACGGTGCCTTGCCCGAGCTCCACTGGACCCACAGATTCCCACGTGAACGTCCCCGAGAGCAAAACAGACCGGCTGCCAGCTTGTCTCCGTCCCACAGTACAGAAGTCAAGGAGCTGTCCCCAGAAGGTGACGGATTCGCGCCCTGCCATCGGCATCATGAAGAAGGTATCGGGAGTCACGAGGCCGTGCAACGCTCTGCCACTGCGCCAACCTCCAGTGCCAGTGGCCATGTGCCCATGCGAGGTGCCGGGGCTAGCAGTGTAGAATCTACATATGTACATGATGCTCTAAGCCCCCCCTATTCTAACTCCAACTTTTGCTGTTGCACAAGGATAGAAATATACGCAAACTGACTCTAATCAACCCTGCCAGTGGAGTAGAAGAGAGTTTGGCCCCTGCAATAATTTGATTTGATAAATAAGTTAATTAAGCGAAGGTTTCATTAACATAGTGAGGAATGATGTGGTTGCTCTACCTATTAACAGAATGAAAGTTCTGTCCAAAATAACAATATGATTTATTAAGACTAAACACAAAATAATAAACAACACCACATGAAACATTAACAATACATCAAACTGGCTCTAATTGGATACTTAAACAAACGCTGTGAATGTGAAGTTGGCCCTAAACTAGATTGTGAGGATTATGACGAAGTGATATGTGCAGCCAATTCCTAGCAACTCAATTCTTAGAGAAAACACATAGCCAACCCAACATTAATTGCTGCTACCCAAGACAGAACAAAGTTAGAAAAAGACGAACAGGCGCGCTCTGCTGAGCTCTGATTGTCACCTAGGAAAATCCCTGTCTGCCGGTGCTGCGGACATACATTACCAAACCGACTTCTTGACTCCCAGGACACGATCTGCCGTACCGGAGCCGTTGGCTGGTTGCTTCGACGTGCTCGACCGAAAGGCGAGAGCCAACTACCCACCAGAGCACCCGTACAAAACCGAACACAGAACATTCCCGCCCCCACGACAGTGGCCGTGGTTAAACGTTCCAATCAGCAACTCGAAAACCGGCGGAAAATTCCACTCCATTGCCGGAACGCTACCATTCCACCAATGGAGATTCTTGGCGCCAATTTCTGCGCCGATCTTGCTACGTCACAGAGCTATGCCCTGAGCAAGCCAATCACAGTTACTATTTTGCAGAAAGCGCTGGAATTTTCCCGCCACAGCTGCCTGGGTACACAAGTCATTCCCACGCCTCGCTGGTAGCCCGCCAGAAAGTGTTTTCGCTACGTTTCTGCGAAGTAACGGAACCTCTAGCCCAGACGCTACTTCTGGCCCTGTGGGTGTGCCTCTTGACAATGTCGGCGTCTGGAAAGCATTCACTCGACCCCCTCACACCTGTCGGCTTATCCTTTCAAAGTCAGACGGAGCCCGCCTGTCACTGGACCACCCGGGTGACGAGAGACGCTGCGTGGGAAGTCCGCGTGTGAAGGAATAGCAACTTTCCACCGCAGGCAATTAGAGAGGAGAATCGTAAGATAGAAATATGAGAGGAGGTTCATGCCACCTCTCACCCATTTCAGTCGTAGCTGCCGATGTCATGGTGTTAACATTGGCACGTGCATGGGTTGTCGGCTACAGAGGCACATTGCTAGAAGTGTTCAGTGCACTGTGTGTTCAGACATACTTGTACTCTTTTTTTTGGGGGGGGGGGGGGGGGAGGTCGTCAGTCTACTGACTGATTTGTTGCGGCCCTCCACGAATTCCTCTGCTGTACTAACTTCTTGATCTCAGAGTAGCACTTGCAACCTATGTCCTCTATTATTTGCTGGATGTATTCCTATCACTGTCTTCCTATACAATGTCCTATCATACTGTCCCTTCTCCTTACCACTTTTTTACCACATATTCCTTTCCGATTCAGCACAGAAGTTCCTCATTCCTCACCTTATCTGTCCACCTAATTTTCAACATTCGTCTGTAGCACCACATCTCAAATGCTTCAATTCTCTTATGTTCCGGTTTTCTGACAGTCCATGTTTCACTAACATACAGTGCTATACACCAGAAGTACATTCTCAGAAATTTCTTCCTCAAATTAAGGTCGATATTTGATATTAGTAGACTTCTACCGGCCAGGGATGCCCTTTTTGCCATTACTAGTCTGCTTTTGATGTTCTCCTAACTCCGTCCGCCACTCGTTATTTTACTGCCTAGGTAGCAGAATTTCTTAACTGTACCTGCTTCCTGACCATCAATCCTGATGTTAAGTTTCTCACTGTTCTCATTTCAACTACTTATCATTACCTCCGTCTTTCTTCGATTTACTCTCAATCCATACTCTGTACTCATCAGACCATTCCATTCAGCAGATCGTGTAATTCTTCTTCACATTCACACAGTATAGCAATGTCATCAGCGAATCGCATCATTGATATCCTTTTACCTTGAATTTTAATTCCACTCCTGAACCTTATTTCCATCATTGATTCCTCGATGTAGAGATTGAACAGTAGGGGTGCAAGACTACATCCTTGTCTTACATCCTTTTTATTACGAGCACTTCGTTTTTGGTCGCCCACTCTTATTATTCGCTTTTAGCTGTTGTACATATTGTATATGACCCGTGTCTCCCTATAGCTTACCCCTATTTTTCTCAGAATTTCGAACATCTTGCACCATTTTCAACTGTCGAACACTTTCTCCAGGTCGACAAATCCTGTGAACATGTCTTGATTTTTCTTTAGTCTTGCTTCCACTATTAACCGTAACTTCAGAATTGCCTCTCCCGTGCCTTTACCTTTCCTAAAGCCAAACTGATCGTTATCTAGCGCATTCTCAATTTTCTTATCCACTCGTCTGTATATTATCCTTGTCAGCAAGTTGGATCCATGAGCTGTTAAGCTGATTGTGCGATAAATCTCGCTCATGTTAGCTCTTGCCGTCTTCGGAATTGTGTGGGTGATATTTTTTCGAAAGTCAGATGGTATGTCGCCAAACTCATACATTCTACACACCAACGTAAATAGTCGTTTTGTTGCTACTTCCCCCATCGATTTTAAAAATTCTGATTAGATATTATCTAGCCCTTCTGCCTTATTTGACCTTAAGTCCTGCAAAGCTCTTTTAAATTCCGACTCTAATACTGGGTCCCCTAACTCTTCTAAATCGACTCCTGTTTCTCCTTCTATCATATCAGAAAATTCCTCCTCACAGAGACTTTCATTGTATTCTTTCCGCCTATCCGCTCTCTCCTCTGCATTTAACAGTGGAATTCCCGTTGCACTCTTAATGTTATCACCCTTGCTTTTAACGTCACCGAAGATTGTTTTGACTTTCTTGTATGCTGAGTCAGTCCTGCCAACGATAATTTCTTCTTTGATTCTTTCACATTTTTCATGCAGCCATTTCGTCTTCCCTGCACTTCTTATTTATTTCGCTCCTCAGCGACTTGTATTTCTGTATTCCTAAGTTTCACAGAACATTTTTCTGTTTCCTCCTTCCATCGATCAATTGAAATATTTTTTTATGTTACCCTTGGTTTCTTCGCAGTTACCTTATTTGTACCTGTGTTTTCCTTCCTAACCTTTGTTATCGCCCTTTTTAGGGACGTCCTTTCCTCTTCAACTGCACTGTCCACTGAGATATTCCTTGTTGCTGTATCTATATATTTTCTACCCAGCATGGAAGTTTGATGCTAGAGCCGCCACAGTTCGCTGCCTGTCCTTTTTACCAACCTGCCCAGCCTACGATGTCCGACACCCGTAATGAGGGGTGGCTGCCCAACCTCTGCATGTGGCTTCACTCTGGTTTCGCCACGTTTTGAAGACACTCACCACAGGACTCCTCTAACACCCGACAAGTCGTGCCGTTTCCGAAATGCTGGTGCTGGGCTTCTAGGCCTTCACAGGCTGCCCTCGGTCAGACCCAGATAGATTGCACGCCTTCCCCATTCTAGACGTGGACAGCAGACTCATTCATACTGCATGCACTGTGCATGTGTCTGACCACCAGGTGGCGCTGTTGTCGCCTGGACGGTGTTACATCGATAGCAGATCGGTGGTCACAATGTGTTGGCCGATCAGTATATGACGAAGTGCTACTGGAAAAATATCTGCAGAAATATGAAGGCAGGCTGACAACACGCGTTAAATGTTGATAGATGTTTCGACACAGTATGTACTAAATACAGGACAGTGTTAAACAGATAATTTTAATACCCACTCACGTAGTGGATTCAGATCGCACGGAACAGGGATATTTCGACTGGCAGTCTACACACAGTTTGAATTGCAGCGTTACCCGAAATATCTCGTACTAGTGCAATATCTAATGCGAGCACAGAGAGTGTTTTCCAAGTCGAAAACGTAGCTATTGTTCAGTGATTTGATTGGCGATTTGGAGAACCTGGGCTGGCTAGGCAGATGTATGCGCGCGCTGATGGGATGAGATGAAATACCGGTACGTCAGTGAGCGAGAGGTCTGTTCAAGGCTTCATGAGAGACGCTGCACTGCACCTGTGGCACCTGAACTGCCGCTCGCAGGAGCCCCAAGACTTGGCTCGTCTGTACGCTGGCGGCCAGCGGGGGTGGGTGCCGCCAACTCCAGAGCTTGAGTCCGGCCTGCTCTGCAGACTTGCAGCCTTTGCCGTCGACTTCCCGCCTGCCTCCCAACATGCTCTCACCTCCCGGAATCACACCCTCTTTACATCCCCCACCATGTCCTGTCTGCCCACATTCATACAGGAAAAGAAAAATACTGATGATTATAGTGGACATATGAGGGGTGTTCAGTATGTAACGCAACACTGTTTCTATGCCAACAGTTATGTTTTATTCAGGGTACCAAGACACCATACTATTCCCCAGTTGTCTGGCTCCTAAACCCTATTTTTGAACACAACGTTGGTTCAGTGCGACACCCTTACGCCGCCTCATTGGGAGGGCCTCGTGGCACCACTCTACTGGGTGATGACGGAGCCAGCCTCCTGCTGCACCAATAATTCCCCCATCATCCACGCACTGCTTCCTGCAGTGGTTACCCTTCATTGGGCCAAACAGATGGCAATCGGAATGTGTGAACTCAGTGATGTAGTATGCACGAGGAAGGTCTGTGAGCTCATTTCTGGTGTGTAGACTTGTCTAAGGCCTTACACAATCATGGATGACGGCGGCGTGTTTGTTGCTGTCAGAAGTAGTTCAACTTGCCGCCAAACTGAAGTAGATGCTACCTGTGAGCTAGTGTGGGCGGAGGTCATTGTTGGTAACCGGTATACAATCATAACTGGATCCTTTAACCGACCTCCCAATTCAGAAGATACCGTTGCTGAAAGATTCAAAGAAAACTTGAGTTTGATTTCAAACATGAACCCGACTCATACGATTATAGTTGGTGGTGACTTTAATTTACCCTCGATATGTTGGCGAAAATACATGTTTAATTCCGGAGATACGCATAAAACATCATCCGAAATTGTGCTAAACGCATTCCCTGAAAATTATTTCGAGCAGTTAGTTCATGAGCCCACACGAATACTAAACGGTTGTGAAAACACACTTGATCTCTTAGCAGCAAATAATCCTGAGTTACTAACGAGCATCAAAACGGATACACGGAGTAGTGAACACAGGGTTGTCGTAGCGAGACTGAATATTGTAAAACCCAAATCTTCCAAAAATAAACGAAAACTATACCTATTCAAAAAAGCAGATAAAAATTGATTTGACGCCTACCTGACAGACAATATCCACTCATTCCAAATTAATAATATAAGTGTAGACCAGATGTGGCTTGAATTCAAAGAAATAGTATCGGCAGCAACTGAGATATTTATACCAAGTAAATTAACAAACGACGGAGCTGATCCTCCTTGGTACACAAAATGGGTCAGAACACCGTTGCAGAAACAACGAAACAAACATGCCAAATTTAAACAGACGCAAAATCCCCAAGATTGGCGATCTTTTACAAGCTCGAAATTTGGCGCGCACTTCAATGTAAGATGCCTATAACAGTTTCCATAACAAAACTGTCTCGAAACCTGGCAGAAAATCCAAAGAGATTCTAGTCGTATGTGAAGTATGCTAGCGGCAAGAAACCATCAATGTGTGCTCTGCGTGATAGCAACGGAGATACTATCGAAGACAGTCCTGCCAAAGCAGAGTTACTAAACACAGCCTTCCGAAATGCCTTCACGAAAGAATACGAAGTAAATATTCCAGAATTCGAATCCAGAACAGCTGCCAACATGACTAAATAGCCTCGGAGTAGTGAAGCAACTTAAATCACTTAACAAAAGCAAGTCTTCTGGTCCAGACTGTATACCAATCAGGTTCGTTTCGGAGTATGCTGATGCATTAGCTTCATACTTAACAATCATATACAACCGTTCTCTCGACGAAAGATCCGTACCCAAAGATTGCAAAGTCGCACAGGTCACACCAATATTCAAGAAAAGTAGTAGGAGTAATCCGCTAAATTAAAGGCCCATATCGTTTACGTCGATATGGAGCAGGATTTTGGAACATATAGCCTATTGTGTTCGAACATTATGAATTACCTCGAAGAAAACGGCCTATTGACACACAGTCGACATCGATTTAGAAAAGACTGTTCTTGTGAAATACAACTAGATCTTTACTCGCCCGAGATGTTGAGTGCTATTGGCAAGGTATTTCAGAATGATTCCGCATTTCTGGATTTCCGAAAGGCTTTTGACACTGTACCACACAAGCGGCTTGTAGTGAAATTGCGTGCCTATGGAATATCATCTCAGTTATGTAACTGGATTCATGATTTCATGTCAGAGAGGTCACAGATCGTAGTAACTGACGGAAAGTCATCGAGTAAAACAGAAGCGATTTCTGGCGTTCCCAAGGTAGTGGTGGTGGTTGTTGGGATGTTTAAGGGGGACTAAACAGCGAAGGTCATCAGTCCCCCAAGGTAGTGTTATAGGCCATGTGGTGCTCCTTATCTACGTAAACGATTTGGGAGACAATATGAGCAGCCGTCTTAGGTTGTTTGCAGATGTCGCTGTCGTTTATCGACTAATAAAGTCATCAGAATATCAAAAGAAATTGCGAAACGATTCAGAAAAGATTTCTGATTGGTGTGACTATTGGCAGTTGACCCTAAGTAACGAAAAGTGTGAGGCCATCCACATGAGTGCTATAAGGAATCCGGTAAACTTAGGTTACACGGTAAATCAGTAAATCTAAATTCAACTAAATACCTAGGAATTACAATTACGAACAACTTAAATTGGAAGGAACACAGAGAAAAGGCTGTGGGGAAGGCTAACCAAAGGTTACGTTTTATTGGCAGGACACTTAGAAAATGTAACAGACCTACTAAGGAGACTGCCTACACTACGCTTGTCCGTCCTCTTTCAGAATTCTGCTGCGCATTGAGATCCTTACCAAATAGAATTGACGGACTTTATCGAAAAATTTGAAGGAAGGGCAGCACGTTTTGTATTATCGCGAAATAGGGGAGAGAGTGTCACTGAAATTATACAGGATTTGGGCTGGGCGTCATTAAAACAAAAGCGTTTTTCGTTGCGGAGGAATCTTCTCACGAAATTCCAGTCACCAACTTTCTCCTCCGAATACGAAAATATTTTGTTGACACCGACCTACATAGGGAGGAACGATCACCACGACAAAATAATGGAAATCAGAGCTCATACGGAAAGATATAGCTGTTCGTTCTTTTCGCGCGCTACACGAGATTGGAATAATAGAGAATTATGAAGGTTGGTCGATGAACCCTCTGCCAGGCACTTAAATGTGATCTGCAGAGTATCCATTTAGACGTAGATGTAATATTACGTTTACATTTTTGTGATGGCAAACATGCAGAAGTCGTTTCTTCAGTTCGCTGAATATAGCGCAGTACGCTTCAGATTGGTCCTTTGCACCACGTGGGAGAAGATCAAACAGAATATCCCCTTCAGAATCCGACAAGACCGACACCATTATTTTACCAACTGACCGTACGGCTTTCAGTTTTTTCTTCAGAAGTGGGGTTGTGTGGCGCCACTCCATGGACAGCCGTATTGTTTTCGTTTCGAAGTGATGAATCCAAGTTTCACAGCATGTGACGATGTCCAACAAAAAATTGTAACTATCAGTTACGTAATGTGTAAGCATTTCCGCACAGACGGTCCTTGCGTGAAGTTAAAATCTTCTGGGCTATTAGGCCGCTTCATATTTCCTTTAAAATAATCGACGTTTCGACCCCTCTGCTGGGATCTTCTTCAGGATCTTCCCGTGTCCACTGCTGCTAGAACACTCTTTCTGTTAGGTGACGAGGAACCCAGCGGGCGCACACCTTTGAGTAGTTCACGTGGTGGACGAGTGTGTCAGCGCTAACAACACGGACGTCCAATTCTGCAGCGAGATGTCTGAGTGTGATCCGTCCATCATCTCGAATGAGAGTGTCCGCACGTTTCAACACTGCAGGAGTCACAGCTGTGTGTGGACGGCCGGCACGGGCAGATCGGAAGGTCTTGCGCGACCTTGTTGCGATGACGTCAGATGCCTCGCCCAACGACTCCCCGTGCTTTCGTTCACTTGTAAGAGGTCCATGATTAAGGAACTTGTTGCTGGCGCACTCGAGCAGATGTAATTTCGATGGATTGCTCACGCGCTGCCTGCGATATGTAAGCTATAAGAGAATCTGAGACCAAAGAGCAGTGATGACTGCAGTAGGAACTGTGTGGCAGCAGGAGTAAGTAGTTGCTAGCTAGCAGTCTGGTGTATCGTGTTGGCTGGGCCGGTCGTGGTGGAGCGATGGCGGAGCCTGAGCGTTGTAGTATAAGGTAAAAGCAGCCTCGCGCATTTGTAGTATTGTTATATCAAGTCCCATGTAAATGTTTTAAAAAGAAATCTCTTAATAATAATCTTTCTCATAAAAAGTAACTTCTGACAATCATTCATTTCAATTTAAAGAATTTACTAATTTCTCCAATCCTTGGTCATCCCGATTATTGAAAAGAAAAATCATTTGTTTCTTTTTATACGTGACAAATGTATCGGCCAGAATTGCACTTGGCTGCGCCAGAAAAATTTCTTATAGGAGCAGATATATACGCGTTATCCGGCGACCTAATTAAGGTAAGATTTTTCAATTTATTCAGAATGAATTTTCAGGGCCATGACGCAGCACTGCTGACGTCCAAAATTTACCAGTTTCCATTCACAGTCAATATTGAAAGGTTATAAGTCAGCGACAATTTTATTGAGAGATTAGTCACATTTTTATTATTGGTAGGTTACGGAATTTATGTGTTGGTAGATTACGCTAAATGTCAATGTTATGGTTATGTTTTTTACTGTTTGGAGGTTTCGGAACTGTTACTGTTGAGGGGTTACACTGAATGTGAATCTTATTCATATTATTTTACTGTAGGGAGGTTACACACTGCCACGTCACCGTAGACATTCTGCACGCGCCTGTCAGTGTCTGCGACGCTCTGGTGTTCCGCCAATAGAAATTAGAAATTCTCACTGCTTGGATCGCACCTCTGTTACAGACGCCATTTTAAAAGCTACGTATTGTCCCCCACCAACTATCGGAGCTCCATGAGGCAATAGGCGAGAATATGTACCATACAAAATTTCAATCAAAATTTTCCGAGATAAAGTGTGTTGCATTACTTATTGAACACCCCTAGTGTAGTGGTTTTAATTTCAGTGATGCGCCGCTGAGCTGCTTACGTTAAATATCTCCTCAGGTATATTTACCTGACGCACTGCCATTCCTCGTTTTTTGCTCGTGTAAGAGAGTCACAGTGTTACAGTATTTTTTCCGCGTACACTTACACGGTTGACAGTAAGCTAATATGATAGCTAATTACTCAACAGTCTTCGGATCGGTTAAAACAATAATCCAACAAGATCTGCCTTTATTTGTAGTAGTGTGGCTGACACACGAGACACGCCGAAAATGAAGCAGCAGAGGATTGAATGGCAGCAAGTGGACCCACAGTAAATTAAAAAAAAAATAAAAAAATTATATTCATCTGCCTAAAAATTTATGGTCAGATTATTCTAGCACGCGAAAGACATTCTCCCCGCTAGTTCCGTTACGAAGGATAGGAGAATATTTTAAAAGGGCGACTCAAGTCCCCTTTAGGAAAAGCACCAAGAAAGAGCAATAAGAGCCCTAGACTAAGAAATACAGGAGAAAGCAAACAACGCTGAGTCCGAGAGAAGCGACCTCGGAGCCATCCGATAAAGTTTATCTCGGTTGAGAGATAATCTCGCGAGAGAACATTTAAGCTGTTTCGTACCTGCTCCGTGTTACTGTTCGTTGTGGTGATCCTCGCAGTCGGTAGCACTGTCGTGAAGTAAACTCATGAAGCGAGGCCTCTGATAGGCAGCTATCATCAACAGCCGAAACATCGGGATGCCATCGTAGTGTGTACATTGCAGATAATCAGTGCGAGCTTTACAGTAATGTTCATGAGATATTATTAAACTTGTAAATGCAGAAAGCTTCGAGGTCCTAATCGACACACAGATCTTGGCTGCATTGTGTCTAAGAGCCAGCGAATCCACTTCGCACGCAGCACAGCCCACTGCGTAGTTTGGTACGACTGCGTGGCCTCTCGTCTCATCACTGTCCTCGTCATCTGTTTGGAGAAGGCTGGAAGTGTACTGGATCGGAGTAGCGTCGCAGTGACTGAAAGACATTGACTGACATTTTTTACAACATAATTAATCATTAATACTTGTAAGTAACTGCAGTTCCCGACGTTGCCCAAGATCTTTAATATCTGTCAAGAAATTGATTGGCCCTGTGACTTGTTGATACCCACAGCGAAAGCAACCGCGCTTGGGAAACAGCAATCAACTTTTTTTTCTTCCTTACTGTTGCTTCCCCCTCCTCCCCCCCCCCCCAATGTATGGGCTTTGGTTGGATCGTCAGGGGACACTATTTGCCGGGCTTCAGTCACATGAGAGGAAAAATTTTAGAAAAGTATTACAAAAGCAGTTGCAATAAAAGACAGATCGACAGCTATGTAAGTCAAAATACAGGAAGTTGATTTAGTAATTAATTAAATTACAGATACAGATGAATCGAAAATGAGAGTCGCATACGAATATACAGGGTGAGTCACCAACTATTGCCACCAAGAATAACTCCGAAAGTACGATAGTAGCTGAAAAGTTTGTGGGGCAGATGTTGCATGGGACAACGGCGGCCATAATACGACGTTGGTGTTTTGTTGCTAGGTGGTGTCGCGTCAGAGATATGAAGGACAACTTCGTTTTCTTAAATGGGATGCTATAGTTTGGCACTTATTAGCTCACAGCGGCTATCGAGACGAATCGAATAACGTGTAACAGTAAGGTCTTTGAAGATCAACGAAGGTCAAAAACGCGGCACGAACGTCCATGTACAGAAGGTGTTCGAACTGATGACCATTGGTATCAAGTCAGTGCTGCAATCTTCTTATCATGGATTGAGTGGTATTCCTTCTCACTTCGGCACTTGTCGAACCACATGCTCTGACAATTCTCTCTCGCATATCTTCAGCTGTAGTAGAACGTCTTTATAAACAATGTCCTTTATGAATCCCCACAAGAAAAACTCCAGGGTGTCGAGTCTGGCGAACGAGCCGCCCACGACTCGTCTCCTCCGCGTCCAATCCAACCATCTGGGAATTGTCTCTGCAACTCGTTTCTGGCCATCAGCGAAAAATGTGTCGGACACGCAAAGTGTCGATACTACATACTGTTCCTAAAGGTATTTCTTCCAATAACAGACCTAATGTTTCTTCCAGTAACATGGTGTACTTCCTAACATTAGGATTTCATTCGATGAAATAGGGGCCTGTAATTCTGTCCAGAATCCCACACCGTACAGTAACCGACCACGGTTTTTGGTGTGCAACTTGCCGCAGCCAACATGGATTTTCAGTTGCCCAGTAATGTATGTTATGCGAATTAATCAATTTGCGCATACAATTCTTCATTTGAGGAAGAGAACCACATTTGTAACTTTTTTATATCGTAAGATGGCATGCTGTTGTATATGCGTATAAATCAGTTCAAATGATACTTTCTTAAACTTTCCGTGTGACTTGATTATTTAATTGTTCAAATGGCTCAGAACACTATGGGACTTAACTTCTGAGGTCATCAGTCCCCTAGAACTTGCAAATGCTTAAACCTAACCAACCTAAGCACATCACACACATCCATGCCCGAGGTAGGATTCGAACCTGCGGCCGTAGCGGTCGCGCGGTTCTAGACTGTAGCGCCTAGAACAGCTCGGCAACTCCGGCTGGCGATTATTTAATATTAAGCTAAAAGTAAAGATAGCTCAAGATAGCTTTAGCGCCCCTCCTTGAGGTTTTCCTGTATCCGCCACTGCCGTGTGTAGGTATGTATACAAGTTTCTGAAAAGAGCCACAAGTCGCAGTTAGTATTATGTATCTACCGGTTTCGCTCTCCAAATGACAATACCAGCTCTTGCTAAAAATATATGTAGCCTACGTCCTCCCAAACGTTCACTATGGGATCATGTAGAAATTTGAAGTAAATCGGCGAAGAACTTTTAGAGTTATTTCGCAAAAACCTTTCCTCTATATGTACCAGAAACACATATATTTAAAGTCAGATTACGAAATATTATGCAGACAGTGACCTTCCTCTTCCCTTGAAGGTAAAGTGTGCAAAATTTCATGAAGATCGGAATAATACTGTAGATTTGTATGAATTACAATGAAACGAACACTATACACCGTGTATCATGATTAATAGTGTAAACGCATACAGTTGAAAGTACATGATACTGGAAGCAAAAAAGTCTGAGGAAACATGGGGTCGATAATGGATACCTTAAGAACTACGAGCAGTTTTTCATCTTCGATACTATGAAGCAAACTTCTTCTACTGCAAGCTCTTTGCTTTCCACATTTTGGGAAGTAGTAGTAGGGACCAAAACAAGAAAAAGTGTCCAGTAAACATTGGCTCTAAAATGTACACCTTAAGAGCTATGAACACGTGCTCATCTTCGCTACTTGGAAACACAACTCTTCTAATGAACAATTGCTTATAACTTTACAGGTTTGCATTTTATAGCAAATGTTACTGGACATACTTCCCAAAATGTGGAAAGCAAAGAGCCTGCAGTAGGTGAGACCTGCTTCACAGTATCGAAGATGAAGAATTGCTCGTAGCTCTTAAGGTATGCATTTGCGACGCTATGTTTACTGAGACTTTTTTACTTCTAGTATCGTGTACTTTGAACTACATGCGTTTACACTAGTAATTATGATCCACAATATATATATATATATATATATATATATATATATATATATATATGTGTGTGTGTGTGTGTGTGTGTGTGTGTGTGTGTGTGTGTGTAGATTATTATAACTATGATGATGTTTGGCGTCCCTTCTCTGGGTGATCCGCGATCTACATGACTGTATGCAGGCAGGAGGTCTTCTCAAGTACCGCTCCACCCCACAACTACGGCCTGCTGTAAGCACCACGCAGTCTGACTCACCATGTCAGCTAAGTACGTTCACCGGCCATTGGAAAACACTGGTAGCTGTACAAACCACTGCTCGAAATAACAGAGGGCACTGGAAAACTAATACAGCTGTTGGAAACGGCTGTAGCTGTTCAATGCACACCAGTACATACCGACAGGAATTGCAGAGAGTATACACTGGAGCGCCAAAGAAAGTGGTGTGGACAACACCGACATTGGGCCGTTGATGACTGGAGACATGTTTTCTGGTCGGACGACTCCCGTTTCAAATTCTGTCGAGTGGATGAACGTGTACGAGTATGGAGACAACCTCACGGATCCATGGATCCTGTATGTCAGCAGTGGACTGTTCAAGCGGGTGGAGGCCCTCTACTGACGTGGACCATGTGCAGTTGGAATGATATGGGACCACTGATGCGTCTAGACACGACTCTGACAAGTGACACGCACGTAAGGATCCTGTGTGATCACCCACATCCATTCATGTCCATTGTGCGTTCCGACGGACTTGAAAATTGCAGCAGGGCAATGTGACGCCCTCGCGTCCAGTATTGCTACAGAGCGGCTCCAGGAACACTCTTATGAATTTAAAATCTTCCGCTGGCCGCCAAACTCTTCAGACATGAACATTACTGAGCATATCTGGGATGGCTTGCAACGTGCTGTTCGGAAGAGACCTCCGTCTCCTGGTACACTTACGGATTTACGGACAGCCCTGCAGGGTTCACGGCGTCAGTCCCCTGCAGCACTGCTTCAGATACTAGTCGAGTCGACGCCACGCCGTGTTGCGGCGCTTGTGCTTGCTTGCGGGGGCCCTACACGATATTTGGCTGCCGTGCCATTTCTTTGGCTTTTCAGTGTAAAAGACATCAAAAAAGCGTTCATGCTTAACAGGTGTTATGTGCGGGTTTCATGGAGAACACATTAGCGATAATCTGCTTCGCGCCGGCCGGTTGTTCTTTCTTTCTACAAACGTTCTGCCATTCAGACTGCCGATGCCGCCTGAGAATGCTCGTATTGTCGGCATTAGGAGGCGCTTAACTGAGTCGCTGATGATACCTGCTCAGTACTGTCATGACAGACGGATCAATTGTAACACGCAGAATGCCGTTCGCCATTTTCGCTTATGACACGGAAATTTATATTTGTCTGTCACTGCGCATGCACCGAATTCCGATTCCTTGACCCTGCAAAAAGATCGCAATCTTCAACAACCTTCTGCAATTTCTTTCGTTCTGATTGATCTACACGGGTAATTTGCAGGCTTTCCCAAAAATACTTCAAGATATCGTCTCGCCTGAAAAACAGATTAGACAAAGTCCATAGATCTGTAGACTTGAAACTGAGGTGTCGGTTTCCTCTAAAAAACTCAGTTCTAATAAACGTAGTCCTTCAAAGGAAGCTTGAGTCTCATTTCAAACAGGCACCCCATACGTTCAATTATAGGTGATGGTGACTTCGGTCTACCCTCGATACGTTGGAAAAAAATGTATGTTTACAGTCGGTGGCATGCAAGAAACTTATTTCGAAATACCACTGAATGCTTTCTTAGAAAACTATTTCGAACTGTTAGTTCAGGAGCGCACTCGAAGTGTTAATGGTTGCGAAACTATATTTTAACTCTTAGCAACAAATAATGGTGAGCCAATAGAGAGCACAATGGCGGATACACAGATTAGTGACTACAAGGCTGTTGTAGCGAGACTGAATACCGTGGCAGCCTATTCTTCACGGAGTGCTGCATTAAGGAAAGGTATCGATGTCAGTCGGTGAGGCTGGGCACGAAGTCGGTGTTCCAAAACATCCCAAAGGTATTCTGTAGGATTCAGGTCATGACTCTGTGCAGCCCAGTCCATTACAGAGATGTTATTGTCGTGTAGCCACTCCGCCACAGGCCGTGCATTATGAACAGGTGCTCGATCGTGTTTTAAGCGTAAATCGCCATCCCCGAACTGCTCTTCAACAGTGGGAAGTACAAAGATGCTTAAAGCCGGCCGGAGGGGCCGAGCGGTTGTAGGCGCTACAGTCTGGAACCGCGCGACGGCTACGGTCGCAGGTTCGAATCCTGCCTCGGGTGTGGATGTGTGCGATATCCTTAGGTTAGTTAGGTTTAAGTAGTTCTAAGTTCTTGGGGACTGATGAACTCAGGAGTTAAGTCCAGTAGTGCTCAGAGCCATTTGAACCATTTTTGAAGATGCTTAAAACATCAGTGTTGGCGTGTGCTGTGACAGTGCCACGCAAACCAACAAGGAGTGCAAGCCCGCTTCACGAATAACACGACCACACAATAACACCACCGCCTCCGAATTTTACTCTTGGCACTACACACGCTGGCAGATGACATTCACCGGGCGTTCGCCATACCCACACCCTGCCATCGGATCGCCACATTGTGTACCGTGATTCGTCACTCCACACAACGTTTTCCCACTGTTCAATCGTCCAATGTTGACGCTCCTTACACCAAGCGACGCGTCGTTTGGTATTTACCGGCGTGATGTGTGCCTTATGAGCTGCCGCTCGAGTACGAACTCCAAGTTTTCGCACCTCCCGCCGAACTGCCACAGTACCTGCAGTGGATCCTGATGCAGTTTGGAATTCCTGTGTGATGGTTGGATAGATGTCTGGCCATTACACGTTACGACCCTCTTCAACTGTCAGGGGTCTCTGCCAGTCAACAGACGAGATCGGGCTGTACGCTTTTGTACTGTGCGTGCCCCTTCACGTTTCCACTTGACTATCGCATCGGAAACAGTGGACCTAGGGACGTTTAGGAGTGTGGAAATGTCGCGTACAGACGTATGACACAAGTGACACCCAATCACCTGACCACGTTTAAGGTCGGTGAGTTTCGCAAGGCGCCCCATTCTGCTCTCTCACGATGTCCAATGACTACTGAGGTCGCTGATGTGGAGTACCTGGCAGTAGGTGGCAGCACAATGCGTCAAATATGAAACACGTATGTTTTTAGGGATGTCCGGATACTTCTGAGCACATAGTGCACATGCAAAATACATCTACTTAAAGAAGCAGATAAAAGTCCGCTTCACGCAGTCTCCACTCTTTTCGATCTCAATATCTAAATACAGACAAGACGGGGTTTGAATGCTAGGAAATGGCATGGACCGCAGTTGAGCGATGCTTATCAAACAGTTTCCCCATGATACACAAAACATATCAGAACGGTGTAGCAGAAGCAACAGAAAAAAACCACGCAAATTTTTAAAAGAAGGAAAGAACACCTAGATCGTCAAAGTTTTACAGAAGCTCGAAATTTAGCGGGAACCTCGATGGGATATGTCTTGAATAGTTTTCTCAAAATCTGAAAGAAAACAGAGAGATTCCGGTCATATGTAAAGTACAGTAGCAGCAAGACGCAATCAATACCTTCACTGCGCGTTAACAATGGTGGTGTTACTGATGACAGTGCCAGTAAATAAGAGTTACTAAACATCGTTTTCCGACATTCGTTCACCGAAGAAGTCGAGGTAAATATACCAGAATTCGAATAAAGTTGTCAACATGAGTAACTTAGAAGTAGTTGTCCTCGCTGTAGCGAAGCAGCTCAAATCTATTAAGAAACGGAACTCTTCTAGTCCCGACTGTATACCAGCCAGGTTCCTTACAAAGTATGCTGATGCAACAGTTCGGTACTTAGAAGTCGCATACAGCCACTCCCTCCACGGAAGATCCGTACCCGAAGACTGGAAAGTTGCACGAGTCACACCAGTACTAAGAACGGAAACAGGAGTAATCCTGTGCATTACAGATCCACATCAGTAACGACGATTTGCGGAATGATTTTGAAGATGCACTGTGTTCGAACATTATGAATCACCTGGAAGAAGGCGTTTTATCGAGAGATAACTAACACATATTCAGTAAATATCGTTCTTGTGAAGAAACAACACGCTCTTTATCCTCACGAAGTAATAACTGCTATCGAAAGGGGATGTCAAATTGATTTAATATTTTTATATTTTCAGAACGCTTTAGACACTGTTCCTCACAGGCGGAATATTATCAAATTACGTGTGTATGGATTATCGTCTCAGTTGCGCGAGTGGATTCGTGATTTCATGTCGGAAAGCTCATAGTTCGTAGTAATCGACGGAAACTCATCGAGTAATTCCCAAGGAATATTTATAGGACCTCTGTTGTTCCTGATCTACATGAATCATTTAGGAGACAATCTGAACAGTCCACAAAGATTTTTTCATCTGCATCTACATCTACACGGGTAAATCACATTTAAGTGATTGGCAGAAGGTTTATCGAACCACTTTGACAATAATTCTCTATTATTCCAATCTCGTACAGCGCGGAGAAAACGAACACCTATATCTTTCAGTGCTAATTCTGATTTCCCTTATTTTATTATGGTTTTCGTAGGTCAGCGTAAGCAAAATATTTTCACATTCTGAGGAGAAAGTTGCTGATTGAAATCTCATCAGAAGATTCCGTAGCAACGAAAAACGCCTTTGTTTTAATGATGTCCAGCCCAAATCCTGTATCATTTCAGTGACACTCTCTACCATATTTCGCAATTATACAAAACGTGCTGCCCTTCTTTGAACTCTTCTGATGTACTCTGCAATCCTATCTGGTCCTTGGGATCCCACACCGCGCAGCAGTATCCTAAAAGACGACGGACAAACGTAGTGTAGGCAGTCTTTTGAGTAGACCTGTTACTTGTTCCAAGTGTTTTGCCAATGAAACGCAGTCTTCGGTCAGCCATCTTCACAACATTTTCTGTGTGTTCCTTCCAATTTAAATTGTTGATTATTGTGATTGCTAGTTATATAGTTGAACTTAACGGTGCTTAGATATGACTGATTTATCGTGTAACCGAAGTTTAACGAATTCCTTTTAGCACTCATGTGGATGACCTCACACTTTTCATTATTTAGCGACAATTACCAATTTTCCCTCTATACAGATATTTTTTCTAAATCGTTTTACAATTCGTTTGGATCCTCTGATAACCTCATTAGTCGATAAACATCATCTGCAAGGCGGCTGCTCAGACTGTGGCTCTGAGCACTATGCGACTTAACTTCTGAGGTCATCAGTCCCCTAGAACTTAGAACTAATTAAACCTAACTAACCTAAGGACATCACACACATCCATGCACGAGGCAGGATTCGAACCTGCGACCGTAGCGGTCACGCGCTTCCAGACCGAAGCGCCTAGAACCGCACGGCCACACCGGCCGGCGCTCAGACTGTCTCCCAAATAGTTTACGTATATGAGGAACAACAAAGGTCCGATAACACTACCTTGGGGAACGCTAGAAATCACTTCATTTTACTTGATGACTTTCCGTCAGTTACTACGAATTGCGACCTCTCTGACAGGAAATCACGAATCCAGTCGCATAATTGAAACGATATTCCGTCAGCACGCTATTTCACTACAAGCCACTTGCTGCTGATGCTGTAATTTATTATTGTCGTAAAGTCATCAGATGATCAAAAACAATTTCAAAATGATTTAGTCAAGATATTTGTGTGATTTGAAAAGTGGCAACTGACTCTAAATAATGGAAAGTGTGAAGTCATTAACATGAGCAGTAAAATATGTCCGCGAAATTTCAGTAACACGATAAATTGCGGAAATATAATTGAGTTACACAATTAGAGATTAGGATTACGAGTAAATTAAATTGGAAATCTCACATAGGTAATGTGTGTGGGAAGGCTAACCAAAGGCGTCTATTTATTGGCAGAAGATTATAAAACTGGAGCAGGTCCACTTGAGAGACTGCCTACACTACACTTGTCCGTCCTGTTCCGGAATATTGCTGTATTGAGTGGGATTCTTACCAGGTAGGATTGACGGACATCGTAAATGTCCAAAGAAGGGCACTCGTTCTGTATTAGCACGAAATAGGGGAGAGTGTGCCACGGATATAATAGCCGGCCGGGGTGGCCGAGCGGTTCTAGGCGCTACAGTCTGGAACCGCGCGACCGCTATGGTCGCAGGTTCGAATCCTGTCTCGGGCATGGGTATGTGTGATGTCCTTCAGTTACTTAGGTTTAGGTAGTTCTAAGAAGTCCCATAGTGCTCAGAGCCATTTGAATCACTTGAACGGATATAATACAGGAATTGGGGTGGCTGTCATGAAAAAAAAAGACCTTTCACGTTAAGGCAGGTTATTCTCATGAAACTGCAATCACCAGCTTTCTCCTCAGAGTATGGGAATATCTTTTTTGGCGCCCACCTACACAGAGAAGACGAAGAGAAATCAGGGTTCACATGGAAAGATTTAAATGTTCATTTCTCCCGGAAACTGTTCGAGAGTGGAACACTATCCACGTAACTTGAAGGTACAATGTAGTTCGATGAACTGCTTAAATGTGAACTGTAGAGTGATCATACAGATGTAGACGTATGATGTACTCCTTCGCTGGTGGGCTGCGAACGTTTGACAGCACTACATGTAAGTCAAACAGCCTGTTTGCAGATAATAACTGTGTACGGCGTAACGTCAAGTGAGTCGACACTGTACGAAGATGTACTCACCGAGGTCTTGGCAGTACGTCTCCCACATCAGTCCATCGCCGTAACTCATTTCGTCGGTGACGTTGGCGACGTGGTTACAGACACAGTCGAGCACCGAGGTGTTATTTGCTGCCAGCAAAACCAGCAGCGAAGTAGCTACGCCCGCTGGGTCCATTGTCAGCTACTCACGCAGAGGTGGGAACGAACACACGCGGTGCGTACCGCAGGGAGCACTGACTGAGTGTGCGCTACGTGCAGCGGAAGTGTTTCCGCAGGAAGGTTAAACCGCAGGAAGCGTGACGTCTCCCACCCGTGACTCGCTCATTTTTCCCTTTACCTTACCAGACATCAACTGCGGACACGCATTCGTCACAAAAGAGTATTTGTTTCACAAATACGCCTGCAACGTGGGCTTACGACGACATCGAGTTACACTAAGAGACTTGTAGCAGATGTCCAGGCGTACTGGTTTACTATTCCGACACAAAAATCTCATGACGTGCCAGTCTTTAATAATGAATTGGGAACTGATGCATATTCAAGTGCCAAAGAAACTGGTACACCTGCCTAACATCATGTAAGGCACCAGCGAACACGCAGAAGTGCCACATGCGCTCGACTAATGTCTGAAGCAGTGCTGGAAGGAATGAACACCATAAATCCGCAAAAGGGAGTGGAGATATCTTCTGGGTAGCACGTTGCAGCACATACCAGATGTGCTCAGTGATGTTCACGTCTGCAGAGTTTGGTGGCCAGCGGAGGTGTTTAAACCCATAAATGTGTTTCCGAAGCCACTCTGTACTAATTCTCGACGTTTGGGTCGTCGCATTGTCCTGCTGGAATTGCCCGAGTCCGTCCGAATGCAAAGTGGACATGAATGGATGCAGGTCATCAGGCAAGGTGCTTACGTACGTGTCACCCGTCAGAGTCGTATATAGACGTATCAGAGGTCCCATATCACTCCAAGTACACATGCCCCACATCCTTACAGAGCCTCCACCAGCTTGACCCCTCGCTACTGACATGCAGGGATTCATGAGGTTGTCTCCATACCTGTACACATCTATCCGTCGCTAGAACTTGAAACGACACTCGTCCGACCAGGTAACATGTTTCCAGACATTAACAGTCCAACGTCGGTGTTGACGGGCCCTGACGAGGCGTAAAGCTTTGTGTTGTGCCGTCATCAAGGGTAGACGAGTAGGCCTTTGGTTCCAAAAGACCATATCGATCATGTTTTGTTGAATGGTTCGCACGCCGATACTTGTTGATGGTGCAGCATTGAAATCTTCAGCAATTTGCATAAGTGTTGCACTTCTGTCACGTTAAACTATTTTCTTCAACCGTCGTTGGTACCGTTCTTGCAGGATGTTTTTCCGGCCGCAGCGATGTCAGGGATTTGATCTTTTACCCGATTCCTGATATTCACGGCACACTCGCGATATGATCGTATGGGGAAAACTCCCCACTTCATAATCTACCTCGGAGATGCTGTGTCCCATCGCTCGTGCGCCGACTATAGCACCACGTACAAACTCACTTAAATGTTGATAACCTGCCACTGTAGCTGCAATAACCAATTTAATGATTGCGCCAGACACTTGTTGTCTTACATAGGAGCTGCCGACCGCAGCTCCGTGTTCTGCTTATTTACATATCTCTGTATTTGAATAAGCATGCCTATACCGGTTTCTTTCGCGCTTCATTGTAGATCTGCAAAGGGCGTTCAAAACGTTTTGCACAATGGTCGCAAATTTTTTTATTTTTTGCAAGAGGAGAGTTAAATTTTTTGTGAACATACTTGGAACATTCAGCTATAAGTTGGTGTATAAAAGCATTTCCTTTCATTTACAGGTGAGCCATAATGGACCGTGAAGTAGATGTCAGGTGGCGACTACGGTCGATGATGGAGTTCCCCTTTCAAAACAGGCCATGACTCTGCCACATTGATTCACAGGAAGTTTCTCCCTGTTAATGGGCAGGGCACTGTGAATCGCAGCAGTATCCAGCGGTGGTTGCAGAGGTTTAAAGAAGTTGATTTCTCTCTACTGGACAATCCACGGTGCGGTAGACCATCGACGGCAGTGAGTGACGTGAATAAGGAGACCATTGATCAAATCATCCAAAATGACAGATGTTTGACGACACGACAGATTGGTGAAATGACTCGTTGTCATTGGGTAGTGTGGTATCACTGGTACAGTCACTAGGGTACAGAAAAGTCTCTGCACGTTGGGTACCTACAATACTGTCAAGCGGAATGAAAACGATGAGGAAGAATGTGTGCTAGGGTCTCATGAAGACCTTCACTGAAGAGTGGAAACAGTGTCTTGACGGCGTCATTACACAGGATGAAACATGGTTGTTTTTGTCCGAACCTGAGAGCAAAGTCCAATCCATGGAGCGGCGCCATCCAGGTTCCCCTCGGAAGTAGAAACAAAGACGTTCACGAACAGCAGGGTGAAAGGTGATGGCCTCGTTCTTCTGGGATCAGTGTGGTGTCGTTTTCATCGACTTTTTGGAACCTAGCTCCTCAGTTAATCGGGACCATTACTGTCAATGGACAAGCTGGGGTGTGCCATCAAGACCCACAGACCACAGCTTCAGCGTCAGTTCTTCAGACTACACCGTGACAATGCCAAACCCCATACAGTTCTTATGCCTCAGAAAAAAATCAGGACAATGGGTTGGAAAATTGTTCCTCATCCTCCCTACAGTGCGGACTTGGCTCCATCTGATTTTTACCTCTTTGATCGTCAGAAGGCCCGCCTGCGCGGTAAAACATTTGATAGTGGGACTTATTTCCTGTGTCACGCGATGGTGTGAAAGTCAATCCCCAGAATTTTACCAAAGTGCATTTACATCATGGAAAGAACGTTGGGCCAGATGCGTCGCAGCTGATGGAGGCTACATAGTGTAGGCTCAATGTAGAGCTAAATGTTCCAAGTATGTTCACAAAAAATTTGATTCTCCACCTGCAAAAAATAAAAAAAAAATCAAAGACGGCTGTGCAAAACTTTTTGAACGCCCTTTGTGCATTAAATGTATTCTAAATTGGGAATATGGACAACCATAAGCTGTGGAGTGGAGTGACGACAGTGAAAGTTTGTGCCGGACCGGGACTCGAACCCGGACGTCCCACTCGTCGCGAGTGGCCGCCTTACCGTTAGGCTATCCGAGCGAGACCCGCGGCCAGCCGCAAACACCTTTTTTGTTGTCAACCATGTGTCTGTAAGCTGTACTCTTACCTCCATTATGTGTATTCCAACATAGGGGAGACGTTTCTGTATAAAGTCGCCTGCCTACAGTCGGATGATGAATACGACATTGCAGAACCTGTGTTATTCCGAATTACGATGTAGGCACGTCGAAACAAGCTTCACGTTGTAATTCGGAATAACACAGGCACTGCAATATCGTATCGTTTTATAAACCCGTCGATAACTGCGTTTGTAACAAAAATAAATTTTTTGATCAGAATGATTGTTGATGAACATGTTATGCAGGAAATACGCTAATGAGCGAACACATGACCACCACGGCAGTCCGGGAAGTTGATTGCCGCCAGGTACCGCTTAGTGTGTGTATATATTGTAGTAAGTGTGAGGTGTCGAGATGGCTACTATTGGCGAGAAAACTGCGCTATTAGGATATTAGTTGAAAAGAGAAAGCCGCCACATCAGCTGGGGGGGGGGGGAAGGGGAGAGTAGGTGGTGGTTGTGAGGGGAGGGGTGGAGAGGGGGGGTACGCCTCGGGGGGATTCCTTCGAAATGGAGAAAGCTGCACCCCTATAGGCGGATCTGAAAATCGCAACACCAAGGAGCTGTTCTGCAACTGAAACGTAAGTTGGGAGGCGTCTTTCTGCTTCGGAATGATGATGTCTGATGATGTCTATCCAGATTTAAGAGCAGTGCCAGTCGCACAAGAGTGTGGCTAGCAGCGCCTCTATGGGGATGCAAATCAAGTTTCGTTTAAATACTTTCTGCAACGTTCGTGAGCGTTAATTACCTTTGAAACTGTCCGCCCCCGGTAGCTGAGTGGTCAGTGCGACAGAATGTCAATCCTACGGGCCCGGGTTCGATTCCCGGCTGGGTCGGACATTTTCTCCCCTCAGGGGCTGGGTGCTGTGTTGTCCTAATTATCATCATTTCATCCGCATCGACGCGCAAGTCGCGAAAGTGGCGCCAAATCGCAAGACTTGCGCCTGGCGAACAGTCTACCCGACGGGAGGCCCTAGTCACATGACATTTCATTTATCTTTGAAACTGGACTTTGCGAATTGATGTTTGTCAAGAACGCCTCTAAGGCGACAAAAGCGTCCGTTATCATCACTGTTGCTGAAAGAGGTTGTGTATTAGGGCTACAAGAAGGTCCGTGTTCCTTGTGCAACGTTACAGGAAAACTTGGCCGGAATGTTGCCACTGTACATCATTGTTGCCACAAGCGGTCACGACAATGTACTGCGGACCCAAGAAGATTGGACTCCACACGGCCTCGTGCAACTACAGAGAGGGAAAACAATTGTGTTTGTCGTATGGCTCTGGCGTACCGTACTGCATCTGCAGCTGCAGCTTAGGTGGTAGTTGGCACCACAACGACACAATGAGCTGTTACAAAGTGGTTACTTCAAGAACACGTCCGAGGTGGATGTCTTGTAGCGTGCATTCTACTACCCACAGACCAGCGACATTGGAGAGTTGAGTGGTGTCAAGCGAGAACTCAGTGGAGCGCAGCAGGGTGGAGGTGTCGTGTGTTTCCTGGTGGAGGCTGGTTCCACCTCGGTGCCAGTGATGGCCGGAGTTGACTAGGAGGAGGCGACTTGAGTGCCTGCAGCCGACCCGCCTGCCTGCTAGACACGCGGGGTTACGGTCTGCAGTGTGGCTTCGTGTGACTGCAGGGTCACTCTCGTGGTTACTCAATGCACCCTGACTGCTAAGTTGTACGCCAGTCTGGCGATTCGACCTGTTCTGCTCGGAAGCGACCTCCGAGTTCTGCTTTGATGCCGTGAGGCAATATGCGAATGAACTATTTACTGAACTCTGCATTCCGTTATAAATTTCCCAACGTGATTCTTATGCACTTAATGATACCAAGGTAATGCTGTTCCTTATCTATATAAACGATTTCGGAGACAATTGATGAATCGTCTGAGGTTCTTTGTAGATGAGCACTATGGGACTTAACTTCAGACGTCATCAGTCCCCTAGAACTTAGAACTACTTAAACCTAACTAACCTAAGGACAGCACACACATCCATGCCCGAGGCAGGATTCGAACCTGCGACCGTAGCACTCGTGCGCTTCCAGACTGAAGCGCCTAGAACCGCTCTGCCACTCCGGCCGGCTTGTTTGTAAATGATGCTGTCATTTACCATCTAGTAAAGTCATTAGAATATCAAAACCAATTTGCAAAACGATTAGAAAAGATATCTGTATGTTGCGAAAATTGGCAGTTGACCCTAAATAATGAAAAGTGTGAGGTTCTCCACATGAGTGCTAAACGGAATCGGTGAAACTTCGGTTAGACGATAAATCAGTCACATTTAAAGGCTGTAAATTCAACTAAACACCTAAGAATCACAATTAAGAACAACATTAATTGGAAACCATACATAGGAAATGTTGTGGGTAGGTGAGCCAAAGACTGCGTTTTATTGGCTGAAGATGCCACAGATCTACTAGAGAGACTGCCCGCACCACACTTGTCCGTCCTCTTCTGGAGCGCTGCTGTACGGTGTGGGATCCCTACCAGACAGAATAAACGGACTACATCGAGAGTGTTCAAAGAAGAGCAGCACATTTTGCATTATCGAGAAACAGGGTAGACAGTGTCACTGACACGATACAGGATTTGGGGCGGATATCATTAAAACATAGGCGTTTTTCGTTGCGGCAGAAACTTATCACGAAATTTCGATCACCAACTTTCGCCTCAGAATGCGAAAATATTTTTTGACGCCGACCTACACGGGAACAAGCTATCATCATAAAATAAGGAAATCAGAGCTCGCTCAGAAGGATATACGTGTTAGTTTTTTCCGCACGCTGTTTGAGACTGGAATAATAGAGGATTATCGTGAAGGTGGTTCGATAAACTCTTTGCCTGGCACGTCAATGTAATTTGCAAAGTATCCCTGTAGGTGTAAATATAGATTAAGGGTTTACTACGAGTGATATTACGGACTTAAAAGGCCGTCTATGGTTCTTTCACTTGCTTGCATAAACTGTGATAATAATTAATTTAATGCATGAAACTTCCTTGCACATTAAAACTGTGTGCCGGACCGAGACTCGAACTCGGGACCTTTGCCTTTCGCGGGCAAGTGCTCTACCAACTGAGCTACCCAAGCACGACTCACGCCCCGTCGGTAGGTAGGTAGGTGGTTAGTGTTTAACGTCCCGTCGACAACGAGGTCATTAGAGACGGAGCCCAAGCTCGGGTTAGGGAAGGATTGGGAAGGAAATCGGCCGTGCCCTTTCAAAGGAACCATCCCGGCATTTGCCTGAAACGATTTAGGGAAATCACGGAAAACCTAAATCAGGATGGTTGGAGACGGGATTGAACCGTCGTCCTCCCGAATGCGAGTCCAGGGTGCTAACCACTGCGCCACCTCGCTCGGTCACGCCCCCTCCTCACAGTTTTACTTCTGCCAGTATCTCGTCTCCTAGCTTCCAAACTTCACAGAAGCTCTCCTGCAAACACAGGAAGTTTGGAAGGTAGGAGACGAGGTACTGGCAGAAGTGCAGCTGTGAGGAGGGGGCGTGAGTCGTGCTTGGGTAGGTCAGTCGGTAGAGCACTTGCCCGCGAAAGGCAAAGGTCCCGAGTTCACTCATCAAACAACAGCGGACAATTGATACACTCGTTAATATTTCTGTCAAACTGAATTCCTGCCTAGTGCATGTCCCACTAAGGTCTCGTTTTCAAGACCCAACGTGAAATGCCTCCCCCTTGTTTTCTAACACAAGATTTTCTAAGAAGATAGTAATAATTCAACATTATTGTAAAATGAATAGAGCACATCCACAACTCAAAATATCTACAAAAATAATAACAATAATAATAATACCATAACTAGTAATGAGTAAATTTTCCATAAAATAACTTTTTTTTGCTAATTTTTCTCTGTAAATAACTAGATCGTACAATCAATGCTTATTCCCAATCTATTCTGCCACACGTACAGATGTAGTGTACAAAGACTCAGAAAAAGCTAAACTGCAACAATAAACAGTGCAAGAAACAACTAACGAAATGTGACTGACAGACTCTCGAAATATATATATATAAAAAAAGCACCAAATGAAATAATTACCTGGACAGTACAGTAACAGAAAAATAAAAGCAAAGACTGGATTGTCTCGTCTTTAGAAGTAAAACGCGAACTGTAATTGTAAAACGAAAGTTGTTATTTTGTAAATAAAAGTCTATATACGTTCAAAAAAAAAAAAGTTCGAGTCTCGGTCCGGCACACAGTTTTAATCTGCCAGGAAGTTTCATATCAGGGCACACTCCGTTGCAGAGTGAAAATCTCATTCTGGAATTATTTTATGCCTGTTTGTTTTCAATGTTGTTACTTTCTTTTTTCTTACCTCAAATTCTTTGCGATGTAACTTGTGGCTATTTAATTCGCGTGAGCTGCTATGAAATTTTATTGTATGTATGTGTATTATCTTTCTTTTCTGCCATACATTCTTTGCTTTAGGAATAAACCTCATTGCCTTCATATGTAGCGTCTGTGACTTAGCTATGACGTCGGTCAAAGCCATAGAGTAGAAAAATCTCTGCAGTGTGCACTGCGTGATGCTCACGTTGTCAACATTAAGCAGCAATCATCACGTGATCTCGGCATGACTCTTTTTAAGAACAGTTCATCTTGGCCATTGAGTCCCGCCAAACGTTGCACAATGCATTTCAAATGGCGGCATTCAGTCAAGTCGTCAACAGACCGTCACATCTCGTCACGTCACGGCAGGTCAACGATTTTCGGGAAGAAAATGTTGACAGTGTCATCGTCTGCTAACATCGTAAGTTAACCTATTTTGCCGCACTCACGCGTGTTATAGTAGTGGATATTGTGCTTTGTATCTTCTTAATATTTCTTTTTATTATTGTGCTTTATTTTCGTGGCAAATTGTAAATGTTTCATGCCGACTTGCAAATTTTTGCATTGGATGTTTTTACACAAGCAGTGTGAGATATCCGAAAGCGACAAAATTATTTATGTTTGACAGTAACAGAACAGATGCTCACTTTCCCACAGCACAGAAATGTCGACGTTTTGAAATGTTGTTTCATGTCTTAGCACAAACAAAACTGATCAAGAACATACCTTATGAGGTTTTCTTTGGCCATTAACAACTTTGTTTCCTCAGTTGCAATACTATACTCTCACACGGACTAAGCGAATTGACGTTACATGAGATAACAGACAGTGTGAACACACGCTGACGTGACGGTGCAGTGAGACGACGCCCGCTCATTTTACTCATCTAAGCTGAGAGAAGAATTTATTCCAGGTATCGAATGCAAATTGTTATGGCGTCTACAAAACACCTGTCCCAAATACACAGCACATACGAAGGGACCCTGTCGGTACTAAGGATATGGCGGCATTCCAACTTTGTGGGACGTTTTACGGACAGACATACGCCGCCCCGAAAATCAAATCCGTCCATCCGAATGTTCACTCTGTGGTCAAAACCGAGGGTGAAACGGGGCACTAGAATTCATTCACTGCTTTTTTACCGTTTGTGTATCATTAAATGAGGCGTCTTTATCGTCGTTGCGCCAATGAAATTCGCATCCTTAACACCTGTGCAATACTGTCACGTTATGTTGGCTTCTCATCTCCCTAGAATTGAAATAGTAGAGACTGCACGAATTCGAGCTGCCGATACTTTGATTCATTTCGCTGTCGACTTTGGCAAAGGCAAATTCTCGTAATTTTCTGTAGTATGGTACGTATCACACATGGACATGTTTCTCATTTAAACCTGTGTATGATGTGGGTATTCCTTTCGGCATGGTGTCACATTTTCATGCTATGAACATGCTGTTTACACCTTGTAGACACAGAAAACACTGATCTTCCAAAGATGTATTTGTAAGTGTATTCACAGAAAACATAGTTCTTCCAAAGATGTATGATTTCATGTACCTATGATCTTCCTGTGAGCATGTGTTACAGTACAGGGGCATACAACCTATGCTATTCATCTTTGGGCGTTAGTCAATCAGTATCTTCCATAGTATATTTTCAGACCAAATTCACTACACATGTAACTACTGTACTAATGTTCATTCTGTGGCTCGATTGTTTAATGACTGGAAAACATATTTGCTACCTGTTTCTCATATATTTAGACGATTTTGGATTTTCTGCTTGCTGCACACCCATTTCAATAGATATTGACGATGACATCACTTAACAATGTCTAATTATACCCACCGAACCTGATAATGACTTAAGAACAAAACCATGATAATAATATAGAACAAGGAAGTTTGTACAGTCAGAAGGCGGAAATATCATTCAAGAGCTGTGATCGTCATTGATTAAAGCTGTGTTTCATTTCGGTGATATGTAAAGTACAGCAGTGAGCATCACTTACCTGTGACCTCTTACACACTTGTGCATCCTGTTATCTGACAGGTTCGCCGACGACGAGTTCATCTAGCAGCCTACACATGAGCAATATCTCGCTGGCAATGTCACCAGCAGTTGTTGCTAGTGATTGGTCACAAAACACACCAGCGGTTTATAAGGCAATTTTAATCAGTAATTCCAACGCCACTAAGTCTGGAACACCTGCTATCGAAAATTATCTGCAGTGATTAGCAAAACGTCGTATGTGGATTAATACTCGCAGAAAAACAGGAGTTGAAATGTATTAACGTTGTTTTGGGATGTTACCGACTGGAAATTGTAACATGTCAACTAAAATGGCGTTCAGACTTAAACTATCTGCTCTTCTTCCTTTTCCATTATTTTGGTATTTCTAACAAGGCGTCAGGATTAACACATTGCAGCTTATAAGTGTTATGGATATTTTATGCTGTACTACATTGTTGTCAGTTAATTTTTCTCAAAATTTCCCTGAAAAGAACTACTCACGACAAATCAAACCTATTCGTGAAAAATGCGTGTTTCTCCTAACTCATACACATTTTTAAGGCATAATATCCAGGAACCCATAACAGAGAGAAAAAAATCGTAGATGCAAGTCTGGAGAAAAATGCTCTTCAAAATCTATTGACACTGCTTTTACCGAAATTTCCACTGGAAATTAGATATATAGGGAAAAAGTTTCTGTCGCGATTTCGGCTGGTTTTTCGAATGTGACCACATGCACACGTCCGCTCTAATGTCGAGACCTTAGATTTTACAGCAGGGGTAAGTTAATATAACATACTAAAAATCTGGAACTACCGTAATAAATGCGATCGCGGATAATGGCATTGAGCTACAGGTTGTTCGGAATTTCCGGTTACAAACTTCTAATACTTGCAGAGGGGAGTGGGTACATAATATTTTGAACAAAAACCCGTGGCCGAAAACGTACGGTTTGTGTTCAGCTGTTGAATTCATCCACTTCTACTCGAGGAATTGTATTATGCGTTGTTGTTGTGATCTTCAGTCCAGAGACTGGTTTGATGCAGCTCTCCATGCAGCTATCCTGTGCAAACTTCTTCATCTCCAAGTACGTATTGCAACCTACTTCCTTCTGAATCTGCTTGGTGTATTCATCTCTTGGTCTCCCTCTACGATTTTTACCCTCCACGCTGCCCTCCAATACTAAATTGGTGATCCCTTGATGCCTCAGAACATGTCCTGCCAACCCATTCCTTATTCTAGTCAAGTTGTGCCACAAATTTCTCTTCTCCACAATTCTGTTCAGTACCTCCTCATTGCTTATGTGATCTGCCCATCTGATCTTCAGCATTCTTCTGTAGCACCAAATTCCGAAAGCATCTATTCTCTTCTTGTCTTAACTATTTATTGTCCATGTTTCACTTCCATACATGGCTACACTCCATACAAATACCTGCAGAAACGACTTCCTGACACTTAAATCTATACTCGATGATAACAAATTTCTCTTCTTCAGAGACGCTTTCCTTGCCATTGCCAGCCTACTTTTTATACTTCGATCATCATCAGTTATTTTGCTCCCCAGATAGCAAAAGTCATTTACTACTTCAAGTGTCTCGTTTCCTAATCTAATTCCCTCAGCATCACCCGACTTAATCCGACTACATTCCATTATCCTCGTTCTGCTTTTGTTGATGCTCATCTTATATCCTCCTTTCAAGACACTGTCCATACCGCTCAAATGCTCTTCCAGGTACTTTGCTATCTCTGACAGAATTACGATGTCATCGGAAAACCTCAAAGTTTTTATTTCTTCTCCATGGATTTTAAATCCTACACCAAATTGTTCCTTTGTTTCCTTTACTGCTTGCTCAGTATACAGATTGAATAATATCAGGGATAAGCTACAATCCTGTCTCATTCCCTTTACACCCACTGCTTCCCTTTCATGCCCCATAACTCTTATAACTGCCATCTGGTTTCTGTACAAACTGTAAATAGCATTTCGCTTCCTGTATTTGACCCCTGCCACCTTCAGAATTTGAAAGAGAGTATTCCAATCAACATAGTCAAAAGCTTTCACTATGTCTACAAATGCTAGAAACGTATGTTTGCCTTTTCTTAATCTATCTTCTCAGGTAAGTCGTAGGGTCAGAATTGCCTCACGTGTTCCAACATTTCTATGGAATCCAAACTGATCTTCCCCGAGGTCAGCTCCTACCAGTATTTCCATTCGTCTGTAAAGAATTCGTGTTAGTATTTTGCAGCCATGACTTATTAAGCTGATCGATCGGTAATTTTCACATCTGACAACACATTCTTTCTTTGGGATTGGAATTATTATATTTTTCTTGAAGTCTGAAGTCTTGGAGGCCGGTCTCATACATCTTGATTACCAGATGGTAGAGTTGTGTCAGGGCTTGCTCTCCCAAGGCCATCAATAGTTCAAATGGAATGTTGTCTACTCCCAGGCCTTGTTTCGACTTAGGTCTTTTAGTTCTCTGTCAAACTCTTCACGCAGTATCATGTCTCCCTTTCCATCTTCAACTACGACCTTTTCCATTTCCGTAATATTGTCCTCAAGTACATCACCCTTGTATTGACCCTCTATATACTCCTTCCACTTTTCTGCATCCCCTTCTTTGCTTAGAACTGGTTTTCGATCTGAGCTCTTGATATTCATACAAGTGGTTCTCTTTTCTCCAAAGTTCTCTTTAATTTTACTGTAGGTAGTATCTATCTTCCCCTTAGTGAGATAAGCCTCTACATCCTTACATTTGTCCTCCAGCCATACCTGCTTAGCCATTTTGCACTTCCTGTTGATCTCATTTTTGAGACGTTTGTATTTCTTTTTGCCTGTTTCATTTACTGTATTTTTATATTTTCTCCTTTCATCAGTTAAATTCACTATATTTTCTGTTACCCAAGGATTTCTACTAACCCTCGTCTTTTTATCTACTTGATCCTCTGCTGCCTTTACTATTTCAACTCTCAAAGCTACCCATTCTTCTTCTACTGTATTTCTTTCTCCCATTGTTGTCAATTGTTATCTAACGCTCTCTCTGAAATCCTCTACAACCTCTGATTCTTTCAGGTTATCCAGGTCCCATCTCCTTAAATTCCCACCCTTTTGCAGTTTGTTTAGTTTTAATCTACAGTTCATAACCAATAGATTGTGGTCAGAGTTCACATCTGCCCCTGGAAATGTCTTACAATTTAAAACCTGGTTCCTAAATCTCTGTCTTGCCATCATATAATCTACCTGAAGGAGTCCAGTGTCTCCAAGCCTCTTCCATGTATACAACTTTCTTTCACGACTCTTGTACCAAGTGTTAGATATGATTAAGTTATGCTCTGTGCAAAATTCTACCAGGCGGGGTCCTCTTTCATTCCTTACACCCATTCCATATTCACCTACTACTTACCCTTCTCTTCCTTTTCCTACTATCGAATTCCAGTCACCTATGACTATTAAATTTTCGTCTCCCTTCACTATCTGAATAATTTCTTCTATCTCATCATACATTTCATCAATCTTTTCGTCATCTTCGAAGCTAGTCGGCATATAAACTTGTACTACTGTGGTAGGCGTGGGCTTAGTGTCTATCTTTGCTACAATAATGTGCTCACTGTACTGTTTGTAGTAGCTTACCTGCGCTCCTATTTTTTAATTCATTATTAAACCTGCTGCCTATTTGATTTTGTATTTATAACCCTGTATTCACCTGACCTAAAGTCTTGTTCCTCCTGCCACCGAACTTCACTAATTCCCACTATATCTAACTTTAACCTATCCATTTCCCTTTTTAAATTTTCTAACCTACCTGTTAGATTAAGGCGTAGCACATTACAATTATTGGGTAACAGTTCGAAAGGAAGCATAACGAAACGTCCACTTATCACTATAATACAATTGTTTGTATCAACACGCTACACCCTTGATTACACGTCGGTGATTATATACAAGCATCGGAGTGATGCTGGCTTTCATATTGTTTGCAGCAATACCATCATACTGAAATTTTTGGATCGCTATTTACAGCTCCTCTCAGAATACGGAAAGTAAAGAGCTGGCAGTAGAAGCGATTTGCTTCACGGTATCGAAGATGAAGAAGAGGTCACAGCTCTTAAGGTATGCGCTTCAGAGCACACGTTTGCTAAGGCTTTTTTGTTTCGAATGATTGCCGCTGGAATATCCGCGAATATCGAACGTCCCTGCTGAGACACCTTCTGCATTTGTGTCTGTCAGGTATATTGTAGCGCTAACAGTAACCTGGCAGAGTCACTTCAGGCTATAGAATATAGTTGGCGGCACTGCTGCACCAACTGGTTGGCACCAACCCGACACCACAGCACCACAGCTACCGATTCGTTCAGTACAGCGTTTTCGAATTCAGATCATTCGTGTGCCGCGCAAGTATGATGAAGATAAAACTGTCATCAGCGTCAAGGTAGGTGCCATCAAATTCGTACCTTGTATTTCCTGATTCGCATATCAGAAAAACCCAAGCCACAAAAGGCATTCGATATGACTAGAAAGGCATGCTGTTATGGTATTGACGACAACACATCAAAGTTTTCTATTTGTTGTGAAAGACAATCAATAGTTACTGTATCGGGTCTGCCTATGAAGATTGTAATGTATACTGACTATTGTGGAACAGGGAGAAACAGAGAGAGAGAGAGAGAGAGAGACAGAACGCTAAAAACTATCTGCTTTTCGAGCACTTATGTGATTCATACATGTTAACTGGCGTAAGACAAATGTCACGAACGACATACGAACATTTCAGCTCAGTTCCCACCTGATCTGGAGGCGAGTAACTCACACCGCAAAAATTCGCAACTGCGACTGGTTACCATCACAGCTGTCTCCGCTCTCCTGCTGACTGGTGAATTATTCTTACCTTTACGCCGAGAAAACTTCCTTGTCCACACTGAGAACTGAAATTCAAATCTCGTGTTACCGATTTCTTTAAAAGAAAACTAGTAACTTCGAATTCTCTTTTAATGCAGATGTCTATTACAGAACATCCGTGACAAATGCCGAAAAGGAATAAATAAGATTTACTGTTTGTTAGAGCCGCGTTTGTCGACCTTTCCGACTCTTTGGCACACCAACTTACGTGACACCCCTGCATCTGACCATTTCTCGTAGATGCAGAAAAGCGAACACATTATGTTCATACAACATGCTTGTAATAATGATGAGTGATTTCTTACGAATTCAGCTATTCTAAGAAATGGTTTCGCAATAAATTTTTTGTGGTCAAGATGTTTTATCTGCGGACCACGGGAACAAAAAGGACTCCGCCCGAACACGCTTTGAAGGCACAACGGTTCCGACCGGCCGCCGTGTCATCCGAGCCTCACAGGCATTACTGGATGCAGGTAGGGATGGGCATGTGGAGAGCACCCCGCTCTCCAGGCTGTTGCCAGTTCTGGCGACCTATGTCGCTGCTTCTCACTCGAGTAGCTCCTCGACTGGCCTCACGAGGGCTGAGTGCGCCCCGCCTGCCAACAGCACTCTGCAGACCCGGACAGTGACCCAGCCAGGTGCCAGACAAGCCGGACAGCGCTTAACTTAGGTGATCTGATGGGAACCTGTGTTACCACTGCAGCGAGGCCGTTTGCTGGAAGACCAGAAGGCGCTGAGGATCCTACGACACACCTGACGTGTATTTGTGTATATCGCGTCGCAGCGGCTGCGTGTTGTCTAACCACAGTCTGGAGTTAACAGGTTACTCCCACCACACTGGTGCCCGTTTTCCTTATGCACAGCGACGGCAGCGCCCCAAGCGGACAGTAACCTGCACTCCTGAAGACGATAAGGGATGAGAGCCGGTAGTAGTGTGTGTGTGATGACTTACAACACAGTTTTCACAAGAGGCAGCGTGTGTAGTGCAGTAAAAATCGGCATCAACTAAAAAAACTACACCGTATTTGTCTCTCTTTAGTTTGCTAAAGACCTCGGGAGGTACAGAGTGGTACATTAAGCGGGGTTTACACGGGCAGGTATCGGTCGCGCACGTCGACTTACACATGTAAAGGTGCGCGTGTGGACGACCAAAATAGCACGTCGTAGCAACTGGCGCACGTAGAGATGGAAATTCAAACCGGGTGTACCTAGTATCTTGGCTCGTTTTGACTTTATCCATTTACCTACCTTCGTGCAAAATTTGAACCCATTTATGCAAGTTAAAAGTACAGAAGCTGCACGTTTCAAAAAATTCCGGGATAAACGTGTTATCTGCATGTTATTGCACACAAAGTGCTATCGGTGCAACTACAAATGGTGTCATTAGCTGTGCATTAGTTTCATCCCAATTAAAATCTTTTGCAAAACGAATTAATCGCATTGCACAACTTGCCTGGGCGCCAGCTCGGGGTCGTCGTTCGAACCTCGCTTAATACAGTACACTGTAACGTAGCTGCAGTGAGACAGATGTCGAATGGCTACACAAATGGCCGCCGGTTCCAAGTAAACCAAAGGCAGTTAACCCTATGCAGCCAGCTCAGACAGGAACCGAGCACCAAAACCTCCCTCCCTCCCTCCCCCCACCCACCCACAGACACTGTTATAGTGCTCCTGCGTTGTAACGATAAGTAGCCCGGGACGGGAAAAACAGTCTCGTAGCGAACGTCATTCAATGTTTACTGTCAGTCATAACAAAAAGTTAAGCGAACTGTCGATGGTACTAGTCCCATGTTACCCAGTATACGTATTGGCAAAAATGTTACTCCAATTCTATCCAGTTAATGAATTTTTCGCCCCTGTATTTTGGACGGTGCGTCTTTTTCATTAAGCCAAAATTAAACTTCGTGGGAGATTAAAACTTGTGCCGACATTCGATGTCGGTCCGGCACACAGTTTTAGTCTGCCAGGAAGTTTCATATCAGCGCTGACTCCGCTGCAGAGTGAAAATCTCATTCTGGAAGCCAAAATTAGACGCACCTGTGCAACTGTGTTTTGTTAGTTTGCTGAGGATGACAACCAGATTCGCAGTGCGTCTCAAACTAACCGGTGCTCTTTCACCCTGCACTCAACACAGAGCATTTTCTTAGAGCAGGGTTGCCCAATCTGTGTCCTGTGGAACATTGGTGCTCCGCGAGGACAGAAAATGTGCTCCACGAAAAAATGTTTATAACATGGCGTTTTTTTCGTCAACATCTTGACGATATTAAGATTAAAGTTCAGTCTTGATCACGTTATGTCTGTTTTAATGAGTAACCGGTTTCGGTTTTTTCTATAAAACCATCATCAGACCCATTGGCTCCCTTGGGTTGGTAGGTGGAGCTCTCCTTGCTGCTGTGCAGTTGACTGCACAGCAGCAAGGAGAGCTCCACCTACCAACCCAAGGGAGCCAATGGGTCTGATGATGGTTTTATAGAAAAAACCGAAACCGGTTACTCATTAAAACAGACATAACGTGATCAAGACTGAACTTTAATCTAAATATAACAATTGATCACTGTATTCCAAAAATGTTTACCAAAATTGACGATATTAGTTTTTATTTCATTTTATTATGGTTCCTGTGTTAATAGTCATGAGCTAAGTTGAAGTAATCACTGAATAAAACAAATCCTTCTCATTTTTTTAAAGTTTCATTAACAGTCAAAAGGAACAAGGCGTTCCGTAAAAGTACCAGCATTCCCGAAGTGTTCCGTCAGAGGAAACGTTTGGAAACCCGTGTGTTAGATGCGTACTCGATATTACGTTGCAACTTCTGTTCCACGCAGTGTGCGTCTTTATACTGTATTCGGAGTAGATACCACCGAGACAAAGTACCTCACGCTTCCGAACACTTGCTGCGAGCTTACTGCCAGTACTTCAGACAGCAAGTAAACCATTTCATACACATGACTGAGTGATACACTCCTTTAAATAAAAATGACTTGGACCGAGCATGTGCACAATGCTCTTAGGTGAAATATGCCTTTAACGTGATTTTTGAAAAATTATCTGATTTATTATTACTGTTACGTAGTTGATATCACAACATTTATTGACGCTGACAAAGGACGACACCTATACCAAACTCTCACTCTCAGAAACGTTAGACAGATAATCAATAAACATGAAAAATACCTCACAGTGAAAATCACAGAATTTTTAATGAAAAATCTGAAGTTCCCTCATGTGGATGTCTCATTCAACAGTGAATCTAGCTACACGTGAGTGTGGTGTCGCTAAATAAGTAATGTTGCCTTCATTCCCCCTCATACTCTTCCCTGATCTCATTTCATTCCAAATCACTGGTCAAGTCTTCGCCCCCCCCCCCCCCTGTCTCACAATATCCAGACACAGTTCACTTTAACTCAGACGCACCCACGGCCGCCTCCACGCCTACTCTGCCACGAGTCCGCTGCTCGGCGCCTGCCTCGCTATCCCTCTGACGTCACAACTCCCGCGCTCCTCGCTGCCACGCAGACTCTGGCCAAAGACTGCCCGTGAAGAATAACAGACTCAAGATTGTCGTTTGGCGTCTCAGACACACATAGTACGTGTAAAATACTGAAATGCAAACGACAAACTCACAGAAGGTCGGAAGAAGAGTTTTAAGGATAAATACTGGGAGCTAAAAGAAACGATAATGCTGAGTACAGGTTACTGTACTTGAAAACTGAAAAATTAAGTGATGTAATGTGGAGGAGAAGAATACAGTTTTTTGGAGGTATATTCGGAATGGATAACAACAGACTAACCAAACGTAGAATCTCATTACTCTGTAGCTACCAATCCAAACCCGCATGGTTCATAGAGAGTGGAAAGGGCATGGAAAACACTGGAATTACAATACACACAACAGAAAACAGAACACATTTCAGAAAGTCAGCACAAAAGGCAGAATTTCAGGAGGGAAAGAAAACAACTAGACGAGAGTGGACTCAACAAGAAAGAGAACAACACTCTAAAAGGAGGAAGGAAATATGACAACTAAGGAAATCTAATACAATGAAGAGTAGCCAAAGTTGATTCATCGTACCCTCCGAATTGGTTATTCTAAAGAAGAGGAAGAAGAAGAAGAAACTCATAGTAGGTCTATTTCACTACTTCACAGCCTCTCTGGGCAGAACTTTGCAGGAGGATTTTTACACATGCCAAAGATTGTACTGGAAACTTCGTCTACGTAATATTACACGAAAATAGTAGTAAGCTAGGAAGTGGAAGAGTATACTATAAAGAAATATGTAGAGATAACAGAATATGCAATATATACATGTTAAGTGCATATATGCACTATAAAGAAGTTTTGTAAGTAGCAGTGCTCTGTCGCTCATAAATTAATTTGCAAAAATCATCGTACATTTCGCGCTCAGCTGCACTCCAAATATAATGCTAATTACATTGGTGTTCAGGTGTATTTAGAATGCGCTACATTCCGTTTGAAGGCAGTGTGCACAAGTTTCGTGGTTTTCGTACACGAAGCTGCTGGCACGAGTGTACACAGTACGCTGTGCAGCTCGTGCTGGAGTGTCTTCCAGCACTCACAGCGCTGTAATATCTGACCAGGTGAGAGCGTCGCACCCTGACTGTGTGGGGGGCGGCTGAGGGCGGACTCAGTGGGTGCTGTACCTGTCCATAATGAACCCAGTGACAACTCAGAGCCAGACCGCTCACAAAAGGTACCTCCACGTCACTTTAAAAAAATGTCTGTGAAGCCATCTAAAATCACGATAATCGATGTGGCATGCCGTCGTAAAGAAAACGTCCATAATACGTCCAACTGTCTCACTGTGCAGAGAATAACTAAACTCGAGTCCATCAATGTGCTGTTTTCGCAAAGTACAGGGTGAGGCAGTGAAACGGCACGATTTCGATAGTGGTTGTCGGGCGCGGAGGGGGGTTTGCGAGAGTGGGGGAAGTGGCCTTGGGCGTCTAGAGTGGTGGAAGTTTCAGTAGCCATGGAGCGTTGCTCGAGTGCGCAACGTGCACATGCCGTAAAGGCATATTACAAAAACGCGGATAGTGTGGTTGGTGCTCAACGCGCCTTTCGTCGTGAATTCAACCTGCCGCCACGGGCTCCCGTGCCATCAAGGAAAGCCATTCTCCTTTGGGTTAAAACCTTTGAAGCTACTGCTAGCACAACAAAGAAAACAGGCGGCAGCACAAAAACAATCCGGACACCCGAGAACATTAATCGTGTGCGCGAAGCGTTGGGACGAAGTCCGCGAAAATCCGCGAGACGGCACAGCGCAGAACTTGGTCTCAGCAATCGATCAGTAAGACGGATTTTGAAGAGTGACCTTCACTATCATCCATACAAAATTCAGGTAGTGCAAGCCCTTAAACCTAATGACTACAATAACCGTATACGCTTTTGCCAGTCAATGCTTAACGTTATTGAACGAAATGAAGAAAGAGTGCATAACTTATGGATGAGTGATGAAGCCCACTTTCATCTTAGTGGGTACGTAAATAAGCAAAACTTCAGATATTGGTCCTCAGATAACCCGCACGAACTTCATGAAAAACCTCTCCATTCTGAAAAAGTAACAGTCTGGTGCGCAATGCCATCTCGTGGAATCGTGGGGCCCTATTTTTTTGAAGATGAAGATGGCAACACAGTGACGGTAAACTCTGGACGTTATGCTGACATGTTGACCATTTTTGGTCTGCCTGGAATTGATCGACATGATCCAGATGCTGAAACACTCTTCCAGCAAGATGGCGCAACAAGCCATACTGCTAATGTCTCAATGGAATTGCTCAGACTTGCATTTCCACGACGTCTAATCAGCAGGAATGGCGATTTCCCCCGGCCTGCCCGTTCACCAGATCTGACGGCACCAGACTTTTTTCTTTGGGGCTACCTCAAGTGCAAAGTCTTCCAGGAAAATCCACCATGAACAAAAGAAGACCTGAAGGAGCGAATTCGACAGGAAATTAACAACATTCCAGTACAGATGCTACGAAACGTCATGCGACAATTTCATCTCAGGCTTAGACAATGTGTGCAAAACCAAGGACGACACCTCACTGACACCATATTTAAAAAATGATTGTTTTTAAGTTAAATCTTTAATTTCCACTCTTGCACTTGAGATCCATGTTCAACTATTATGATTTTACTTGTAAATAAATCTTTGGTGGTTTTACAAAATCGTACCGTTTCACTGCCTCACCCTGTACGTGTATCCTGTTACAACGCAGTGAAAGAAAATAAATCTTTTACATTTATCTAAAACTACATATGGTGAATTCTCAGATTAAAAAATAAAGGATAACAAGCATTTCTTACGAATATTCAAATTACAATATAGACTGCTGTGTCGGCCGTGACATGTCAGACAGAATAATCATAATCAAAATCGGTTTCACGCTCTGAAAGAAAAGAAACATTAAAATACAGTAACCACTACACGTACAATGCGTTGTGAGAGTATCAATAGGCCAACATTGCCGTCTGTCTTCTTACTTTTCACACGAGCATGCGTCTGCCACTCGTGTTGTTATGCAAGCGCACCATACTGATTTCTGCAGCGTGTATGTTTTTACATACTCGAGTAGATGCCCATAAGGATACAGGCTAAAGGGAAGGGAAGGAATGAAATGTGAACAATATTTTACTTCTGTAAAGAAAAGAAAAAGAAATTATTATGAATGTCTTTTGCCTGTGAACCACGAAACATAAAGCAAATGAAAATGTGTTCAAGAAACCTTAACCTATCCACGTGCCAATTACTTAAAACTGCCCCAAATGCAAAATTTAAGTATTATCAGGAAGAGTACGTAATATCAATGAACAAGTAAAGTCAAGGTGCAGTACGGAAACAATTAAGAATTTATCTCTTTCCGGTTAAGTCTATTATCTTGAGGCGAAAAAGAATGAGAAATGGTATTATCCTGTAAATGAGAAAAAAATACACTAGCGAAAGCAAAGTCAGAAATTCATCAAAACAAGTACATCGTAATAAGCGTCTTCAAACCTTCTCATTGCTGTTCACAAAAAAATGCATATTTTTGAAACAATGTGTTTATCTTCCTGTAAATTCGTAGCCTTCTATTATCGTTTTGCAACACCTTTTCTCAAACCATTAGAAGTACTACTCGTCAGAGATACACACCAAAACATAATCAACAAGGAATGCAACAAGGGCAAAATCATCACGTAGTCCGTGACAATCCCTAACATCGATATGCCATTTCATGTCATAAATAATAAACGTCTGCATAATAATCATAAAAAGTTCGCTATTCTCACTTCCTATTATCTCATCGTATTCTCATTATAAAAATCTATAAATCATTGCTACACATACTTCATCTATAATTAAGCCTTAAGTCTTCGCTTCACATACGACACCTACAATAAAATTCTGACAGTGAATGAAGAAATCCTGGTTATATCTCAGTCTTTTGAGTATCTCAGTGCAAGGCGCTTAAATTGAATATCTCCTCCGATTACTGACAGTACGTCTTATACGTGTCAAAAAATATATACCCTACCTGTTTTATCAGTACTGTCTGGAATCCGTTGTTGCATACTTCTGTACGTTAGCCTGTAAGAGAAAATGCTTTGCGACGCGCAAAATTCGATTTATTGCTTCTCGTGTTGCTTTTATCTTCTGTGATGCCATTGTCACTGAGGGAAAAATCATTGCTGTCTTCTTTTAAGTGATCTCTGCTTGTAAAATGATGTAATGTAAAGATCGGGGTGAGTTATGTTAGAGCATGACGTGGTATGTGCTCTGTTGTATCTATTGTTGTTGTTGTGGTCTTCAGTCCTGAGACTGGTCTGATGCAGCTCTCCATGCTACTCTATCATGTGCAAGCTTCTTCGTCTCCCAGTACCTACTGCATCCTACATCCTTCTGAATCTGCTTAGTGTATTCATCTCTTGGTCTCCCTCTACGATATTTACCCTCCACGCTGCCCTCCAATACTAAATTGGTGATCCCTTGATGCCTCAGAACATGTCCTACCAACCGATCCCTTCTTCTGGTCAAGTTGTGCCACAAACTCCTCTTCTCCCCAATCCTATTCAGTACCTCCTCATTAGTTATGTGATCTACCCATCTATCTATGTATCTATTACATAAAAATAATGACAGTGAAAATTAACATACAAAGTGGCTTGTACTTATAGCACCGTATGAGAAAAAATTGTTATTTTCATGTACACATACATGTCAGTGAAAGAAAACCTGTAGAAAAAGCTTAACTACTACTTGCAAACGCTTGACGTCATAAGAGAGTGAAATACGTGTTGTCAGAACATAAGTGTTATATTTTGGTATGGTGTAGCCATCTCAAGGAAGAGTAGAAAGTCAAATAATTATACAATGAAAGGTTTTATATTGGCGAGGTGATGGAAACCTCTGGAAACTTTCGTTCTGAGTGTTTCAAGATGTACTACGTTCGGAAGTGGGATCCGTCGACTCCGAAATCGTCCGTTATGGAGGAATACAAATATTTGACACCTATTCTTTGCTTTAGAAGACAAAGGGTGTGCTCGAACTAAAACTTTTTGTCCAACTTTGAATTTTCTATTGTGACTTACCTTCTTTATTAGCATTTTCCTTTTCTCAGCTGCCTTTTTTGTATTAGTAATTGCAATGTCAATCAATTCACGATGACGTAAACATTGTGACTTGCGGAGAGAAACAAGTTCTTTTATTTTGTCTGGCGGATTTTTATTCTTCAAAACTGAATGTGGCGAGAGCAAAGTTGAATCATTAGGAATTCTATTAACGCTGTGCTGAAATATCTGTCCCATTCAGTGCGTTGTTTGGTTCGTCTGTTGCTGCTTCACAAGTGTCTACCTTGGCTTTGATTCTTCACCCGTATTGGCGAGAGCAAAAGATGTGTCGGTGAAAAATTGTGTATACCATTGTGTATTGTTTGTGTGTGAAAAAAGCTCCAATCTGTTAATTTCCTATTCCTCGATGGAAATGCTCTTCTCAAACTCTAATGCAACTTGCTGGTTATTGTTGCATAGTAGAATAGAAGAGTCTTTAAAGCCCAAAATCGCTTCATGTTCTATCAAGAAATCCATACCCAGCATAACTTCCGTTATGAAATGTGGGATGATCAAAAACCCTGCATAAAATGTGTGGCCATGAAGAGTAAATTTTGAGTGTCCTCTAACTTTAGTCCTTTGTAACGGGATCGTAGAGCAAGAATTACTGGCATTGCGTTCATTACATGCTGCATCACAAAACAGTGTAACTGGAGAGCCACAGTCAGTTGCTGCGGTGAAATTATGTGAGTCAGTTGGTACGTTTATAACCGGATGGTACACATTCATTTGTTGCTGTTTCTTTGCCCTGCAATAGCGTGTGTCTTATGTCTTCCAACGAGATGATACGTTCTGTTACTTTGTTCATATTGTAAAAATGTGCAAACTCATTAAATCCTGAACTGTACTGTTAATCTCTTGAATTAAACAAAGTTGTCCCTGTGCTTCAGTGGTCTGCCAAATAATGTTGTACATGAAATTGCCCCTCTGCGCTGACCATTTTCGTAGCAAACAGATCGTGAAATGGAAATGTGTCACCTCGTAATGTAATTGCTTGGAAACGCAGTGCTTGCTTCTCTGCGCGTGCCAGTTGCAAAGTTCTGACTACAGTTGCTGAGAGCTTACTGCCGATGCTCCAGCCAGAAAGTAAACTGTGTTGTACACACCACTGAGTGGGAGACTCCTTTAAATAAAAACGACTTGGACTGAGGATGTGGACAATGCTCTTAGGTGAAATATGCCCCGACAAACAGTTTTTACATTAACTGATACATTATTAATTCTATGAAATTTATGCTACAACATGCATTAACATTGAAAAAGGACAACATTGATGTCAAATGCTTACTCTCACAATTGTTAGAAAAATAATTGACAGACATGAAAAAACCCTTACAGTGAAAATTAAGCAATCTTTAATGAAAAATCTCAATTCCCTTCACATGGCTGTCTAATTCAACAATGAATCTAACTACGCGCGACTGCAGTGCCACCAAATAAAAAAATGTTTCCTTCATCCCAGCAGCGATGATAAAAACGAACACACCTTCCAGCGACACAGTTGCCCTGAGGAAAGACTGCGAGCGAATAATAAGCGACTCAGAAGTGTCTCTCAGCGTCTTAGCCATACGTAGTAGGTACAAAATCCAGAAGTGCAAATAACAGACTCCCAGTAGACCTGTCCAGTGACAGGTTTGTCCTCCTGCTCTTTCTCGGCAAGTTAAGCTGTGTGTTCTGGCTGCCACCATTTACTCTGTCACCTGCTGGGCTTTAACTCCAAATAAAGATGAGCTACTGGAAAACTGGCGTTGAGAAATGGGCAAATAAGTACTTCAGTCTTTCATCTGCTAAGCGATTACATCTGATTAACGATTTTAATATTACATCCTGGAACCTCGAATGCTGTCTACAGATTCCTGTATGAAATGTAGCAATGGCTTTGTTCGCCTTCTCTTTATCAGCAGGTTAATGAGCATCTTATGGGTACCGCCACTTACTCTGCCATCGACTGCGTTTTATTTGCAAAGGGAAGACGCGCTGCTGCAAAGCTGGCTTTCAAATGTAGAGAACTGATTACTTCCTTCTTTACTCTGGTAAGTAATTACGTGTGGCTACATTTTTAACATTACATTCTGCTATCTCGAATGCTGTCTACAGATTCCCTTATGAACTGCACTAATAGCATTGTTCTCCTGTTGTTTTTCAGCACATTTATGAATTTATTCTGGCTGCCACTATTTTTTCTGTCAACAACTGTGTTTTATTTGCAAAATGAAGATGCTCTGCCCGAAAGAACGCTTTTAAACACACAGAAATCAGTACGTCCTTCTTTCATTCGGTAAGTAATTACATCTGGTTAACATCTTTACTATTACGTTCTATATACTAAAAGCATCACCTCGGTTCCGAGACTTCCGGAAAATTAATAGATGCAAATTTGTCCACAGAACTGACAGAAATAGCTTAATTAAGAGATTAATGGTTGATTGTTAATAACGTCGAAATAATATATAATCAGAAAATTGAAACTACTGACTTATTTTAGTCTTTCATTATCATAAGAATGTATATTAATTCACTTGATGGCTGCCAGACACACAAATCCGTTTTGTTTTCATTTGATGTGGAAGCTGTAAACGAAGAGAGACCGGCAATATCACGAAACATACACACGGGTCACGTGGAGAATGACCCCGCACTGTAACTCAGCTTGCTCTGCGCAAGCGCGAATCTGGCATTATTAAAAAAAAATTTCTGGGTACCATCTGGCTGCTCGCTGCTGCTGCTCATACGGCAAACAGCCGCGTCTCAAGCAGCCAGGAGCGGGAGAAGGCACTGCTCATACGCGAATTCAGCTCTGCGCATGCGCACGAACGCGCTGGCAACTGCTCACAGGAACCTCGGGCTTGCTACGCAGTCGCCGCCGCGCGTGCGCAGTGACGCCTGTTTCCTGGCGCTCCCTGGCAGCTGCTCAGACGGACGTAAGCAGCCGTAGCAAGACGAAAGGCCCCACAAAATTGTCGCCATAAATAGAAAATACTTTTTTCCGTTACAGATGTGACACAGGCTGAACTTAATTTAATGTTTATCAGCGTATGACGCGGAATGTACAAGGTAGCTGTTTAGCGGAAGAGTGGAACTGTTTTCTGGCAACACTTCGATGATTAATTCTGGTTGGGAAAGACGGTAGCTTTTTAGTTTCATTCCGTTCAGCTAAACACAAATCTAGAAAGAAAAGGGATTTGGTTCGTGAAAGCGGAAGGAAAGCGTGACGCATTACAACTGTGACAACACTCATGTTGCCATTTTTCCAGATGTCGATGAGTCTATCACTACTTTGTGGGTGACGTTGACCTTTCCACAAGTCCTGCACTTTCCAGCCGATTGACACAGGTAACAATGGACATTGAGCCACCCAGAGTGATAATGTGTGTTACCCTGTATCCGCCTCTTCACGCCTCTCAATGAAAGCGTCCTTTTATCCCAAATTCAGAGACTGGTTTCATTGTTCACGGTAGACTCACTGTGAACAGCGGTCCTATTCTTTACATATCAAACAAAACGTACCAACAGCTAAATATGAATTATATACTTTTAAGACCTTCTTCTCGGTACCTTCTTTATTATCTTTCTGGACGTGATTTTCTGCGATGTTTTGGGAGCGGATAGTCCAACTTGGTGAAGCTACAAATGCTTTCACTCCTTATATCGTTAGCAATATCGGAAATCATGTCATGCAAGATGGTGTTTCTGTCACTGATTGACTTTTCTATTGCTTCATAGCAATAGGTCCAAACTGTGTACATTAAACGTCGCGATTATTAACGACCGGATTTCACGTTATCCTGCATCTTCCTATTCATCGGATTGCTTTCCATCAGGGCTACCAGTATGTAAGCATTCCTTACGACCCAGTTCTCAGCACGTTCTTTCATCCCATACACCAATACTTTCTGTACTTGCGGCATGGAAATTTTAACTCTTAAATTTATTTCGGAAACATTTGCTGGTCATCTAAGTCACTATGGTTGGCCGTTTCTTTACGAGAGTAACTGCCTACGATTTCTTCACTTCGGAGAACCAGCAGTCGGTTTTATCGAGCATTTCAGTCCCAACGAACCACATGCTGGACTATTTAAACGCTCATCTGGGAGATTAACAACAATTTTGTTCTTCACACAGTCCTTACAGGTGTCTGCCTTTGATGCGTGTTTCACTTTGATGCATTCAGTTGGCGCCAATCCTAAATCTCCGTAGCAAGCTGCGAAACATTCACGGCACTCCCTATGACCTGGGTGGCGAGACTGAATGCGAAGAATTTTTTTAACACGAATTACGCTCATGAGGTGCTGGTAAGGATTTATTGGGCGTTGTGTAGCTGTGGCTGTGGATAAATGACGAAACGTGTAAGCAGTGGGCGTGGCGGGAATTGTGTACGACGTGAGATCGACTTAACGGCACTACTTTGAGTTCTGGAGGACACGGTGTGTGTTTTGCCGTAACCTCTCACACCTCGCTACAGCCGGCAGCTGGGTACAGGAGTGCGCTGTCTCACCTCTACACAGGGTGTTCAGTACCACGGCGACGGTGTGGAAGATTGCGTGCGACGTGGTACGAAATGTGTAATGCAGTTCCTATCGCAATATTGGGTATAAATATGAGAGGACGCGAAAAAACAAGACTAAAGCCAACAGGTGCTCGCCATCCAGAGTAGCGTAACTTGGGTCGGCGGACGAGAATCGGTGTATTCAAAGAGGTACATCCGTGTGGGCGTCTCTCCAGACATACAGAATTCACAACTGTCGGCCGAAACCGGGCAATATTTTATCCAAGGATGGCCTTCCTGCAATGTGTAGGATGCGGCAATGAAGTTACGTGTGTAAGTGGTGGTGAAGTGCTGGTCTGTTTCTACTGTACTCCACTCCGTTCCACCCTCGACTGGATTCAGGAGTTGATACTGCCGCTAAACTGGAGGCTCACGCTTTTTGGAAAATGCCCATAATGCAGAAATATCTCGTGTTGGCACTTAAATGAGAAATGGAAACGGGGTGTCCTATTTTCTGTGTCAATTTTCTAGACGTCTGGGCCACAAATCTGAATGAAGTTGTGAATGTGACAAATCCACTCAACTTCTGTAGTATCGGTACAACCAAATTCGTTGTAGGTCTGTTGCCGACAGCACGGGTGTTGCTTCCTTTCACGGCAGTAGCAGGCAGTGTGTGTGTCGGGCGGTCTGGCTGTGTACTCGGCCTGCCGTGTGCTGGAGACAGCGTTAGCTCAGGGGGATTATGTACCGACATACTTCCAGTAATGGAAAAATGTCCGTATTTCACATACTTGAAACTGTGTAGTTTTCTTTTTTTATGACATTGCGTATGTCTGAAGTTTGCAGCAGAAATTTTATAATGCAACGTTTTGTCTCATAAGTGAAACAACTCTTATCAAAATAGTGTTTAGTGTTTGTACACCGTATACGGCCATTAGGTAGATGTAAGCTGCTGAGATACAACTGCGAAATTACTGGTAGATCGGGAGAAAATATCTTTGTAATATCGTGACATTAACTGCCAGCCGGACGCTGGTGTCTGCAATCACGGCTGAATTTTGAATTGTCGAGTGCAACTGGAGCTCGTATCGCTAAACAGTGTTGCAGATTTTATATGCTAAGTGATAATCCCGATTTAGTTTCGGCCTCTCCGTGGCGTGGCCGGTCTTTCCCTCTCCCTCTCTCTCTCTCTCTCTCTCTCTCTCTCTCTCTCTCTGCTCGCAGCGGCCCTACCGCCTGTTCCCGCCCCGACCGCTGCTTCTGCGCATGCGCGGCCCTCGCCCGGATTCGCTGCCCACATTCCGCGTCGCGCCCCCACCTACGACTTTTCCCGCGGCGTAAATGTCGCCCCCTGAAGCTACTTGTACGTGGATAAAAGTGCCGTAAGCATTTTTGCCTAAACCACCAGACCGAATGTTTACGCAGGTTTTCGTCACGTAGAGAGTAACGCAACATGTTACAGGTGTGGATCGCTTCCCACAAAGAACTCTTTCTTTGGCTCGAGTTCCATGTTGACATTCGGATCTCTGACATTTGTGTACTGTTCTCTCGTGTTCTGGCGTGCGCCGAGGCGCACTTGTATGGAAATCAGTGGCCTTAAACTCATCGCTGTGATCCTACAGCGTACTGTACGATGCTCTTCAACTTCTCCATTGATACCCACGCTTTTAGTACTGCAGAGGAAATTTTGGTGCTGACTGCTCAGGTAGTCTGAAGCCTGTTTCTTGTCGCTCTTGCTAGGCAGAACGACCTTCCCACATTTCTTTTTATTCCTGTTCACGGTCGTATTCAGTGACTCTCTAACGGTCTTGGGATCACTGATTCCCTGTTCTACCCCAACAGATTCGAAAAGTTCCGGTCTCTTTGTTACCGGCAGGCCTAAGATGTTATCTTCACCAGTCGGTTCTCAGATTAATGGCTCGAGGTAGTTTTTGGGTAAAGCACTTGGATCAATTTATTATGATTCTCTGGCCCTACCACCATTCTTAGCCACATCAGTCTCCCTGTATAGATGGCAGGATAAAGTTTCCACCTAAAACTGTAACATGGACAGCAAATTCACGCGAAATATTCTCCAGGTTCCCCTCAAACTGTTCCGTCACTGTTGCTGCTGAGTCTATAGAAGCGTCCCATCACCACGTTTGATCCAGCTTTAACGCTTGTCTTGACACAAATCATTTTACATTGGGTATCTCCACTGATCTCTCTAATGTAATCCTACTTTTCACTGCTTTAAACACCACCGATCGACCTCTCTTTACGACCTACGTTTCGACCGGAATTTAGAATCTCGTTGCTACTGGCTTCGCGTTTCACCCAGCTTTCTGTCCCTACTGCTGTGTGGACGTTGTTACTGCTTATAAGCGAGATTAGTTCTGAGAACTTTCTGTAGACGCTCCTGCAGTTAACTAATACCATGTTGAGACAGTGAGAACAATTCAAGGCCAAGTTCTCCAGATTATAGCGTGCTGCATGCGTGACGGCGCTGGATCGGTTGTAATAAACACGTCACGAGTTGAGTGGATTCTGGGAGCAATGGCCGCCCAACGTCGGTCTGTCGCCAAAGGACGCTCTTAATAGACAAGTAGTCCAAAGATATTTCTCGCACCGTCCCTGAGGACTAACCTGCCACAGCATTTCACTTACCGAATATTCTAGAGTCCTCCGTTCCGAATCATTGATACATGGGAAGCATGTCAACAGAAACGGCAGAATTTCAGCTCCGTTCTCGATTGGTTCCTCAGTTACAGTAAGCCTAGCGTGAGAATGAACCTTGTCCACTACAGTTGTGAAGCAGCTTTTTGGAAAAGTAGGGCAATGCAATTTCATAATCTCAATACAGTTCAACAGAACTGTATAAAAATTAAATTTTGAACGGAAGTACATGAAGGATGCGCTCGGCACTTCTGCTAATCGTAATTGGAACTGATACTTTGAGCTGAAACTTATGAAAGCTGTTAACTCTTGTGGACGTGGAAGTTTTTCAGTCGATTTCAAACCTTTTGATGAGAGTACAACACATTGGCGACTGCAACAGGAAAAGGCTGAAACACCTGTGGTACTCAGAGTATCCTCCGTCACACACCTGAATGCATCTGTGAAGATATCGTATCATTTCAGACGTTTCTGATCGGTAAATTGTTTCAGAGAGGTGTTATTTGTCAATTTTTAAGCAGTTTGACACAAACTCAGATGTGTTAAATTTTATGTTCATTTGCATTATAAATACAAAAGCAGTTCTGGTACAGTCATTGTTTCCATGTCTAAAGATATGGATTAACAGTATCCAGGGCCAAAATTTTAATCTAAGTCATTAGTTTTGTAGACAAGTTGCGTATATAAATTACATTCAAAACGGTCTGCTCTCTCGCAGGCAAATTGTTTGATGAACTGGCTACAGGGGATTTCGCATCGTGTAGCGTGTCCTTCACATACATTTTTATACAGTTCTGCTGCACTGTATTGAGATTTACGTATTTCGGTATCAAATTTCAACAATTTCTCAGATACCAGACAGACACTTAAACGACGAGTTTAAATAAATACGAACACGTTTCAAAAGATATCACTTTACTTTTATCACAACATATATGCTGTGAATGCCGTTGTGTTTGGTGATGGGAAGAGCGCAGACGGAGTTCTGGGCTGTTTCCCCTCTGCTGAAGCGTGCCGTACCGTTGCAGTGCGCCGTAATACCAGAGAACAACAGACGAAGGCCGTTAAAGGAGCGTTCCGAATTTTCGGCAGTCGCCGTTCTTCAGCACGCTCTAGCGCCGTCACCGCTCGCTGTCAGAAAATCAGACCTGATTGGTGCGTTTTGTAGAAGAGTTTGGCTACTGTAATTTTGTGCTGGGTTTTCAACTCGAGAAACGCATAGTCTTCGTGAAACGGACGAAATTCTGAGAAGAGAGTGAAAATTTTGAGGCTTTCTGGATCTCTCGTTGTGAAGCCGATCTCCTACAATGCACCAAACACGAAATTATTATTTAGTAGGCCAAAACACGTAATTAAACGAATGGGACAACCATCAGTTGACTGGGCTACATTCAGTTGCAGAGGCGAAAACAGACATACATACAACGTTGTATTTTAAGAATCTGCCAAAGGAAAGAGGTCTAAAACTAAACTTTGGAATATTTGTAGTTATTTAGCTCCATTACTTTGTAGATTTTTCCATTTTCTAGATTTTTCCATTTTCTTCGATGGCGGTGCGCTCAACACCGATTATGTTTATTTTTCCACCTCAGCTCTAAGACATTTTTTGCACAATTAGACATCCGTTGCGTCATTTGAATTACATTACAGTTACGAAATTACGGTTGATCCTTTCTTCACCTGATTGTTCTGTAGTCTCCTAGGGACTGTCGCAACCTGTAAGAACTGTTCTATAACTGGCAATGGGAGAAAAACAGAATACTTTTCCTAATATCAGCCTTTACTGTGCAGCTGTAAGCAAACATATACAGGGCCGATAATATTTCGTAATTATTTTCTCATGTAGGGTGTGGGTCGTCCAGCACTGCATTCAGACTCAGTTCTGGAGACATATTGTGCTGGAACAGCTGGAGGCTGTCAACCACAGACGTATCAGTAACAACACGAAATGTAGAAATTACTCCAAAAATAACATACCACAAAATATTTCAAATATGAAATGAGGTAAACAATCATGGTGGCAAGGTGGACAATGTGTTTTGCATTATAGCACAGCACCGTAGCTATCAACGCAGCGCGCGAAATCACAATAAATTCTCCAGTTCCTGCGTGGTGAGTCGTTTTAAGTATTTTACTCGTAGTGTGTAAGCGCGTCGCACCAGTGAGTGTGCTGACATGTGTGGTTGTGAGTAATTCATGAAAGGGTGTGTTGCTGTTGTGGCTTAGTGAGGCATAGTTATACTTGGAACCTTTCTCTCATTTGTCAGACGATAACTTCAGTTCCTCTATTTTGGTTTTTGACAGTTCTGTCATTATACTAATACTAAATAGGTTGCAGAAGAAACGAACCTTCCGTTCTCAGAGGTAGGCCAACATATTTAATTACCATTGCCCACTGTCAGATTGTGTAATTGTCGGGATATATCTGTGTAAGTGCATCATTTCAGAGGTTTCAAATCGGTAGATGATCTGAGACAGGTGTTACCTTGGGGGGTTTGGGACAGTTTTAACACAAAGTCGGATGCGTAAAATTGTGTGTTCACTTGCTCTGTAATTACCGTAAAACTGCTGGTACAGTGATTCTTTGCGAGGCTGAAGATAAACATTAACAACATTCAGGGCCAACATTTTAACCTGAGTCATTTGTTTGCAATCAAATAGCACTTGTAAGTTTCATTGAAAACACCATGCTCTCTCGCAGGCGAATTGTTTGAGGTGCTGGTCAGCCTGGATTTCGCATCGTGTAGCGTGTGCTTCACATACTTCCTATCAAAATTTAATTTTAAAACAGTTTTGCTGCCCTGCTCTGAGATTAACCTATTTACATATCAACATAAATTTTACCAGTTTCTAAGATACTAACCAGACATTTACATACACGAGTTTAAACAGGGACACGTTTCAGACTATTTGGCGTCCGGTTTGCCTGCTGGCGCCTCACAAGCAGAGGGGCCGCTGACAGTTGTGGCAGGAGTCACGGACTGGCGGGGAGCGGCGAGCTGCGTCAGCTGCGGCCGCAGGGAATGGAGTGAGGTGACAGCAGCTGAGTTGACAGGCGTACACTCTCTCCACTACACTTATTTACTCGATGTACGAGTCAAAGTAAGTGTAATTTTATTACCTGTAGCTCCACGACTTGCGTCACCGTCTCAGCTGTGCCTTTGTGACCGATGAGAGTCGAGACTCGTGTGCGTCGTCAGGAAATTGCTTTCGTGTGCTGAAACTCGGGCCTCGGTGTTCTGTCTCCAATACAACTAGAATTACTTCGCTCGTTGCAATCTTTTACGTCAAGTAGAGACAACAGTACCAGATAGAGAGGATTTCCTTCACATTTTGTATGCGTGTGATGTTCTGCTCTGTGTTTTGTTAAATGTGGACTGACTGTATGGTTCCAGATGATAGTCGCATTATGTAGTGTGAATACTGCTACTAGTATCTCATTGTTATTAAACGCTGCTACTAGTATCTCATTGTTATTAAACGCAACAGGTACGGTAGTGTAGAATGTTTGCTGAATATGGAGAAGTAAATTGAGTCTGATATCAGGAGCGAAAATTCTGGTGACAATTCTGGTGACAGAACCGATATAGCGTTACTCTCAGTATGTTGCAAATTAGAATAGTCTGATGTAGCACCTTGTAGAGTGGTGTGAAATACTTTTCAGCGATCAGATATTATAGAGCAGTTGTGATTGTTCACAATGAACTGTTGACTTTTGTCAGGATTAGTCTGGAAGTGAACTCGAGACATTTTTCTTGAGAGAAGGATTGTCCGTTGTTACCTGAATTATTTTGCTGTTATCTGGAGTTGTCTGGCTTTTGCTACAACGTTCCTTATGTGTGTGCTGTACGTTACTTTAGGAGGACTGAAATTAGTGAGTCACAATAGCATTGACTTTTTTGGGATCTTTATTTTAAAAATTGTGAATATTGCTCTCCTACAGATTCTTTCAGTTGCTGTTTTTTTGCACAGAGTTCGCTGGACTGTCTGCCTCATTACAGCATCTCCACCAGCCGCCTCTGGTTCCACTGCCAGGCGATGTCCAGCGCTGTCTGCCCATCATCAGTTGTGGCCCCCCTGTCGGCCCCCGCGTCCAGCAGCGCAGCCGCCACTTCTGCGTGGCCATTGGCTGCCGCGTAATGCAGCGGCGTCCACCCACCGATACTCCTGGCGTCCACCGCCGCACCCGCCCCCACCAGCAGCCTCACCGCCTCGACCTCTCCCCCGACTGCTGCCTTGTGCAGGGCGGTCCACCGACCCCCGCAGCTCGTCTCCAAGTCGGCCCCTGCGGCGATCAGCGCCCTCAGCTCCCCCACTGCCCCCCGCTCAGCCGCCTGGACCAGCCTCCTGTCCCTCTCCTCTGCAGAGAGGCTCCTGCACAAAACACACAAACTGCCACTCTCTGCTACAAACACACAGCACACAGAATGGGGAAAACAGCCACACGAGGAAACAACTGTTGCGGATACAAATCTGTCCTGAAACAAACCTACCGTATTTCCCCTCCTACAGTACAAAACAGTGCGCAATTGTGTGTATGTATTAAATTACAGTACATCTGTTCTATCCCTCTCATAAGAAAATCTTCATTCATCGTCCATTACAAATAGCATTATACAACCTCTGAAAGAATTTCATTACCACACTTTGTCACACTCATTCCTGCAAGTCAGCTCCTTTGCTCTCGGGACGCAACACCTAACCAGTCGCTCACCTCCACCACAGGACAGGCTTCTTGCAGCTGACACTGGTCTCTGTCTGCAGCTTCACTGCCAGAGGTCACACACAAGAAGAATCCCGTCTCCTGGTTTTCAAACAGACACTTTCCTGCTATGCAGGCAAAAAAAAATTCACTGCAGTTACCGCCAGTTTTCTTCATTCAGCCTCACCAAACACTGAAACTTTCTCACACACAGACAACAATTTATTCAAAACATGTGAGAGATAAACACCAAATCGGCAACACCATCCCCATAAAAAAACTGTATGTGTATGTGTGTGTGTGTGTGTGTGTGTGTGTGTGTGTCACATTTTATGGCCTGATAGAATACGCACATGTATTTAACATGTGCTATCATGCTCATAATCGTCTGAACGATCTCAGTTGTCGTCCATCTGAATGTTTTTGCGGCGTAAGGACTGTCCCATAAAGTTTCTGGCGTGCAGCCGCATAAATTCAGTGGTTCGGTCCTCGGGTTTAAAAGGACGGACCAGGTGCGGCAGCGTCACTCACCACAGCTCACTCTGGAGATGGCGGGACGGTGTTCGGCCGAAATATTAGGAGAAGAGGCTGAATTTATGCGGCTGCACACCAGAAACTTTATGGAACGATCTGAATTGTGTTTCGCCTGATTTGTAATCAGTCCTCGTAACATTGTTCCTCTGCTCTGTTTTCGGTACAGTCTTTGCCTGTACAAAATGTTCACTGCATGAGGCCACAAGAGACAACTGCTCTGTGTGATTATCGGCTTACATGCAAACTGACACTTCGATGATGCAAATACCAGGAAACGTGTTATTGGATATTGCACAACCATTACGCTTGCATATTCAAATTTATTGTAATAAATGAAACCTCAGAAAGCAGCATCCTCCTTTAAATGACATGACAAAAGTTTTCTCACTTCGCTACAATCCGGGAATGGAATCTAACAAGTAAAGACGAAATATCTCAAGTATGGTTTCAGTCACAAGTAACAAAGAGTGTCTAAGTTGAAACTTGAAATGATCTGCCATAAAGTTTTGTGTTTCCCGGACATTCGAACGCAGCACTTAATAGGATGGTTAACTAAGCACAATGAAATGCCGGAAATCGTCATTTTTAACCAGCAATGATATGACAAAGTAAACCCAGGAGACGAAAGTGTTTTGTGTTATGCGCGTTATGCGCACTCAAACCCAGTACCTATCGACACTGACCTCTAGTCACGCGTAGACGTTCTACACTGATTTAGCAGCGAAATGTGCGCATTTCTGTATTGTAAATACAATTATGAAAATTTTCTGCTGACTAGCAATCGAACCCTGGACACACAGTTGTTGACTAGATACAAAGATACCTCGACTGTACTATTCTCTTTCACCAGTAGCTAGGAGTGGCATGTTTGAAAGTGACACGAAAGGGACGAAAAGCTGCCCGTCTGACTTGGGACTCGAAACCAGTACCACCATTATTGTTAACAAAGCCCAGAGAATCGGTAAAATCAGAATAATTTCTCACGTGTAATTTGCTGTGCTCATGTTGCAACTTAAAGTGACATGCCAGGATTCGAATCCAGAGATGTGTCTCTTGTGAACGTCTTTACGTCTTTGCAGACAACCAGAGACAATGAAGCAGTGGAAATGCATCATCTGAAAGTGATCAAACGTGACGAAAAGGGAGATCTGAGTTCGAATTCCAGTCCATCGTCAATATTTTGACATCTCAGACTCGAATACAGTAAGAGTCAAGTGCGCTGCGGCCCTGCACGGCGATAGGCTCAATGATTTAAAAAGATATCGCTTAAGAAAGGTGACTGGTGACAGAGTTTCGATCCGGCGTGACTTCCGCCTCTGTCAGGGCCCAACCTGTAGCGACTCTCCTCCAGGCTACCAGAGGTGGGAAAGATGCTGCTTTTGCTTGTTAAAAATGATTGCCGGATGTGAGAAACGAACCCAGACCTTCAGCATATGTAGCAAGAATCATTTCAACTTTTTTCTAACTAGCAACTACTACCACGAATTAAAATTCATGCGAGTTGCGGTATTCGAATCCAGTACATGCAGACTAGAAACTCGCGCCCTTAACCCCTTTTCTGTCATTCAATTTTTTAACCATTCCGAGGTCTGGCCACGACGCCTCCCCCATACCTGTCACCGAGTCGCTGCGCTATTTTCGCGCATAATTTTTTAATTTTTTATTTTTAAGCACTTCATCTGAAAGACCATGTTTGCACACAAACTAACTCAGCTGAGAGCGACGCCTTCCAAGCTCTGTGTTCACGATGGTTTGCTTTCCGATTTATTTCGCAACATCTTGTAACTCACCCAATGCCTCGGTTCCCGAGGCTCGTTTGGAAAGGTGGTCTTCTGCCATCCCTGAGTACTGCACGCGCTGGAAGCTCCGTGCTGCGATTCCTGATACAGCGGGTGACGATGAATGTAACGCAGAACAGCAGAAATCAGTGCAGTCGCTTCTGGTTAAAAGGAGTTTCGACATACGGAACGAAGTGAAATAAAGTGTACTAAAAAGTACGACGAGTTCTGTCGTGAGGACCAGCTTTTCCTCCGAGATTCCTTCAACACAAAATAGAGTGCTTCTGAGCTAAGTATTTTAAATTAGATTTCTGTTTCCTATGTCAGTAAGAAACACCGTTTTAAGACCAAAGAGCTTAAGGACGATACATTATGTTGTTCTTGCGTTCACGCCTTTTTCTGTTCACTTTGCACACTGCTCCACGTAACTGTATGCACTGAAACATGTTGCGAAGTTCCACTCGCAGTTTCCCGCCTCAGCGACGCACGCGCCGCCCCGTGGCCCGCTCGTGCCCGGCGTGCGTGCGGCGACCCACCCAGCGCCAGCCCGTCTCGCTTCCCTCTGCTGGCAGGTGGTGCGTTGTCTGTCCTCTTAGCCAGTTTACAGCATTCCTTTATTCACACGGCACGTCGCTACGATTCAAAAAAAATTGGAAGGCAAGGTACTGGGAGTAGAGTTCGTGCTATTGTGGCTAACAATTGTCTGATAACTCACCAGACGTCGTTCACTTGAGCGCGTACGAACCTCGCCTGCTATCAGGTCGTAATTCTCTCACGTGCTGCCGACCACCCAGGTGGACTGTCTCAAGTTTCGCTTTGGTTGCTACTTTCCTGTTTACTGCCCTCTACCGAGTAGTTTTCACACTCGTTGGTAGGTGAGGGGTGCCGATGTTTGTCCAGATGGCCCTCCAGCCGTAGTGCGGCTACTTTTGTACAGTCACGTTTCCGCTTTTGCTTCTCATTATTTCCACGTACATGTTCTTGACTTTTACCATATTCGACGGCCAACTCTGGTTTGAGTATAACTGAGTTGGAATCAAAATTGTTCAAAGTGATAAAAGCCATTGGCGACGTGCCGTACATCTGTGGGTGGATCCCAGACAGTGGGAGTAATTTCGTCTGGTAAGTGCGGCGTGAGGGCCGTGTGTGTCTTCTTCCGCATCTCGTGTGTGGAACACACGAATATAGTTTCTCACTTTCTCCCAAAGTCGGCGATATTTAATCCCCCCCCCCCCCCCCCCGTTTCCGCCTGAGATGGTCAACGTGTCAAACTTTATCTTAAAAATATTACCAAGAGTTAGAAAATGTCTCGTAGCTGACAGAAATCTTGCTGCTGTTTCACGTGGTATGGGTAAAACTTGTGCTCTAGAGATGCAGCTTATTCACAAGGAATGATTCGCTTTTTTAGCACAACGAATTGATGCGTGGTGCAGGGAATGGCAATTTAATCTCAATGTAGACAAGTGTAATGTCCTGTGAATACATAGAAAGAAAGATCCCATATTATTTAGCTACAATATAGCAGGTCAGCAACTGGAAGCAGTTAATTCCATAAATTATCTGGGAGTACGCATTAGGAGTGATTAAAAATGGAATGACCATATAAAATTAATCGTCTGTAGAGCAGATGCCAGACTGAGATTCATTGGAGGAATCCTAAGGAAATGCAGTCCGAAAACAAAGGGAGTAGGGGACAATATACTTGTCCGCCCACTGCTTGAATCCTGCTCAGCAGTGTGGGATCCGTATCAGATAGGGTTGATGGAAGAGAGAGAAAAGATCCAACGGAGACCAGCGCGCTTCGTTGCAGGATCATTTAGTAATCGCGCAAGCGTTACAGAGATGATAGATAAACTCCAGTGGAAGACTGCAGGAGAGACGCTCAGTAGCTCGGTACGGGCTTTTGTTGGAGTTTCGAGAACATAACCTTCACCGAAGAGTCAAGCAGTATATTGCTCCCTCCTACATATATTTCGTGAAGAGACCATGAGGATAAAATCAGAGAGATTAGAGCCCACACAGAGGCATAGTGAAAATCTTTCTTTCCACGAACAGTACGAGACTGGAATAGAAATGAGAACCGATAGAGATACTCGAGGTACCCTCCGCCACACACCGTCAGGTGGATTGCGGAGTATGGATGTAGATGTAGATGTAGATGTAGACACTATTTACATTATAACTTAATAACTTTATTTTTAATACCATTCACTTAAAGCGCTTTCCCTTACAGATACGTTCCTTGGCATCACCAAAGACAGTGTAACACCGATTACAAAAGACTTTTCATAAGGTGCGAATAACACAAAGTTTCCAATCAGAAAAACACACAGTACAAGGAAATCTCATCAATGACCAAAGAAAAAGCATTAAAAAATGTGTTAAGAAAATGAAACAGTCTAATGAATACTATGCAAGTTCGATAACGTTAGATAATTTGGGAGACTACATTCCTAATGCTATTTCTTACATTTAGCTGTAGTGTTCAGTAAACCTAGAAAAGAAAACAATGAGGTGTACGCTGTAGTAACGCGAACGTATTGCTACTTACCATGTTAACCTTACAAGAAAAATATTCTAGAGTAAAACAATGTTCCCATAGCACAAACGCCCATAAATAGTCGTGAGTTGGCGAGATATTGTGCCCTTCCTGCACAAAAAGAGGCTTTGACAATGTGCACCCCACAGTCATAATTAAGTTGTGTCACAGGACTACCACGAAAGTATGTGTGGAATAGTAGCAGTGGGTGCAGACATATAACGAACTCAAGTTAACAAGTTATTCAGTGCCCCAATTGAGTGACTACGCTTGTTTCTGCATTTAAAAAAAAACTAGAAATTATCTCTGGAGAAGACGAAACAACAGCAACTACGTTTTCAAATCCATAAGTTGTTTCACTTTTAGACCTACAGTGCACTGAATCAATTTAGGAAAAAAACTTATGTGGAGACGTTTTCTAAGAACTTCTTAACTGGTTGTGGGTCTGCCTGAGGATAACATTGTTACAGAAGAAATAAAAAATTCTTTCCAGCGAGATTTCAGCCTACATCTAACACAGTCAGCCCTTTGAAGGGTTAATGCTTCACCCCCGAGCTGTCGGAGAACCATCACATGTAGCTCGCTCCTTGACCCCGTGGGGGTCAAGTTGGATAATTTTCGGTGTAAAAGGTTAAAGTGACTGTAGTTTCAGCTTTGAACGAGCTTTCTGCACTCGGAAACATAAATCTTCTAATCTATACCATCCCTTATTTAACGACCATTCAGAATGTTCAATGGTAACGACAGGAAAATATCAAGTAAATGCGTCAGGACGATTCTCTGCCACTCCAGGAACTAAGTCTGAGGTCACATTGTTGAAATGAAATCAGTCGGAAATTTGAGGGAAGTAAAAGCAGGATGACTGCAGGAAGAATTAGAAGAAATCGAAAAGGAAAGGAACATAGGAAGGACGCATTCAGCACATGCAAAAGTGGGAACAATCTTCTGTGAAATTAAATGCAAGGATGACTACACAAAGAGTGTTTTAAACGCGCAAGAGAGAGCAGATGGAAGAACATAGTACGTTAAAGACCTCTTTGAGTGGGAGGAACTAACATATAACGTGACAGAAGAAGAGATGGAAGCCGAATTGGAAAACGTGGGGGACTGGCCATTACACTCATAATTTCACAAAGCTCTGGAAAACTTGCACACAAACAAGGTGGAACGGTTAGTTAACATTCCCTTGGAACTTACATGATCATTTGGGAGGGTGAAAATCAAACGACAATTCAATTTTGTCTGTAGGATCCATGAGACAGGAGTCGTAACAAGAGACTGCCAGAAACACACCATCCAAACACTACAGAGGCGAGCAAGGGTCGATATCGCGACAGCTTTCGCCCAGTGAGCTAAACAGCTGATTAATCCAAATTACTAACAAGAATAATTATAACACGCAGAAGAATCGAAGATAAAACTGAGGATCTGTTTGAGCGCACTAAATTTGGAGTAAAGGATCGAGAGAGGCCTATCAGACCTTCGACCTGATAGTGGAAGGAATGTGTAAGAAAAATGGAGATCTTTATTGGATTTGTAGATCTTTAAATGACGTTTGACAATGTGAAATAGTGAAAGTGTACGAAACTTTAAAAAAAATAGGTACAAGACATAGGGAACAGCAGATAACACAGAATATGTACAGTAATCAGGAAGGATTGGTGCTTTGATTAAAGATGGTGGAAGACAGCGATGCTGGTAGTCTCCACAAATATTCAGTCTGAACACTAAAGAATCGTTGGTGGAACTGAAGAAACTTCCAGGAATTTAATTAAAACTGAGGGTAAAAAGCATATCGTTGATAAAATTTCCTGGCGATATTTCTATCACTGAAAGTGAGAGAGAATCGCTGGAGTTGGTGAATGTAATAAATAGTCGAATGATCACTGAATTAGGATTAATGAACAGAAGAAAGAGGAAAATGTTGGGGAGTGGCGGAAATAACATTGATGGCAAAGTTTACATCAGAATTAAGGACCACGAAGCTGACAAATTGCAGGGATTCTGCTATGTGCGAAGCGTATTTACACTTAGGGACAAGGCGAGGTTGTTATAAAAAGTTATCTAGCACACGAAAACAGGACATTCCTCACAAAACAAGGCTACTGGTACAAAAGATAGTCCTTAACTGGGGAAGAAACCTCTGAATGTATGTTTGTAACAAAGTACTGTATGAAAATGAATCGTGGATTACGGGAAAAAACGAGAAGGAAATCGAAGCATCATAAATCGGTGCTATTGGAGGATGTTGAAATTAGGTGAACTCATACCAGAGGAACACTGAAACGTCCCTCCAGAATAGGTGAGGATAACAATATGTGGAAAACCGTGACATGTACAAGGGTCAGCGTAATAGGTTACATGTGAAGTCATCAGAGGTCAACTGCCATGGTGCTAGAGGTAGCTGCAGAGGGTAAAACCTGTAGGGCAGGACAGAGATAGGAGCGCACAGTACAAGTAAGTGTGGACTCTGGATGCTCACAGCACTTTAAACTCGTTGGTCACACAGACAGAAACATGGTTAACAGCAGGCAGAGTTTCTGCTTCGCATGTGTGTTGTTACTGGGACTGGCTGTTACTCCACACTGCGGCGGGTCGACCAAAGTCGTCCACGAGCTGACGCTCTGCCGACATTTGCTTCTCTTTGCTGCTTGACGAGCATATTTGTTGTTATTAGCGGAAATTTTATGGCAAATAATTGTTTTTCTTTTTGTCCTGTCTCAGTGCTGCCAACCACCCCAAATGGTCTCACAAACATGTGTTTATCTGACCCCTGCTAGACCACTCCAATATGCCAAGAGTGCTGGACGTTTACCTCTTTTGACACAGAGAGCCACACATTCAGTGCAGTCACAGTGGCTCCCTGCCACCAGATTTTCTGTGTACGACGTTGGAGTATGTGCGTGAATTATCGCTGACATTCGCTGCATGAGAATGAATCACTGAACTGTTAACAATAACTCACTATTTTCCCTACCAACCTATTCTTAATGACTCTCTCTCTCACGATACAACCTCCTATCATGTCGATACAGCCCCATTATTCATCTGACTGTATTGTTCTGATTTTAGTGCCAGTTCGCTTTGCTGACCGTCATTAACTCTAGACTCTGCATTTACACTTTGCTTTTCGGTATTTAAATATTATCTACCACAGAATGGTCGTGTGTGTGTGTGTGTGTGTGTGTGTGTGTGTGTGTGTGTGTATGGTGAGAACTCACCGCAAGTGAGAGACAGTGGCGTCATCAGGTGCAGGAGTCGTGGGCGGTGCAGCAGCAGCAGCAGCAGGAGTCCGGCGGGTTGTGCCGGCAGTGGTGGTGGTGGCGGTGGTGGTGGTGGTGGTGGTGGAGGTGGTGGTGGGCCTCAGCTGTGCAGCGGCTGGTGGGCTGCACACACAGAGAGAGAGAGAGGCACAGTGTGAGCAGGCGTGTCCTCGTGGGGTCCTGGGGACGGCCCACTGCAGCGCACACACACACTCATACACGCCGACAACAGGAGTAGCGGTCCAGTAAATACAAATGATTTACCAGTGCGGTAATCACATTCATTTGCACCACCTGAGTTCCCCACAGCAGTTTCTCACCATACCACACAACAGGAAGTTCAAAATCAAGCATGAAGAAAATGTACACACAGTGCCTGACACTTCCACAAAACTTAATTACAGACCCACTGTACAGGCCAGCTCTGGTACTATCGTTCTCAAAGATCCGAATGATCTGAACTGGATTGTGCCTCCTTGTACGTGACCCACATAACTTAACTACCTCGCATTTCATGTGCACCCTTTTAGATATTGTCGTTTTACTATACATAATAAACGTCCTGGGACTGGTTGGGTACCAATCCCTGAAGTGTGGCATCTGAGACCAGTACAGACCAAAGTATGTGCTTCAGGTAGATGCATTTGTACGTCTGCCTGTCTGTATAGCTGTTGTAATGGTAACAGACAGTCAAATGTTAAGGACAGGTGGCACTTCCAAAATTTGAAAAATATCGTGATTAACACTTTGAGCTACTTCTCAATTTCCTTATTGTTACAACCACTTTTGAAATATGTATGACCTGTAGGACAGCAGCTCCAGAAAAAATTTCAAGACATTTTGCTTACCATGTGCAGTCATTACTGAACAGTCCTCTGGTGGACTTGCTCATCAGTTCGAAGCTGGTTCTGTCCACACCGCTCCCTGTGTGAGAGACCCCCTGCCCGTGTGGCGGAATTACTGCAAGTCTACACTCTCTGTTCTGTGATATTTGTATGATTGCTTCAGCGCCTCAGCGTCTCTGGCTATCAAGAAGGTTAAGGAGGAAGGTGGTGGTGTGTAAGACAGACCTGGAAGAATTGGAAGGTTGCAGCTGCATTATATCATTCCCAGATAGAGATTCCGATGAATTGTAAGAGGTACGCACGAGCAGACGTAGGGTCAGTTAGTTATGGTGGTGAACAAACTGAAAACAACTGTTAGGAGCAATCAGTGTGCAGATAAATGGGATACTGAAGAGCTGACGAATGAAATGGGTTTTTCTACTTCTGTAAGGCTGTAGATAACGCGATAATGAATGTGTCAGCTGGAATTTCAGCAGCTGGTGTCACTGACAACGCGAAACACGAAAACTGAACAGAGAAATGTTGGAGCAAGGAAGGCAACTCTGAAGAAATCTGAGCAAACGAAAAAATACATAAAATGATTGATGAAAGACAGAAGTACTAAAATAGCCAGGGAAAGCCAGGAATAAAGTATTACAGGTCGCTAAAGAATGTAATTCTAAGTTCGAGGGACGATGAAGTAGAATGATTGCAATAAGTTTCAGGTAAATAAATAAAAAGTGATCGTAGGATGCACGCAGTCAGCACATAGAAAAGCCTAAAGATCCTTCTGTGAAATTAAATGCAGGGATGACAACACTAACACCCACCCTTCCAGATGTCAGACTCTCAGATCGGTGCCAAAAGCTGTTATGTCGATGGAGTATGAACCGAAACAGGGCACGTGTAAACGGTAGTTAAAAGTATCACGAGAGCTACTGAGCACGGGAAGAGCGTATCGGTGAGTAACTGCATCCTAGATCTCGCGTGGATGAGAAGGTATAACGTTCAAATACCACTAGTGACAACTGTGTTGGCGCGAAGCTGTTACATGGGACAACATTTTCCTGACGTGTACAAACACTTTTTGGAGTTTGTAGCAATGTTCTTTTGACAGTGCTTCTTTTGCTCCGTTAGTTGAACACCATGTACTTATCATTGGTCTTGTTATGTTGTGTATTATTGATTATTGTTATTGCTGTTATTTCCACATGTGCGATGCAATTCTTTCTTTATTTTTCTGTTCTGGTTGTATATTCTGTGAAACTACTAAAGCACTCTACAGCTTTACTGCTTTCAGTGAGATGAACCGAAAGCGGACTACCAAGAGAACATTGCTGTGGACTCCAAACAGCCGTTTTACATGTCATGAGCACGTCCAGTATTAGAATCAGATTATAAGAGAGCTTTGGAAGCCTTAAGATCCAATAAGGCAGATCATATACATAAAATTCCATCATAATTTCTAAAATCATTGGGAGAAATGGCAACAAAACGACTATTCACGTCGGTGCGTAAAATGTATGTGTCTTAGGACTTCGGAAAAATACCATCAACCCAATACAAAGACCGTTAGAGCTGACAAGTGCGAGAATTACCGCACAATCAGCTCAGCAGCTCATGCATCCAAGTTCCTGACAAGAATAGTATACAGAAGAATGGAAAAGAAAATTGAGGATGTGCTAGATGACAATTAGTTTGGCTTTAGAAAAGGTAGAGGCACTAGAGAGGCAATTTTGACATTGTGGTTGATAATGGAAGCAAGACTAAAGAAAAATCAAGACACGTTCATAGGATTTGATGACTTGGACAAAGTGTTCGACAATGTAAAGTGGTGCAAAGTGTTCGAAATTCTGAGAAAAATAGGGCTAAGCTATAGCTAGAGATGTCTGGTATACAATATGTACAAGGGCCAAGAAGGAATAATAAGACTGAACGACCAAGAACAAAGTGCTTGGATTAAAAAGAGTGTAAGGTGCGGATGTAGTCTTCCACCCTACTGTTCAATCTGTACAAAGAAGAAGGAATGAAATAAAGGAAAGGATCAGGAGTGGAATTAAAATTCAAGATGAAAGGATATCAAGGATATGATATGCTGCTCACTTTCCTATCCTGAGTGAAACTGAATTAGCATCAGAATTGATGGTCATGAAGCAGATGAAGTTAAAGAATTCTGCTACCTGGGCAGCAAAGTAACCAAAGACGGATGGACGAAGGAGGACATCAAAAGCAGACTAGCCCTGACCAAGAGAATTCTACTGATATAAAACATAGGCCTTAATTTGCTGAAGAAATTTCTAAGAATGTACATATGGAGTACAGGATTGTATGGTAGTGAAACATGGACTGTGGGAAAACTGGAATAGAGAATCTAAGCATTTGAGCTGTGGTGCTACTGGCGAATGTTGAAAATCATGTGGATTGACGAGGTAAGGAATGAAGTCATTCTGTGTAGAATCGGAGAGGAAAGGAATATATGGAAAACACTGACAACGTGAAGAGGCAGAATGATAGCACATCTGCTAAGGAATCGACGAATGACTTCCATGGTAGCAGAGGGAGTTACAGAGGCCAAGGACTCCAGAGAAAGACAGAGATTGGGATACATAGAGCGAATAATTGAGGACATAGATTGCAAGTGCTACTCTGTCCTGAAGAGGTTGCTGGCACAAGAGAGGAATTAGTGATGGACCGCATCAAACCAGTTAGAAGACTGATGACCCAAAAAAAAAGCGCGTCGTCCCATATAGCACTTTCACACATAATACGGTAAAAAAATTAGGGTCGTTGGGTTGTGAACCCATGATCTTTGATACAGGAATCTTAGGCTCTATCAACTTCCACATGAAAGCAACATACGTTACATACTCACTGTTAGGCTTGTGAAGTGCTCTGTAGTCCTGGTGTTACTTTTAATTAACGTTTATGTACTCTCTGCTGGACAACAGCAGACAGCATGAACTAAACCGCAGTTTTTGTTGATAAGCTATCGACCTGCAACTTTTGGTACTGATCTGAATGTCTGACATCTGCAGGGTTGGGCGTAAGAGTTAGAAAAGAATTCCGCTGCTAAGTGCAGGGGGTGGGGGGGAGGAAAGAAAGAGAGAGAGAGGGGGGAGGGGGGAGAGAAAGGGATGGCTGACAAAAGTACAATGAGCACCTCCATGAGGGAGGGACTATTGAATGACATGATGGAAGGGAAATTGAAAGTCGAGCTGGAAAACATAGCGGACTGGTCATTAGACACAGAGTTTAACAAAGCTCTGGACGATTTGTGCAAAGAGAAAGCGAATGGTTAAATAACATTCCCTTGCAGTTTATATGATGCTTGCAGGAGGCTGCAATGAAACGACTATTCAAATTCCAGAATGGCAGAAGTGAAGCTGTGAGTACCGGGCGTGAGTCGTGCTTCGGAAGCTCAGATGGTAGAGCACTTGCACGCGAAAGGCAAAGGTGCCGAGTTCGAGTCTCGGTCGGGCACGCAGTTTTAATCTGCCAGGAAGTTTCAACTATTCAAATTCATCTGTACAATCTATGGGACTATAGACATAGCAACAAATTTACAGAAAAATATCATCTACACACTCCACATGCGTGTAAGGACCACTAAATGCGAACGATTTCGCACAATCAGCTAATTAGCTTATGAATCCTAATTGCTGACACGATTAATATGTACAAGAAAGTAAGTTTGGATGTAACAAAGGTAAAAGCACCAGAGAGATAGATCTAATCTTACACTTCAAAAGGGAAGCAAAGTTTAAAGAAAGTCACACAGCCTTCATTGCATTAGGCCACCTTTAAAAAGATTGACAATGTAAAGTAATGCGACATGTGTGAAATCTCAAAAAATACGAGTGAGATATAGAATACAAGCAGATTATATAAATTACTATATGTACAATAATCAACATGGAACAGCAAAAGCTGAAGCAAGGAATACTGTCATTAAAAAGGTGCAAAACAGGGACCGAATTAGTATCGCCAAGGGTTCAGTTTGAACATCAAGGAATCGTTCGCGTAATTTAATAAACTTCCAGAAATTTAATTAAAATTGAGGGTGAAGGCATTTCATTGATAACATTCACTGGTGTTATTACCATGTTCACTGAAAGTGAGAAAGAAGTACCCGAGTGGTTAATGCAATAAACAGTTGGGTGAGGACAGAATTATGATTTAAACCAAAGATAGACTGAAATATTGGGGAGTAACAGAAATAACATCAGTGTCAAACTTAACGTCAAAATTAGGGACCACAAAGTAAATTAATTTGAGTGATTCTGCTACCTGGGAAGCCAATTTACAATGAGGGACACAGCGAGATTGTTATATGAAGTAATGTAACAGAGGAAAACAGATCATTCCAGGCAAAACAACGCTACTGCTGCCGAATATAGGCCTCAATTTTGTGATAGAATATCTGAAAATGTACATTTGGAGCACAGTATTGTATGGAAATGAATAATGGATTATGGGAGATACAGGAAGAGAAGTGCCTTGGAGCATTCAAATTGGGATGCAATAAAAGGATGTTGAGAATTAGGTGAATTGATAAGAAAGGAACTGTGGAAAGTGGGATATATCTGAAGACATCAGGGAATAATTGCCATGGTAGTGGTGGAAGCAGCAGAGAGTAAAAACTGTAGACAAAGACAAAGATTGTACTACATCCAACAAATAACTGGAGACTTTGGATGCAAATGCTGCTCTGTGGTGAAGAGTCCGACCCGGCACCCCCTCTTCCCAGAAATAAATGATGGGATCTCAGCACTCTAAGTGTGTTGACAGACAGAAATGTGATCTACAGTTGGCAGAGTTTCTGCTTTGCATGTCTGTTGTTACTTTGACTACCTGTTATAGCAAAATAAAGTGGTACAATCATGTTGGTCCAAACCCTGAGGAGCTTAGGCTTAAGAGACCAACTACTGCTTTTGTTTTGATTCTTGAACGGAGTAATTCTTGTTACTTGCACAAGTTTAATTTAGGGGTCTAGGATCCTTTCTTCTCTTTTGTTTCTACCAACGACCCTAAATTGTCTCATAAATAAATCTGTCTTTACTCATCCCCTGCTACTGCATTCCAATACACCATGATTTTTAGATGTTTATGTCTCTTTAAATATAGTGTTACGCATCATGTGCTCTCATAATCCCTCTCTGTGACTGGATTTTCTGTGTGTGAAGTCGCCTTACATGCCAGAGTTGTTGCTGGATTGGTTTACTGGTTCTGATGGGAATATATCACTGAAATGTTCACAATAGATCACTGCTTTCCCTACCAAACCATTTTTAATTGACCTTTCTCTCATAATACAACTTACTCATTCTGTGGATACTGCCCCATTATTCATCTGACCATATGTTATGATTTCATTTTGCTGACCCTCACTGAATGTAGACTGATCCTTTACATTTCCTTTCTCTGTTTTTCTACCTTCTGTACAATGTAGTGCTAATGTGTGCGTGCATGTGTGTGTAGTGAGGGAACTCACCGCATGCGAGAGACAGTGGCTTCTCCAGGTGGAGGAGATGTGGGAAGTGCAGCTGCAGCAGGTGTCTGGCGGGGTGCGTTGGCAGTGGTGGTGGTGGCGGTGGTGGTGGTGGCGTCAGTGGTGGTGGTGACAGTGGCGGTAGTGGCGGTGACGGCTGGTGTGCTGCACATACAGAGAGAGCAGAGTGTGAGCTGGCTGGCGTATCCATGTGAGGATGTGGGGGTGGCTCACTACAGCCAGCCCTGCTGAGGGGCCGTGCACACACTGGCAGGTGGCAGACGACAGGTGCCGAATGCTGCAATAGCGGTCCAGTTAATACAAATGAATTGCTGTTGAGTTAATGACATTCAGATGCACGCCTGAGCTCCCTACAGCAGTTGATCACAACACCATACAACAGGTAGAAATCTTGAAATGACATTCCATAAAGTTTTGCATTGGATGCAAACCCAGAACCCAGAACCTAATAGAATTGTTAACGATTTACTGGGATTTGCTTCCAGCACCTATCATTGTTTTATAGCTACAAATACTCGTTAAACACCGTTTTAGAATGCTTAAATAATAATCCTTATAACCTTCAAGAGTATAACATTGAATACATCACTGCATAAACAGTTTATACCTTCAAATAAAAATGACAATAGATAAACGAACTTATAGTAACCTGTGTAACAACACATCGAACAATATCTCTACCATCTTATGCATGAATCTACTTGTTTCAGTTAATTATGCCCTTTAAGGCTATATGCAGCAATGTGAATGTTATGTGAGAAAGAGTATGCACTTTACTATGCAGTTGCATGATACTTTTTTTAGGCCTGCGCTACATAGGCTACATTTACTGAAGACATGCATCGTCTTTGCCAAGATCAATGGTGTGAATAATAACAGAATAATAATGAATGACCTCCTCCAAAAACTGTTATATTGGATAAACAAAGTTGCTTTGTAGCTTAATACCACCTCATGGTGAAAAAGAAATTCCTTTTGAAATTGTAATAAAAGCACAACACTTTCAGAATAACAATGGACTCAGTGTCTGAACAGAATAATGACTGTCTACGAATGACGTCCTTATAAACCAAATACATCTCTTCTTTTAGTAAAATTATAAACCTCTAGCTCAAAAATAAAGCACTACAAAATAATTAACTGCTTTGACACAATGACACATATGGCAGCTATAAATGCGACAACACTATCTGGAGAACTTTCTGGAAATTCGATTGATACTTGTCGCCGAGTTAATTTTGTATGATCGAGTGTTAGTGTAACCATAGATTCGTACGAAGTCACAGCTGCTCAGTTAGGGGCCAACACTTCCTACAGAAATTTCTGCATCATTCCATAATGCCAATAGTGCAGCTGACCGTTATTTATTTCAGCGATTACAAAATCAAGTCGAAATTATATATTTCACAGAGCAGGTATTTGAGGTTAAGGTGTTCAAAATGTTGCTGCTGAGCTGGCGAGCTGGGAGTTTAACACAGATATCCCTTTCCACAGTTTTTGACCCTTTTTGGACTATACAGTTCCATCATTTTGTTGCTTCCCCAACATTACCAACTCTTCAGGTTTTCCAAGAAAAGTGCAAGTCTGGTTTTAAATAGTGGGCAGGTGTAAAAATTTTCATCGGGTCACTTCAAGTCGTAGCATTTGCATTGTAAATCATAGGTGAAAGGCAATAATAATTTTTTTACATCTCTACATGCATTGTCAACAATAACGATTGGTGCCGGTTTCGACTCTCAGTCGGGCACAGAACTTTTTATCACATCATTTCAGGTTTATAAATTCCACTTCTAATTACTGGTGAAAAACTATTTGACAGTCAACATGTCTTCATGTGTAGTCATCAGCGGTGATAGTATGTACGGGGTTAGAATCCCAGTCAGCACAGAACTTTTCCTCGTGTAATTTCTAGTTCAGGCACGAGCATATCTCGCTAGTGGTGAAACAATCCAACTGGACAGCCACGGCGCTCTTCTGGTTGCGAAGGATATCTTAATTTAATTAACAGGATACTCCGATCATCAGTCTTCAAAGCATGTGTTAAAGACTGGGTTTTGGGAGGTACATATAATGAAAAGGTGGACAGCGCTTTTCGACATGAGCCGGAGAAGAAATTCAGTACAGTGGGAAGTGTGGGAAGGTGTGAGGATGTGGCAACGCGAAATTTACTTGGCCTAACAGAGTTACCATATAAATCTAAATTTCATCCAAGAAACACAATTAACAGAAACTGAAGTATTTTTCAAATGAGCCACCTCACTTTATAAGCACACACAAAATGATGAGTCGCTCAAAGTAAGCTGTGTCATTTCCCCATGATGGAAAACAAAGTGTGTATGTGTGTGTGTGTGTGTGTGTGTGTGTGTGTGTGTGTGTGTGTGTGTGTGTGTGTGGGTAGGTGGGTGGGGTGGGGGCTGGGGCGGTGCTCAATGTTTGTGACTGATGATATTGTGGTCTGTAAGCTGTGCTGTGAACTCACTACTGAAACAAAGTGAAGTTTGTCTTCCACATACAGGAGACATGAATGGTAAATTCTATAAGAAACTTATGTCTACAAGGTCCTGGCACGGATACAAGGAGCAGAGGATAAACATGAGGTAATGAGACATCCTCCCCAAAAAATGCAAAAGCACTGTATTATTGAAGTAAAAAATTATTCTGCTTATATGCAACACTTTTATACATCTTATTTTAATTATTATGAAAATCCTAGGCGTCTGTGATGTATAAAATTTGAGTGTGAGGGGCAATGGGGGGAGAAGAGGGGAATCATACAGTAAAAGACGGTGGTAGACCCAGAAAGGAACAGGATATCTCTGTCTGCAACTGACGCCCATAGTGTGTGCAGTATGCGGCAGTGAACTAGGTGAAGATCAGGAATTACAAGGATCTAATATACATCAAGAGAATTTGTAAAATGTACACAAGGATTACTGTCAGTAAAAAGGTTACTGTTAACAAAAACTTTCTCAAACTTAAGACCTTGTGTCATTCACATAGTGTGAAATAGGAGTTTGGAGTAATGTAGGAAAATATATTTAGGTGTGATGTATTAATTTTTTTTTCAAGAACATAACTAAAGATTGTAATATGATCGATGTTTCAAACATGAATTTTCATGTTGATGTCTATTGAACAAAAGAGAAACACATTGAATGATTTACAGTATAGGCTATAAGTTCATTGCAGTTGTTTGAGGGAATGCATTTAGCGTCACCTCAAACACAAGCTTACCAGTATGTCAAATACCACACAAAATATTACCTAAGTATTAGAATACAGCTGCAAAATAAATGACGGTTTATCAGTGTTAATGGGTACTAGACTTGTATGGACATATGTAACTGTAAGATGGTGCAGAAAAAAGGGAATTTTGGTCTCAGAATCTGTTTCATGTTCAGACTATGAGAGGTGGAATAGCAACAGTAATAGATGGGGTAGATAATTTCATAGGTAGTGCCACAGTGGAATGCAAGTCTGTGGTGTTCACTGGGTGGCTATAGAAATCCATAGAGCAACTGAAACAGGCAGAGAGGTGTGGGGTACCGGTTCATCAAAGACACAGTAGAGCATGGCACAGAAGGGAATGTATCCAAGTACTGTGTGAGCTTCATGTAGCGGCTGAATAGAGAGGAGAAGGAAGTGATGTGGGAAGACTCAATTATATGGGACCAGCCAGAACCGTCGCGAGGACTGGTTTTGTGTTCCTGTGAGGTGGTCCAAGGCTGCGAGAGGTGTGAGCAGCCATACACTGGAGCACCGATGCTTACTTCAACAGGTTTTCTGATCATCTTCCATACAAGACCTGACAGCGAACCATTATTCTGTCATATAATGTTCCTTTAGAGAAATTCAAAATCTTCCATGTACTGCCTGGATTTGGAGAGAACAAAGAATTATGTTGGGGAGGTTACTGGCATATGGCTTGCATGAAGAAAGAAAGTGACAGAGAACGAAGCTGTAGTAGTGAGGTGTGAACAGCGATTACTCTCATGGTCTGCTTTACTACATGAAGAAAATTCCGCAGATCAACATCAGCTGTCGTAAACTGTAAATATGTTGCCGCCCTCCTCGAACCGTTGTGCAGTACGCTTCCTTGCTCGAGGTGTCGGCCAGAAGTGACGTACTCGGTCGTCGTCTTCATGCAGCGTGACTCTGTTCAGAGGTGTCTCATTGTCATCAGCCACAGAGGCACTGAACAACTTTAAACGCTGCTCTATATGAACGGGCTTACAGCAACCCGTAAGGGCTGCCGGCTGCAAACTACACACATCACTGTGTTTTAGGCTGGGTTGGGCAATACAGCTTTGTGTGCACAGCAGACTGCGTGATGCTGCATTCACACAGTTAATGTATCCTACTCTCCTCACACTTGATGCCAAAACCTAAAGAACAACTTTTCCTACACGTGTAGTTCGACAGATAAATGTCTAGAAATTGGTTGTTTGATTATTTTTGCTAGAAAACATACCTGTTAATGAAGTGGACTCAGCTTGGGGATTCAGCTAACCTGCTACAAGAGGACAATGATAGCATCGTGAGCTAGCAGGAAATGACGGTCTATGATTGCGTATCTTACAGCAGTGACACATCTAAGGAAACTCAGTGACAAAAATTATAGTCTTACAAATACACACACACACACACACACACACACACACACACACACACGCACACATCGAGAACTGAGGGACACGAATGAGTGGGTTGTCTCGCACTTACCTGCTTTTTGGTGGTGGATCATACAGCAACTGGCTCACTTCGATCAAGTCTTCCGGCTGCTTCCGCATCGCATCTGCCCACCCCTGAGTGGCCATCACCTCGAACGCACAGGTCTTAATGAACGCCAGTGCAGCGTGCTTGAGGTCACTGCAGGAGTGGCGGACTGCGAGAACAGCTGCGGCCGCCGCCGTCTCAACGGTCAGCTGAGCGGCCACCTGCCGCTCGCACTCTGCCTTCAGCCGCGACACCCCGTACTTATCCGCTGCAGCCAGCAGCTGGGGGGCCGTGCCGGGCAGCTGGGGGGCCCGCAGAGTGTACAGGTAGGAGACCAGCTGCCTCAGCACCGGGCCCCCCACGTCCGGGATGCTCACCGCGCCGCTGCTGGCCTCGAGGGTGTCGTGGGCGAACATGGCGGCGAACACAGGGCTCCTGTCCGCCAGGACGGCCCTGTGCGCCAACAGCCGCGTGTCACCTGCCTCGAGTATCACCACGGCGTCGTCCCCGGCGTCCAGCAGGTCCCCCAGGTCCACGGCCGCCGTCTCCGTGATGTCCTTAACCATTTCCATTGCGGACGATTCTGAAACACTGCATCACCGGGCAGCCCTTTCAGCTTACAGGTGACTACTGATACTTCTCGAGTGACGGTTCATAAAAAGTGGTCCATCACCAGCCAGTGGCAGTATCGTCACATCTTTGCTGTGTTAGACTGATGCCATTGGTGAATACCTGCATATCTTTAATAATACGTTTTTAAATAGTTACGGTTTTCTTTCAGCACATTTCATTTGTGCAACAAGCTCCAGAAGGGGGGAGGCTTCATTTCCATAAGTTTTTCTACACAGCGATTTTACTTGAACCAGCAATCGTTAGAAGTGGACATCTACCAAAATACTAAGAAGGTTGTAAAGAACTATAGCAGTACTTTATTCAACGAGATATTCTGTTCACTTCTTTCCTTCAAGGAAGCGACATTATTTTATGGCAGGAATCTATATTATTCGTCATTTAACCAATAATTGTGCATGTAGCCTTGCAGGAGTTGTTTCACACAGGTCTACTAAAACCTGGAGGGTGCTTCTGGGAAACATTGCCTATGGAAAGCAGGCCTACTCAGCCTGCAACTCATTCTCAACACTTCTCAAATAGTCCAACAGGACAACATCCGACAACCACACACAGCACGATATGTCAGAGCCAGCCACAGAGAATATTCTTTCCCTTCAACTAACACGTATACTATCATTTTGTAGCAGAAGTCACTGAACCGCCGCATTGCAGATGGTACTGATAATAGTAGATAACCACTCGATGATACAGTTTGTGGACAACGAGGTCTAATTTTCGCTGAAGAATTTCTCAGTTCGTCCTTACACTGACTGTGTGCATTAGATGCCGAGACTGGACCTTTGAATAAAATGGGAAATCACTATCTGCTTATTGGATTCACGTTGTTTCATTAGTAACAGTCGCTGAAGAATCGATTTTAAAACAGCAATTCAGAATAGTTCTGTAGAAGTCGAGAATCAACATGAGCCATGTACCGACAATGTTCCTGCTGATCTTCTCGGTGTGGGAGCGATGAATGTGAAAGGTTGGCTCTATACTCTTAGGTGTTGTATAAGTGAACGAGGGAAACTGTCCACAAATCTTAAAACAGACATTTGAATTTCCATCCATAGAAAGAAGAATGACTTAAAAAGAGAGAAAGTACTGAACATTTAAGGTAGTTGTCCAGCGGAAATATTAACATTGTTTCCTCAAAAAGGTCAGGCCACATTTTAAGAAACTCAGTCTGGATTTATAAAAAAGTGCGGGGCTGGTGGCGGTTACATGGACCACACACACACACACACACACACACACACACACACACACACACACACACAGACACACGCGCACACACACAAACACACACACAAACACCTGAAAACAAAAAAAAATTTTTTTCACTTTATACATTTTTGTAGTAGTATTTATGTAGAAATAGCTCTAAATGCATTAACAAAGTTATTGATAGTATTAATAAAGCTACATCCACATCATTTTTACAAGAATGCCTACGATCACCATTGAATAAGAGACAGAACCTGAAAATCAAATCTTCAAATACAGATGCACTTCATGTATACGAAATTTGAAAAGGTTTATTTTGTTAGTTATTTATAATGCCATCTTTACTTCTTTACTGGTATTAGTTTTGAACTTTATTTAACAGTGTAATTTGGACTGTCATTTTTAGCTTGACTTCACACCTGATCAGTTTGAAGCAAATTGTAAGGATGGTGTTAAAAAACTGAAATCTAATGTAGTACCCACTATATTTAGCCATCGTCCTCAAATTAAGGGAGGAAAGCCAGCAAAGGACAGGGGTGTGCAAAGGGAACCTGAGTGCACTTTCACTACACAGACAGAGCCAGGTACTGTTTAAATATATATATGTAACTAAAGACAGACTTATCTATCTTATTCACTACTAACTTTTTATGAAACTTAAATTTCTCGCGTTTTCGTTCGACAAAACATTTTTTTGTTATTATTATTAATACTATTTCTTTTCAGGCAATGAGCAAGTTTGCGTACTTCCTCAAGAAGTTTTGCCGGATGTTCACAGTTCTGACGTCGGATTGCCTCCTGAGAATGACACTGAAACGGAACTAGAAAGTTTGAAAAGGAAAGTCCACTTGTTGCAGAAGCAACTACACAGTGCGAATGGTAAAATTGGTACAATGGCGGCATTTGTGAAACCTTTTTTAAACGACGATCAGATCTCGGCACTGCAGAAAAAAAACCATACGAGGGACAAAGTGCTCACCAGAAATTATTAAGAAGGCTTTGAAAATTCGATTAGCTTGTGGAAGCGTTGAATACAATCCGGTAAGAGAACTGGGACAACCATTACCAAGCGAACGAACTCTACAAAGGAAACCTGAGTCTCTGGAAATCAGTCCAGGTATTTTGGAGGATTTTGTATCCGCTCTTAAAGTGAAGGTAGACACCACGAATCCCTTTGAAAGACATGTTGCAATAATGATGGATGAGATGAGCCTCACGCCAGGCCTAAATTACGACATTTCATCGAAATTCGTAATTGGCTATCCAACACTTCCAGCAGCTAATGGTTCGTATGAAAAACATGCTTGTCACGCCTTGGTATTTATGCTTGGTGGTCTAAGTACGCGATGGAAACAAATTATTGGTTACCATTTCACCAGGAACTCAATTTCAGGTAAAGAACTTCAGTCTTTCCTGTGGCAATTAATTGTGAAGTGTGAAGCGATTGGTCTGATGGTAGAAGTTATTGTATCAGGTATGGGTGGACAAAATCGGGCAGTGTGGCGTGAATGTCGTGTTATTGCTGGTCGTCATAATGAAACAAAGAATTTCTGCCAGCATCCATTTTCTCCAGAGCGGAATCTGTACTTCGTGCCTGACGTAGCTCATATCTTGAAGAATGTGAGGAATCACCTAACTAATTCCGACCACTTTATCCTACCACGGCAAGTAATTGCAGACAATAATTTGGCGGGACCGGTAGTCTCGATTGAGCCTATCACGAAACTGTACGAGTTTGACAAGGAAAAGAAATTAAATATTGCTTGGGATTTAAAAGATAATGTCATAAGGCCAGGGCATTATAATAAAATTAAGGTTGGTCCTGCTTACGCACTTTTAAATCACAGCGTTGCAGCATCGTTACATTATGCAATAGAGGAACATGTACTTGAAGATTCTGCCACATCAACAGCGTTTTTCATAGCCACAATTTTCCGTTGGTTTAAATTAATGACCTCAAGGAACAGGAAAACTGCCATGTGTAGAACCGTTGAGGACATACACAATGATGGCGTACAGTTCCTTAAGAGTGTCATCTCGCTGTTTGAAAATTGGAAACAGGGGTATCTGGGAACCTGTACAATCTGGAGTTATTCTAGCAACATGCACAGCTATTAATGTCCAGGATTATCTTCTGAACGAAACAGGTTTCCAGTGTGTTCTGTTGTGCAGGCTGTCACAGGATGCTCTGGAAAACCTTTTCAGTATGGTTCGAGCCAGTAATCCTGTTCCAGATTGTCTCAGTTTCAAGATGATACTGCGGCTTATTGCTGTGTCACAGTATTTTCGTCCCAGTCGCCGTGGAAGTTATCAGACGGAAGATGGTGAATTTCTTGTCGACTACTTGGAACACAGACGGACGTACGACGAAGCAGAAGGCACAGACGATGCAGACTTGCTTGCAAGTGCGAATTCAGACGTAAGCGATGTTGAAGAAATGCCACCTGAGGAAGCACTGTCTCCACACTATTTAGCAGGCAGAACAACAAAGCAAGTGCAGCAAAAGTATTTGCTTTGTGAAGCGTACCGAGAATCACTTTCACCAAAGGAGAAGTCTGAATGTGAAGCAGTACGAAGACTCACTGAACTAAAAATTACACAGCTCAAGACAGCTTGGAATGCATGTCCCAAGAAATATTTCGCATTATTGAGATGACAGATAAAGTCTTTCGTGTGGATGAAAAACTGTTCCTGGAAGCTAAGTTGTCCCTCCAAGCACTGGAGGCAGTTGCACAGAAGTCATTCGAGGAACTCATTCAGAATATTCCTTCTTCTCACAGTGTTGTGGACAGAGTTGTAGATGAATTTCTGAAGACTCGAATTTACGTTCTTCGGAGGAAATATAACTGCCAGGTACTGAAGGAAGATACAGCAAAGTGCAGTATTGGTATGAGAAATGCAGCAAAGGTATTTTAAGAAGAAGAAATTTATTGTCTTTCACATGTTTTAGCTAAATTGATGCACCGGTAATTTGTAATTTTGTTTTTTTTATATTTTTAATTACAAATAACTACCATCATTTGTAACAAACAAGCATTAAAAAAGGAAATATGCAAATCGAAGTATGCATTTGTAATTTAATATGTACTGTAAGTCATGTGTGTACCTCAAAGACCTTGACTGGATTCTATCGTTTAAGCATGTAATACTTTTCACAAAGGTCAGCGTGAGAAAAAACTTACTGCTAGCTATATTTATAAGCGTCTATATCTCACAGGGGAACCTCCCCATCGCAACCCCCCTGAGATTTATAATTTGGCACAGTGGATAGGCCTTGAAAAACTGAACACAGATCAATCGAGAAAACAGGAAGAAGTTGTGTGGAACTATGAAAAAAATAAGCAAAATATACAAACTGAGTAGTGCATGGGCAAGGAAGGCAACATCAAGGATAATGCGAGCCCAGGAGCGCCGTGGTCCTGTGGTTAGCGTGAGCAGCAGCGGAACGAGAGGTCCTTGGTTCAAGTCTTCCCTCGAGTGAAAAGTTTACTTTCTTTATTTTCGCAAAGTTATGATCTGTCCGTTCGTTCATTCACGTCTCTGTTCACTGTAATAAGTTTAGTGTCTGTGTTTTGCGACCGTACCGCAAAACCGTGCAATTAGTAGACGAAAGGACGTGCCTCTCCAATTGGAACCGAAAACATTTCATCGCAAGGTCATAGGTCAACCGATTCCTCCACAGGAAAACACGTCTGACATATTCTATACGACACAGGTGACGGCATGTGCGTCACATGACAGGAATATGTTGTCGACCCACCTAACTTGCACACTTGGCGAATGGGCAAAAAGATTCTTCTAGCTTGCCCGATTTAGGTTTTCATGTGGATGTGATAATCACTTCCAAAAAAGTGATGAAAACATAAGAGTGTGTCACATAAACTGCAACAAATGAATGCAACACTTTCACAGTCGCACAGTTTTCTCTGTGCTCTGTCAAAACATATGTTTTTAACGTTTTCAAATTTTTCCGTGTGTAGACCGTCAAATGCTGCATATGTCCAAGCAAATCTGAACATGTCCTGGAATTTTGGAGAGCGAAGTTAATTATGTGTGAGTGCCTGAACTCTGATAATTGTCTGAAAATAAAAAATTGAAGTTTTCACTCGAGGGAAGACTTGAACCAAGGACCTCTCGTTCCGCAGCTCCTCACGCTAACCACGGGACCACTGCGCGCCTGAGCTCATATTATCCTTGATGTTGCCTACCTTGCGCATGGACTACTCAGTTTGTATATTTTGCTTATTTTTTCGTAGTTCCACAAACTTCTTCCTGTTTTCTCGGTTGATCTGTGTTCAGTTTTTCAAGGCCTATACACTGTGCCAACTTATAACTACATCTGAGGTGGGTGCGATGGGGAGGTTCCCTTGTCAGTGAGAGAGTAGCAAATTTTCACAGTAGACGCCGGGTTATCAAGGACGTAACGATTAATTACGATAGTTATTTGTTCACTTCACGCACTGTCGCATTCAGGCCGGTTGCCTCCTTATATAAAGGCGAATTTTACAGTTCCGTCCACAGGGCTGCCCTTGCGCAGTAGGCCTAAAATGGCGGCGGCCGGCAGGCTGGCCGTACTCTCCCGTGTACAGGGCTCCAGCGTGGCGCTGGCAGGCGCGAATGCCGGCCATGGGTATGTGAATGTTTGAAAAGGAGAACGACATACTCCATATTAATGTACTCTCTAAAATGCGATATCCCTTGCGTTCAAACATTAGTTAATAAAGTGTAGGGGGACAAACTTCACAACATGACTGAAAATACGTTCACCAAATAGAGATAAGAACATCTATGATTGACATGGCATCTAAAGCCGACGTACATTTTTAAAATGTTAGAAATAAGGAAATGAGCCGGCCGGTGTGGCCGAGCGGCTCTAGGCGCGTCAGTCTGGAACCGCGAGACCGCTACAGTCGCAGGTTCGAATCTTGCCTCAGGCATGGATGTGTGTGATGTCCTCAGGTTGGTTAGGTTTAAGTAGTTCTAAGTTCTAGGGGACTGATGACCTCAGATGTTAAGTCCCATAGTGCTCAGAGCCATTTGAACCATTTTTGAAGGAAATGAAGTAATACCGAACGCTATGCTTGTAACGTACATTGTTGTTCTACATTCTTTAGCTCTGGTATTTACAGGGTCACAAAGAAAGCATCCTAGGTTTTCGAGGGAAAAGCTGTAATGGTAATGATCTCCACTACAACAGAAACAAGAAGCACAAGTTAAGGAAAAATAATGTAATGTGCGTTCCAGCTCACAAGCGACATTGAAGCAGGTAGTTCCTGTGACTTAGTATGGACAGAGGTTATATTCGACAATCGGAATAAATTAATAACTGGCTCCTTTTACTGACCACCGGTCTCAGATGAAACAGTTGCTGAACAGTTCAAAGAAAACTTGAGTCTCATCACGAATAGGTACGCTACTCATACGATTATAGTTGGCAGTGACTTCAATCTACCTTCCGTATGTTGACAAAAATACATTTTCAGACCACATTGTAGATATAAAACAACTTCCGTAACTGTTCTAAATGCTTTTTTAAAATTATTTTGAACAGTTAGTTCACGAGGCCATTCAAAATGTAAATGGTTACGAAAACACACTTGAACTCTTAGCCACAAATAATCCTGAGCATCACGACGGATACAGGAATTAGTGAACACACAGTCGTAGCGAGGCTCAATTCCGTAACAAAGAAATTCACCAAAACTAAACGCGAGATATATCTATTTATAAAAGCAGCTAAACATTCGGTTGACTTCTTAGAAACATCCAATCCTTCCAAACTATGTAGTGAAGACCATATATGGCTGAAGTTGAAAAACATAGTATCAACAGCACTCGAGAGATTCATACCAAATAAATTAATAAGAGACGGAATTGATCCCACATGGTACACAAAACACGACAGAATGCTGCTCCAGGACCACCGAAAAAGGCAAGTATAATTTAGACGAACGCAAAATCTCCCACATTGGCGAAGTTTTACTGAGGCTCGAAATTCGGTGTCCATTTCAATGCGAGATGCATTTAATAGTTTGCACAACGAAACTCTCTCTAGAAATGTGGCGGAAATTCCCAACAGATTCTGGTTCTATGTTAAGTAAACCAGCGGAAAGGGTCAGTAAGCGATGGGCAGGAGGAGGAGGGGGAGACAAGAGACCAAAACCTTCGGAGCAGGTAAAATCGAGGCAAATGTCCGCCGTGGCAAACGTCCACACACCGGCAGGCACACCGCCGCGCGGGATTAGCCGAGCGGTCAGAGACGCTGCAGTCGTGGACTGTGCGGCTGGTCCCGGCGGATGTTCGAAGTCCCCCTTCGGGCGTGGGTGTGTGTGTGTTTGTCCTTAGGATAATTTAGGTGAAGTAGAGTGTAAGCTTATGGACTGACGACCGTAGCCGTTAAGTCCCGTAAGATTTGACACACATTTGGACATTTCTGCAGACGCGCGACCGGCTGGCAGGCGGCAGCAGCGGCGCTACTCACCCTGCAGGCGGAGCGGAGCAGAGCGACGTGGAGCGAGGCGAGGCAGCGCAGCCGGCGGCAGCCGCTCTTATACACCTGCCGCGTGACGTCACGCCGGCCGGCTTATCTGCCGCGGGAGCACGCTTGCGCAATCCGCCCTTCGGATCCCAGAGGCACGTTCCATTCCCACGGGGTGTGATATGTCGCAATACACTCGATAACTGGATTGAACTCGACACCCTCGAGATTGAAAATTTTGTTTCGGTTTCAGTTTGAACGACGTCAAACAGAACCGTTCGGCACTCGATGTAGAAAATGGTTCAAATGGCTCTGACCACTATGGGACTTAACTTCTGAGGTCATCAGTCCACTAGAACTTAGAACTACTTAAACCTGACCGACCTAAGGACATCACACACATCCATGCCCGAGGCAGGATTCGAACCTGCGACCGGAGGAGTCGTGCAGTTCCTGACTGTAGCGTCTAGAACCGCTCAGCCATTCCGGCCGGAGACTAGATGTAGAATGGCCACAGTTGTATCACAAATGATTGTGAGTAAGTTCTGTCTGATTCCAGTGAGTATCATGCCACGAAACGGACTCCTCAAATATATTATAGTTTTTTTTACATAAGATTGAATATTTTAACACTGCCTGCTGATGGAATTTCTACAGCTGGAAGAACAGCGATTAAGGACACTTCTTGTGGATCTACTGCGTAATAACGAGGATACACGATTAAAGTTTGTAGGTGATTTGGGGTGTACAGGGCGCCACATTCAGTACACGGAGCTGCCACCTCTGCCGTCAGCAGTCGCTCTACTGTGGCTGGCCAGCAAGCTGAACCCAGCTGAGGCGACAGGTGCGGCACTTGCCTCCACGGTGCTGCAGCCGTGAGCCAGAGGCCGCCGCAGTGGCTGCCAGGTGGTGGCGTCCCAGCCTCACAGCAACCTTATGGTACTTAGTGGAGGATACATTGTCAATCACTGACCCTTCCCCTCTTCCACTCGAGAATGCTTCAAGGGAGCAATGGCTGTGAGTAGGCCTCCATGCGTGTTCGACTCTCTCCAATTCTGCCTTCACAGTCTTTTGCGAGATGACTGTTTGTACATTCTAGGGACTTCGACAGTAAACCACACAGTGCTGTGGAGTGCGTCTCTTGCAGCGTCTGCCAGCACACCTGCCTGAGCGTCTCCGTGATGCTTGCGTAACGGAACGCGCTGCTCTTCTTTGGATCTCCGTTAATTCCTCTATCAATCCTATCTGCTCCGGATGCCAGACTGACGAGCAATAGTCAAGTATTGGTCGAACGGGTGTTTTGTGGGCTGCCTCCTTTGTGGGTGGACTACACTTCCAGACAGTCCTTCCAATTACCTTGTATGGCTTTTACCTGCCATTAGTTTCAGATCGCTCTGTACACACACATGTAGATATTTTATGGATGTAATTGCTTCCACTGGTTGTACTGCAATCCTACAATCATCCAGTAGTCAGTCATTATGGCTATTTATGCGTAATAAATTCCATCTGCTTATCTTGAGGGTCAATGGCCACTCCCTGCAAGCAAGTGTCGTTCCTCTGTCTCTTGAACAGAACAAAACAGCAATTACAACCCAAAGTAGCAGAATATCGAGCAGGATTTAGATCAAACAGATCACGTCTGGAGCAAATTTTCAACCTCAAAACCATACTCAAAAAGCGGAGTCTCAGACAAAAAGTGTAGTAAGCACATTTGTATATTTCAAACAGCATACAATTCAGGAGACACGCCCTCAGTACTCCAGATTTTACAAGAGAGGCGATTAGATCCCAAAACACGAGAAATCATAAAACAAACACTCATTGGCACGAAAATATATGTGGGAGATCTCAGAACGTTTCGACATTCAAACAGGTGTTCAACGTAGTTCTGGACAAAGTTATGGAAGAATGCGAGAAAGAACTCAAGAAATGTGGGGTTTGGAAGCCAGTACGACTGGGCGTTGCCAAAGACAATGTCTACATACCAGATCTCGCATTTGCGGAATACCTGGCAATACTAACAGAGAATAAGCAGAGGGCAGTGAAACAGCTGGAAATACTCAAAGAATGTGCAGAAAAAGTAGGTTTACAAGTTTCATTTAAGAAAACTGAATTCTTTTGTTGAAAAACAGAAATTGCAAGCATGAAACAAAATTTTGTAAAATTAACAGGGCTCGAAATTGTAAATACCTTAGAAAATTCATTGAACCGACAGGTGTTGAAACAGTTCACATCAACATCGCCTCAACAAAATTAAGAAAGGATTAGGGTTAATCCAAAACCTCTGCAACTAAAAATCAATGTCAAGATGGGCAAAAATTCGACACTACAATACTGTCATAAAACCAGCAAACCGCTATGCAAGCGAAACACTAACTCGTAACAGGAAACAACTTGAAGACATCAGAAAAGAAAAGAGAAAGATAATCAGCAAAATTCTACCAGGAAGACGTAACAAAGGCGGTTACATGCTACAATCGATTAATACAACAGAAAAGTTTTCAAACATCGAAAATTATATTAGCAGAAGGCGAATGAAATTTTTTGGTCATCTCAGCCGAGTACCAGAAAATCGATTGACGAAGAGAATAATAGGCTATGTAGCCACACAAGAATTCCGCACCTCGGCTAGATGAAATTCGAAAGGACCTAAATAATGGAAACATAAGACTAGCTGACTTCAAGAAAGAGACACTTTCAGACACAAAGAAGACAAATAGGAAGTTACATCAGAGAAACCAAAAGAAAAATAATACAGACCAAAGGGATCGGATGAGCGTGAACACGTCTTTTCGGAAAGAATGAATGCGTATTGGAAGAACAAGAAGAACTCAAAGAATAATTGATCGAGTTATTTGCTCAACGTTTTCCATTTCTGAAGAGAATCCTCCCAATAACAACACTATATATATATATATGTATATATATATATATATATACATATATATATTGTGATAAAAAAATCGGAGTATAATGATCCATAGTGGCCGGAGTGGCCGAGCGGTTCTAGGCGCTACAGTCTGGAACCGCGCGACTGCTACGGTCGCAGGTTCGAATCCTGCCTCAGGCACGGATGTGTGTGATGTCCTTAGGTTAGTTAGGTTTAAGTAGTTCTAAGTTCTAGGGGACTGATGACCTCAGCAGTTAAGTCCCATAGTGCTCAGAGCCAATTGGAACGACCTCACGAAACAAATAGCAGGAAAAGCAGACGCCAAGCCGCGCGGGATTAGCCGAGCGGTCTGAGGCGTTGCAGTCAAGGACTGTGCCGCTGGTTCCGGCGGAGGTTCGAGTCCTCCCTCGGGCATGGGTGTGTGTGTGTTTGTCCTTAGGACAATTTAGGTTAAGTAGAGTGTAAGCTTAGGGACTGATGACTTTAGCAGTTAAGTCCCATATGATTTCACACATATTTGAACATTTTTTGAACAGCAGACGGCAGATTGAGAGGAAGAATCTTAAGGAAGTGTAACTCATACACGAAGAACCAGGCTTATAAGGCGCTTGTTTGACCCATTGTTGAGTGTTGTTAGTCTGCTGCGCTTACGAGGTAGGTCTGAGAGACGAGAGAGGAAGTATGCAACGAACAGCGGTGTGTTTCGGCACGTGATGGTTTAGTCGGCGCCAGAGAGCTACAGATGTCATCAACAGACTCCAGGGGCAGACGCTACAGGAGAGGTGCTGTCTATCTCGCAGAGGTTTACTACTGACATGTCGAGAGAGTACTTTCTGCGAAGAGTAGGACAACACCTCACTGCCTGTCACGTACATCTCGCGATATCAGCGCGCGCGAAAATTCTGGAAATCAGAGCCAGTGCATGTGTTAGCCACGACCGCTCTTCCCATGCGGCATCCGCGACTGGTAGAGGGGAGGGGCGGGTCAGTTCGTGCGTCCAGAAATACTCTCCAGTGCACGGAGTCACGTGGCTTGCGAACTAGTGATGTACGCGCAGTTTTATAATGTATCTCTGCACGTACTATCGCATCTCATGCAAACGTGGAATTCAGCAACAGGCTAACATGACACTCTTTATCTAATTACTAGATATTATTATTGCATTGATACCTATGTAAAGAGAGGTTTCTGTTTGCAAATGAAGCAAAAAAATACCGTCACATTTGTTCCAGGTTTCCTTGCAGTCATCCTGAAGTTGCCCTTTCCTGTAGGTCACTTCATCGTCTGAGAATGCAGCCGGTGCTCTCCGCTAGAGTGTTTAGTGTGTCGAGAATATCAGCGACCTATTGTGTTTTCTTGGGGAGGACATGTGGACACTGTAGTTTCTATAGAGTTTCCGTCTTCAGCACATCGTGCTCTGTTCACCAAGTCGAAAATTCTCCGAGACAGGCCCATGCCTGAGAAGATACACCTTACGTATTACCTTCTGATAATAAACAACCTACAATAAGCTACCTTTTTTTTTTTTTGGTCATCAGTCTACTGAGTGGTTTGATGCGGCCCGCCACGAATTCCTCTCCTGTGCTATCCTCTTTGTCTCAGAGTAGCACTTGCAACCTACGTCCTCAATTATTTGCTTGACGTATTCCAATCTCTGTCTTCCTCTACAGTTCTTGCCCTCTATGGCTCCCTCTAGTACCATGGAAGTCATTCCCTCATGTCTTACCCGATGTCCTATCATCCTGTCCCTTCTCCTTATCACTGTTTTCCACATTCCTTTCCTCTCCGATTCTGCGTACAACCTCCTCATTCCTTACCTTATCAGTCCACCTAATTTTCAACATTCGTCTATAGCACCACATCTCAAATGCTTCGATTCTCTTCTGTTCTGGTTTTCCCACAGTCCATGTTTCTCTACCATACAATGCTGTACTCCAGATGTACATCCTCAGAAATTTCTTCCTCAAATTAAGGCCGGTATTTGATATTAGTAGACTTCTCTTGGCCAGGAATGCCTTTTTTGCCATAGCGAGTCTGCTTTTGATGTCCTCTTTGCTCCGTCCGTCATTGGTTATTTTACTGCCTAGGTAGCAGAATTCCTTAACTTCATTGACTTCGTGACCATCAATCCTGATGTTAAGCTACCCTAGCTAATACATTTCTGTAGTGTAACAAGGTGTACACGTTGACCTGCGTGTGTTATTAGCCACCCGTCGTGTGTGGTACAAGGGGACGATGTCTCACGTGACTGTTACTCTGTTGACGTTTGCCATATCTCAGAGGGGGATTTAGTCCCGCCGGAGGGTCTCCACGTCAGACTGCAGACTCCCTTGCAGAGCCTCCCCCCCGCCCCCCGGTCCCCCTACCCCATATCCCACCCCCTCCCGCCCCCCAAAGCCAGGCTGCTCCACACGCAGCCCTCCTGCTCACACACACCCCTCAGCTGCTCCGTCTCCCAAACCACCCGAAATGGAGCCGTTTCTCTCCAGTTGGCCCCTCACTATTCCCGAACGGCACAGAATTGCAAATCACTGGCCCCATTGCGCAAGTGTCGTCATCCGATAACGGCGACTCGCTTATCAGCTTATCACAGGTCTGGAGTGTTGACTGCCAGGTGCCCACTCACGTTTCCAGATAAGTGCCGGCCGCTCAGCTTGAGATCAAGGTCTCTGCGACCTGCAAAGAATGCGCCTCTCTTTACGTATAAACAACGTAGAACGTTTTCACACAAAGTTCGACATCTTATGTATTTACCAATTTATTGTCGCATGTCATCCCACCCACCTATCGCAGCCCTAGAGCACCTCTCGTTTCTAGGAAAGCGAAATGTCGGAAGACTTCCACTGGCCGTTCCCACGTTGGAGGTGCGAGACTGAATACGCGCCGGCCGGACTGGCCGAGCGGTTCTAGGCGCTACGGTCTGGAACCGCGAGACCGCTATGGTAGCAGGTTCGAATCCTGCCTCGGGCATGGACGTGTGTGATGTCCTTAGGTTAGGTAGGTTTAAGTAGTTCTAAGTTCTAGGGGACTAATGGCCTCAGAAGTTAAGTCCCATGGTGCTCACAGCCATTTGAACCATTTTCTCTAATAACTTTAAATTCGCTCCTCGAAGTGATCGAGAGGCAAAATTCGGAATGAAAAATGCTTGAAAGTGCTATGGATTCCCGTGTCTATCCGCTATGTAGCTCACAGCATACACCTACATCTACACAGATACTCCGCAAGCCAACGTACGGTGCGTGGCGGAGGGTACTATGTACCACTACTTGTCGTTTCCTTTCCAGTTCCACTCGCACAGAGAGAGAGGGAAACACAACTGCCTGTATGCCTCCGTGTGAGCCCTGACTTCTCGTAATTTATCTTTGTGGTCCTTAAGGGCAGTGTGTATTGGTGGCTCTAGAATCGATCGGCAGGCAGCTTCAAATACCGGTCCTCCAAATAGTATTTCTCGAAAATAACGTCGCTTTCCCTCCTGGGATTCCCATTTGTGTCCCCAGAGCATCTCCGTAACACGTGTAGTTCGAACCTAGCGGTAACAAACCTAGCAGCCCGCCTCTGAATTGCTTCGTTGTCTTCTTTCAGTCCAACCTGGTACGGATCCCAAACCCTCCAGCAGTACACAAGTGTAGGTCGCACCAGCGTCCTATTTACGACGTTGACTGTGGGTACTCAAGTCTTCACGTCTCAAAATCCAGTCGCGAAAACCCAGACAGAGGGTTTTTGTCTTCCTTTCTGACGTCTTCACAGTAACTACACAGGCCGTGAGTCTGGGTCTCGATGCTTTCGACACGGCACGCAGAATGAAACAGCCGTGCGAGGCAGGACACATTTGTATATATCATGCAACAACTGTCAAATATAAACGTACCTCAGCGGGCCGTACATTTATTACAAATTAGAGCATTTCGAGAAATTTCGCTTTAGTATAGAGGGTGGTCCAATGATAGTGACCGAGCCAAATATCTCACGAAATACGCATCAAACGAAAAAACTACAAAGAAGGAAACTCGTCTAGCTTGAAGGCGGAAACCAGTTGGTGCTATGGTTGGCCCGCTAGATGGCGCTGCCATATGTCAAACGGATATCAACAGCGTTTTTTTTAAAATAGGAACCCCCTTTTTTATTACATCTTCGTGTAGTACGTAAAGAAATATGAATGTTTTAGTTGGACCACTTTTTTCGCTCTGTGATAGGTAGCGCTCTAATAGTCACAAACGTATAAGTACGTGGTATCACGTAACATTCCGCCAGTGCGGACGGTATTTGGTTCGTCATACATTACACTTGTTAAAATTGACCGTTTATCAATTGCGGAAAAGGGTAATACGGTGTTGATGTATGGCTATTGTGAGCAAAATGCCCAACGGGCGTGTGCTATGTATGCTGCTCGCTATCCTGGACATCATCCAGGTGTCCGGACCATTTCACCGGATAGTTACGTTATTTAAGGAAACAGGAAGTGTTCAGCCACATGTGAAACGTCCACCACGACCTGCAACAAATGATGATGCCCAAGTAGGTGTTTTAGCTGTTGTCGCGGCTAATCTGCACATCAGTAGCAGACAAATTGCGCGAGAATCGGGAATCTCAAAAACGTCGGCGTTGAGAATGCTACATCAACATCGATTGCAACCGTACCGTATTTCCATGCACCAGGAATGGCATGGCGACGACTTTGAACGTCGGGTGCAGTTCTGCCACTGGGCACAAGAGAAATTACACGACGATGACAGAATTTTTGCACGTGTTCTATTTAGCGACGAAGCGTCATTTACCGACAGCGGTAACGTAAACCGGCATAATATGCACTATTCGGCAACGGAAAATCCACGATGGCTGCGACAAGTGGAACGGCAGCGACCTTGGCGGGTTAATGTATGGTGCAGCATTATGGGAGGAAGGATAATTGGCCCCCACTTTATCGATGGCAATCTAAATGGTGCAGTGTATGCTGATTTCCTATGTAATGTTCTACCGATGTTACTACAAGATGTTTCACTGTGTGACAGAATGGCGATGTACTTCCAACTTGATGTATGTCCGGCACATAGCTCGCATGCGGTTGAAGCGGTACTGATTAGCATATTTCATGACAGGTGGATTGGTCGTCGAAGCACCATACCATGGCCCGCACGTTCACCGGATCTGACGTCCTCGGATTTCATTTTGTGGGGGAAGTTGGAGGATATTTGCTATCGTGATCCACCGAAAACTCCTGACAATATGCGTCAGGGCATTGTCAATGCATGTGCGAACATTACGGAAGGATAACTACTCGCTGTTGCGAGGAATGTCGTTACACGTATTGCCAAATGCACTGAGGTTGACGGACATCATTTTGAGAATCTATTGCATTAATGTGGTATTTAAAAGTCATCAAGCTGTAACATCATGCGTTCTCAGAAATGATCACAAAGGTACATGTATCACATAGGAACAATCGAAATAAAATGTTCAAACGTACCTACGTCCGCTATTTTAATTTAAAAAGCCTACCTGTTACCAACTGTTCGTCTAAAATTGTGAGCCATATGTTTGTGACTATTACAGCGCCACCTATGACAAAGCGAAAAAAGTGGTCCAACTAAAACATTCATATTTGTTTACGTACTACACGAATATGTAATAAAAATGGGGGTTTCCATGCGCAGTTGATATCCGTTTGACCTATGCCAGCGCCATCTAGCGGGCCAACCATAGCGCCTTCTGGTTTCCCCCTTCAAGCTAGAGGAGTTTCATTCTTTGTAGTTTTTTCGTTTGATGCTTACTGCGTAAGGTATTTGGCCCGGTCACTATATCAATGGACCACTCTGTATATATAGCAGTCCCTGTGTGTGCGTACCGCCTGCAACGGAGAAGAGCGTTCGGCGAGTGGGAACTGTGAGCGGCCCAGCTGAGAACTGACGGCTGCCGGCTACGGGCCAGGAGAGTCCCCCCGTGGGGGACGCGGGGGGCAGCCCCCCCACCCCCCCCCCCGTGTCGCTCAGGGGGGATGCTAAGTTCATCCAACCTGGATACGATGTGACGTCATTATGACGTATATACGCTTTAGTCGATTAACACACCTATCGACTTTTACGAACGTTCCAGATTCTAAACTGTCGTCAGCTAGTGGTTTGTTTTGACACGTGCGATTCTGAAAACAGCTCGGTGTGGCAGCGTATATGTGTTCCGCCAAAATAAAATTAAAAGAGCTGGATATTAATAGAAATATTCCCTGGCCGTGGCCTTGAAAACACCATGGACAACACGTTTCGTAAAAAAGTGAAGTCTTCTTATGTCCCGACCAGATTAGATTGTGTGATTGTTGTATTGATTGCTTACGCCGAAAATAATATTTATTTATCATCAACATTTTAGTATGGTTTCATACAATTGGTCTTGTCAGTACATATTAGATTGTAGCAGCATACTCTTGCTGACTTTTTTTCCTTGATTTATATAGCTGAAAGAGAACTCGTGCAAGTTTGTTAGCTAACTAATTTACATGTCCTTCCCAAGAGAGTCTTTTATCAACCATAATTCCAAGTAATTTTACACTTGGACTGCAGAGACAGGTACCTTAGTGTCCAGTAATGACTGGTGTGTAGAATGATTGAATTTCGAACTTAAAAAGAAAAATATGAGGCATTGTTGAAGAAAAATCGTCGACCGGAGATGAAATACGAGGGGAAGTGGATTTCTCAATGTAATCTTAACCAAAGGTTAGTGTCTAGTACTGATTGACGTAAGAAATGATTGAATGCAGTGTCAAAGCATTCCATGGTGGTATGATAAACCAGACATACTGTATATTATGTCATGTATACAGCCACAATAGTTTTAGCATGTACCTGGCCATGTCAATGTGGTTTATGTCAGCAGTATAATTTTCTAAGACAAGATTATGCAAAATACGAATTGCATCACAACATGGGCGGATAGCCACAATAATTAGAGACGAAGAAATGAAAAACATCGCACAGGACACAAACACAGTACAATACACGATTTAAACGCAAGGAACGCAAAACACATCTAAACGAATGGCGCAAAGCACAGCGCTACCCTGTCACAACCTCTCGAAAGTTCACAAAAGTCGACATACGGTTTCTATCGTTCTAGACCAGGCAGCTCAAGCACGAAGTCACGCGCCGGCCGCGGCGGTCTAGCGGTTCTAGGCGCTCAGTCCGGAACCGCGCGACTGCTACGGTCGCAGGTTCGAATCCTGCCTCGGGCATGGATGTGTGTGATGTCCTTAGGTTAGTTAGGTTTAAGTAGTTCTAAGTTCTAGGGGACTGATGACCACAGCAGTTGAGTCCCATAGTGCTCAGAGCCGCCACGAAGTCACGCTTCCACGTCCTCCAGCTCAGCTACGCTACGGGGAACTAAAGAACTGGTAATTTGATTACATTTTTCGGTAAGGAACGAACAGCAGTATACGATGAACATAAATCAAAAGATATTGACTACCTTATTGCTGAACTGACTGCCATTAATTTTGCGAAAGATGTCGGCTTGTAACGCTTAAAAGAATTAAATACGCCATGCTATCACTTTGCAGTATGCCATTCGTTTTTGTTTTGCATTATACCTTACAGTCGTCAGTTACATAAATAGCTTAGAATAAAAACAAATTTTTATTTAAATAAATAACCAGAGTATTTCACATACTGGGCTTCGTTAATCATAAGTGATAATTGCGTAAACTACTTTCCATCACAATTCTTAAGCAACCTCCGATCCCAACTTTGATTCCGATAAAACCACCTGCGCCATTTATCGGCAGTGAGCTGCCGGCTGCTGGTTACGGAAGCGGCAAACGGCCAGTGGCTGTGAGCTGCGGTCGCTTCTCAGGGAGCGGTCCCCGGTTTGAATCCCACTGTGGCCACTTGTTACCTCGTTATTCTTTTTCCCCGTATCTTCGAGTTACACGTAGGAGGCATATTAACTTCAAAGAGCTAGCTAGTACTGATACTTCAACGACTTAATTCACGACTTTAAAAATTTTTGTTTTTCGTTTGATTTTGATTTGTTTAAAATCGCGCCTCATACTCATTCAACGTCATTTGCTACACAAAAAAAAATTACAATCAAACACGCTTACACAGCTAAAGAGTTTACAGCGCACAGAAGCTTCGGCAAACTTTTCCACGTGCTGCTGTCCTTGTAGCGCGAGCAAAGGTCCCTTAAGATAAAATTCTACCTTCCTGGTACTCGACATACTTGATCGATGGCCCGATAGAGTTGGCGAGCACTTGTTCTGATTGCCACAGAGAGCTGACACAAGTCACGTACAAACACTCCAGAGATGTGACGTGTACTAGGTAAATGCGTGGGAAGTCCTGGGAATAGCGTCGTATTTGTTGTACTTTAAACGAGCCAAGCGTTGAACACAGGCAACAACGCAACACTTGGTCGAGCTACGGGCCACTCATGACACTGCAATAGAAATATTTCGAGCTTGTATGAGCTACACGATTTCTTCTGTTTGTTGTGACCTGCACCAGAGTTGATGAAAAGGAAACGAGAAATGGCAGAAAATGTTTTGGCGAGCTCGCAGCAGTTCGATTTGTTGTCGAGCAATTTGTGAATAACTGCAAAGAATCGTATCGTCCAAGTGAAGTTCAGAGAAAACTGTGGGTTCATTCAGTACCGGCCGAACTCGCCTGCCAAGTGTGCCCTGAAGGTGTTTGTTTGCTTTCCGTGACGCAAAATCCTTTTACACAGGTAACGTGGGAAGGTATTGCGTATGCAGTGAGGACAGTACATTAAGGCAGGTACACAGAAATAAAGTGTACATGCATAGTTGGAAAATGTAATACAAAAAACAGATATTTCTCTTGTGAAAACTTTTACTCTAGTGCTGATTGTTTGCTGAAGCAGAAACTGACATTCAAAGTATCTGTGAATAAGAGCAAGCAAAGCTGTCCGGTTCTCCGCTTTTGGATTTCGAAATGTTATTGTTGTTGCATCCTATTTACCAAAGGATGGGAAGTGGGTTTTGTTGCTATCAACAATGTAGAGTGATGTATTTTGGATCGAGAAACACGCAGAAGTCGGACTTAATAAATTTTTTTAATACCGCCAAAGGTACCCTGGACACAGTTCTCCAGAAGCCAGTAATTATTCCATTTCCAGAAGAACCAGAAGATGGCCCTCATTTGTTTTTTCCAGATATTGAACACAGCAGGAATCAGTGATCAGGTCACATACAGTTTTCCACGTCCAGGTGTCACTCACAATTCTGAAAACCTCTGAGTTTGCGATTACTGGAGCTCAGTCTACCCTGAAGAGCCTAAATCACATGCCTACCTAGGAGTGTAAAGGAATCCTTCAGGTTTTTCACATACAAAAGAAATGTTATGTCCGTTGAAGAAACACCACGAAAAGTCAAGGTCCGGTGCTACCTTTGTGGAAGGATGAAGATTAGGGTAACGACCGTTACAGGCATTGAACGCTGGCGCAAGTAAGAAGCACATTCGTTTGAAAGATTCACTGGTGAGAAGCTGGTAGCCAGTTCGTATATGGGTAGAAGTTGTTGAAGGTTTTATTCGTACGTGTGATTATTATGTGAAATTTTAATGAAATCAATCCTATGGATTATTTCACCGTAGATGGGGGCGGCGCTTGATATCATGGTGTGTTGTGGAAATGTGCATTCAATTTCACTGAATCGATGAAGGAGTACGAATTGTGGACTACTTCAACAGACTACTTCAATCTGAGACGCGAAATTTAGTCAATTTATTACGTCTTTAATTGGTAAATATGTTGTTCGACGTAGTTTTAAGATATTGCTCTGACATATTTGTGCACGTTTAGTTTAGGATGCCAAATACGCACAGC